>NW_024354499.1:1888878-2215721 GCF_902729225.1 Pteropus medius
AGGGCTAATGTGAAAGTGAAAGTCTCTTTGCGGGGTGGGGTGGGGTGGGGAAAAAGACTCTCCACTGTACTTTCATCTCACAGAGTTGGGGAGGGATCTGCCGGATCGAAGGGCTGACCCAGAGACTACCACCACGGGCCTCGCAGTGGTGGCAGACCAGGACCCTGGCCACTCTGCATGCAGTACTGGTGCCAATTAGAACAAAGAGGAAACAGATTGACTTGTGATGGAGCCAAGAGTGCACTTGTCTTCCTTTGATCCTTTATCATCTTCAACTTTAGTCCAACAATTAAAACTGTGACAGCTTTCCACTGCTTTCACACACCGTTACTCAAATCTTTTACTCTTTCACATATTTGTCTAACTCAATTGTAAACTCCGAGGTCAGGTTCTAGGACACAGTATCCTTTCTTGTACCGTCTGGGGGTCTGGCACATCCAGAGCTTTGCACGTAGGTGGTCTGTGGAGAGCGTACTGACCATCCAGGGAAAGCTCCCCTTCGCCCTGTGGTTTGGGAGCCTTTAGCTGGAAGATTGCCGTGTGAATTGCAGGACTGCACCTATTGCATCCAGTCACAGGTACCTCTTTTTATTTTCTCAGTCCCCTCCCCCCAAGCTAAAACAGGGGAGAACAAGCCCTAGAGAGTATGTGATTTTGACATACATAATGAAAATGACTGGAAGGGAGGTTGTTTTCAATCTTTTTTCCCTCTGAAATTTAATGTTGAAAAAAATATTCAGAAACAAAATACATTAATCTAGTCTCTCAAGTGTGACAATAACGGAGGGTTTTTTTTCCCCCACTTGATTTTTTTTCCATTTGATAAAACTTGATTTGTCTGACATGGAGTCAGTTCTGTTTCTTAGAAATTCAGAGTAAAGAGAATGAAAACATTGTTTACTTAAGATCTCTGTAATTAGACCAATTTATAAGACCATAAGGCTTTACACAATACAAGTGGTTATTCTCATTAAAGGAAGTCATATTTGAAAGTATAGTTTTAGATAGATAAATACATACATAGATAAACAGAGAAAGAAAATCTCAAATATATAAAGCAGCCCTATGAATCAATAAAAACGATTGAAAAATGAACAAACAACATGAATGGACATTTTGAAGGATAGGAAGGAATAACACTGCCAATAAACATATGGACATATTCATAATAGCAATAATTAGGAAACGTAAATTAAAAACATAATGATATACTTGTCCTCACTCACCAAACTGGCTAAAACGAAAAGTCTGACAAGACCAGCGCTGTCCAGGACATGGAGCAACAGAAACTCTCTTTCGCTGAGGAAACAACCATTTTGGAGACAATTTGGCGTCGCTCAGCGAAACCAATGATGCACAAACCCTGTGAAGCAGCCGTTTCACCCCGGAGACTGTTCCCTGGAGAAGCTATTGTGCACACAAACGAGAACAGATGTGCGGAATTTCCACAGCAGTGTCGTGTAATAACGGGAGGAAGGAAATAACCCAAACTATCGTATCTTAGTAAAATAGAATGCTATGTACAAGCAAAAAGTAATTAATCATAGTTACACAGTTAAGTGAGATTGAATAGCAAAAACTTAATATTGGGCAGAAAAGGGAGGTCACAAAAGAGCAGGATGGAATTCATTTATATTAAGGTTAAAAGCTACATATGTATGTGGCAAAATTGTGAAGAAAGAATGAGTTGACTAATATAAAACTCAGCGTGGTTGTTAAAATTCTGGATAGAAGAGGAAGGGAAATGCATTTGGGAGGTTTAAAAAGTAGGTAGGTACGTGAGAGTTTATTTTATTATTGTATGTAAAATGAACAAAGAAACGAACATGTAAATCAACATTTAAAAATCTGGAAGGATGTACACAATTTATTAATAGTAGTTAACTATAAGTGAAAGATTTATAGATGAGATATACCCACATGCATATGTATTATTATTTTATAAGTATTTTGCAGGCTTTTTATAATCATCAGATCTTAACTGTGCTAATAAAAATTCCCCAAACTGAAACAAAGAGCTAGGCTAGGCATGTTGGTACAGGTCTTACAGGCATCATGTCGTCTTTGGTGATTGGAATAAGCCAACACCCATACCTGATCATCTGTAGACTTTCTGGGCCTCTATACTCAGGATACAGAGTTTTGGGGAAGAGTAACATAGCCCACAGCGACCAAGCCAGCCTACTTGAGCATATTTCTTGCTTTATCTGAACATGGGAATGCTGGTTCCCCAAGCTAGCGATCCCGAGACCACGCAGCCCGTGGGGAGCTGGACTTTGTCTAGTGCTCAGCTTTGCCAAATTTCCAGTGGACTAATCTAGACCAGCCTGGGTTCTGGACTAAATGTAGTTTATTTATCATGGCTGAAGCCTTTGTACTTCCTGAGCAGCTCCTGGTCCTCGATGAATAAAGGTCCCCACACAAGCGGGCAGAGTCAAGGACAAAAACGTGCCTTCCTCAGACCGCAAACACTGGCACAGGCATGATACTCTCAGGGCCCGCATCTGTCTTTATTCCTTGTTCAAAAAAAAGCGTCTGTCCCTACTTTTAGGCATACAGTAAATTCTTTCCTAAAGGTGTATATGCCCCCTGCTGCCCAGGCTGAGAGCCTCCTGGCCATCTGAGGAACAAGGATCAATGTCACGCTACACAGCAGCAGAGTGAGGACCAACTTGAATGGTGATAGGAAGTTAAAATCCTATTTGCTGCACACTCATCGAGAAAGTCCTCCCTGCAGACACTAAGCAAGGCTGACTTAGATTCTGTGCTTTCTGTTAGATTGAGAGCCAGAGGGCACGTAGATTGGTAGAGGTGAGCTCAGTGGCTCTTGGAGCATGTGTCTCTGAAAATGGGTCTAGACTGAGATGCCACATGGTCCTGGCATGGTACAAGTGCCTTCCAGACATGGGAGGGCTGCTGTCTCTGGCTCACAGTTGTAAACAGACCGTCTAATAGGAGAACTATGGAGACCCCAACGCCCCCTCCTCGCCTACCGCTCATCGCCTGCTGCCTTCAGAGCTGGAAGCACGGTCGTTTGAATAACTAATGCCCACTATAAGGGTGTTAGAAAGGTCCTAGGACTGATTGAAAAGGATAAGCTGGTGATAGTGGTCCCTTCACATCCAAGACTGTTTGAAAGAAGAGAAGTGTAACCTCTCACGAGGCAGTACTGTGGTTGGCTGAGTGGATACAAGAGAAGGGAGTGTGTGAAGAGCTAAAGTGAAGTCCCCACTATGGCCAGAGCAATTGAGACCACAGGGCACCTGTGGAGAGCCAGGAAAACACCATGGGGGGACCCAGGGTGAGGGGTTCCATCCGGAGGATGGCTGCGAATTTTGTAGACTTCCCAGACAGGAAATGAAATATGGAAGTTACAAGGAAAATAACTAATTTACATATCTTGTTTTATGCTTGACTCATCACCATTTTTCTCCTTGTAAGCCTTTTTTTTTTTTTTTTTTGAAAGCTTTCTAAAGAAAACTAAAATCACCTTACCAAAAAAAGTTATACCCATGGGTCTGGCAACCAAATATAAAGGCAATCCTGCTCTCTGCTTTGCAGGGCTTATAGGCTAGTAGAGCACAGACAAGGAAACAATTCCAAGACATCGAGACAAGCCCTGGGATGAGAACAGCCATGGGAGCCGCAGGACGGCGCCTACGAAGGGGAATGCTGGTCCCGCCAGCACCCTTCCCATCACTGCCATTCCTTTCTTTTAAGATATAGACATGTACGTTCTTCTGTGAGTCCGGGACTTACCGTCTTTCTCACACTGGTTTTCCCATACACACTCTCTTTTTCTCTAGAGAAGAAAAAGGCTTTGTAATTCTGTACAGTTCCTCCTGTGAAGGGGTCACACTGAAAGATCGTAGGATCTGGCCCCTTTCACCCACCCACTTGTCTCCTCCCACACCCGCTTCCCCAGGCGCACACGCTCACACTTCGGCACTCAGTCACATCTTACCTTTTCCAGTCCCTGCTCTTTCTCATTTGCCTAGAACCCTTTCTACTCGGGGTTCCCTTATTACCATCTAATTCCTACCCATGCTTTAGTCACAAGTGTAGACATCCTGTCCTCTGGGTGTCCCTCAGTCCAAATCACTGAAAGGAGAGAATAATAGAATAATAACAGAAAGGCTTAAAGCTCTAGAGACTGTGGACTTCCTTTGAGATGAGTCCAATAAATGCATTTGAACTTTCATAATATGAGTCAACCCTACCAACTGATGGCTTGGTTTTCGAACAAAGAAATTTGTCTTTAATCAGTAATATGCAACACCTGCACTCTAGGCCCTCCCTGGAGAGAATAAACTTGAATTGCCTGTGAAGAGCAGCACTGACGGAAGACCGTCTAAGTTAGGGATCCCCAACCCCCAGGGTTACGGACTGGTCTGCGGCCTGTTAGGAACCAGAATGCACAGCAGGAGGTGAGCGGCAAGTGGGCGAGCGAAGCTTCATCTGTATTTGCAGCCGCTCCCCAGCACTAGCATCACCGCCTCAGCTCCACCTCAGATCATCAGGCATTAAATTCTCATAGGACCAATGGTCCCTGGTGCCCAAAAGGTTGAGGACTGCTGGTCTAAGGGACAAACTGCCCATTGACTCTCTTTGATAGGAGTGTGGGAGGGCAGGAGGGTTTTGGTGCAGAAAAGGGTGCATGGGCTTGGGACCCTTCTGCTAATTTGCAGTGAACCCCCTGGCAAGTTGCTTAATTATTAAATAGGATTAATAATACATATGTTAAGAGGAAAAATTATTTCATGTATATAATATTTTAGATGTTCAGCAAACACCTTTTCCCTTTCTTATAGATAATTTCATTTCCAACTTCAGATCAGACTTCATTACCTTAGCTCCCTCATAGAATGGGCTCTTTGAGTTATGCTTTAATGTTACACCCTCATTTTTTAGCATTACAGCAAGCAATGATTTCATGAAATTTGCTCCTCTTTGTGTTGTAAAAAAGAAAACAAGGAATGGACAATGCCAGTGACTCTCCTATGTGTAACTCTCCGTGAGAAAATTTGCCGAGAATTCAGCGCTCAGAAATACGATGTCTCCTTTGAGGGACTGCTGATAAGACAGTTGCGCAAATTATTGGGTTTCTCATTTTGTCTTGGCTGCCAGGAAGCTCAGAGCTACATTGAGGCTTAGAGCTAAATGGATGCTCAGTCACAACAAGTTTCACTCATTTGATTAGCACACCCATTTTCCTTTCTCTTTGATATAAATTTATGTGTTCATTGCAAATATAAGTTTTCTGTTTGAATATGAAAACCCCATGAAATCGTTTCTTTTAAAACAAGACTGTAAGTATATGCATTATACCAGTACATAGCTCCTCAGATATTCTGTGGGTAGATTTCATTCTTATTAGTAGCACCTTGGCATGACAATTTGTCTAATGGTGTTCAAAGTCATTCTTTTAGTTCATAAATGAAAACAATTCTGCAACCACTCCTATTCTTTTCCTGGAGTTGTATAAAATGATGGTATCTTGAGTACGTGAAGGACTACCATTTCACTTCATTTATTCATTCGTTCATAAAATATCTATCTGCTCACCTCTATGTGATAGGTCCATTTTAAGGAACATTCTCGATGGTGTACTTCTCACGCTGACCGCATTCCCTTACCCACACCTCCATCTTTCTAAAAAAAAAGTGTTTTTCAACTTTGGTGCCACCACATATGGTCTATAACCTTGTGAGGTGTCCATCACCAGAACTGGGACTGACTCAGGTGACAACTGCTTCACTCCCTTGCTTCTTCCCTGTGCTACCAATCCACCCTCAAAATGTGCACATAAAAATCTTAGTTCCAGATGGGGCTGGTAATATTCCACCGCTGGACCCCTGGCCTTGAGCTTCTGAACCGTTCGTGCGCTTCCTTGTTGGTTTGGGAGCTTCAAAGTGAAAGAGGAAGTGCAACAGTATAAAGATTCTGAGACTAATGTGGAATATTTTTTAATATTTTAAAATAATTTTATAAATTTAACAAAGAGAATTTTCCAACAAAGTCTGAACTAGCTACAATAAAATGATCCAGCTATACATAGTAGGGTAGTTAGGAAGCTAGCTTTGGAGTCAGACTGCCTAAATTCGAATTCCACCATCACTAATTACTAGCCGTGTGACCTCGATCCTCAGTTTCTTCATCTGTAAAATGGGCACATAGTGCAAACCCATATGGTTCTTATGAGGATTAAAGGAGATGATCTTTGTAAAACCTTTAGCATAATAGCAACATTGCTATGTGCTTCATAACCATTGGCTGTCATTATATCACCACTATGGGCATTGCTACAATGTAGATATGATAACAACTCTTTTTAACCAAGTCATTAGTGAAAGCCACAGCCAGAAGTGCTAGGGTTTCATTTGTCTTGGTCCAGTTTAGTTCTTTCTTTTCTTCAGACGATTGGTTGTCACAACCTGCTGATCCACTTTCCTGCGCAGTGTCATTCCCCGGTCCACGACAACCCTGCTGGTCTATAGTTGTCTGGCCTTGTCTTGTTTCTACTCCTCTTACCTCCGATGTGTGAATGTGCCGTCCTTCCTCAATGCATATGAATTTTATCAATTATGTTTATGTAGCTATATGAGTTTCCTTTTTTCTTTTCCTTTCTTCTTGGTCTTCTTTTTTTATTTTCTTGTTTTTTGCCATTTCATTTCTAAATCGGCAAAGCGCCTGAGTTCTGACTTTCCAATAAGGATAATGAGGCACTTCTGGTTAAGTTTCCTGCAGGACGCCTGCTGTAGAGACGGCAGGCACTGTTTCTGTGCTGTTGTGATGGGAGCAGTTCCTCAAACTTTCCTTATTTGGGGTAGAAAAAGAGTAACTCTGGGTTGTGCACTGTCTGGAAGATCTTCCTCCATTACTGAGGAGCCACTTTCTCCAGAGCTGCTAAAGTCTCCCACTGTTACTTGTACCTCTGGCCACGAAGTAAAGTTGGAAGGTGTTTGGGCCTCACTGGGGTCAATGTTTAATGTCTGTGATCACTTACATGTAGATTATAGCAGCAGCTGACCAGTTTTTCTGATTTACTGTAAGAATCCCACACGTGGCCTACTATTCATTTTTCGGATCCTTATTTTTTAATAAAATTGTGAGGAAACAGCAAGACCTTCGAAATGAGACTCCTGTCTTCCTTGGCCTCAGTTCTGATTGCTATGCAGGGTTCTTGTGAGTGCATTCTTCCTCCTAACTATCCTTCTGCATTTTATTCTGTGTGCTTGGTCATTTGGAACCCAGAACTCCATTTTGCTGATGAGTAAGAAATCTCACCATGCACTCAACCCAAGGTAATGATGGTAATAGCTGAAGAGTACTGTTGTCACCTCTAGTCCTTTCTCAGCCAAGGTCCTTTGTGTTCTGTTCTGAGACCAGCTTGCCTTCTCTTCATTTAGCACTGATCCCCCTTGGGGCCATTCTGAGTGTTCTGACTCAGCTAGGGTGACCATGCCTCTGATTCAGAAGATTACTGAGATATGAGACTGTCGGTATGTAAATCATGAAAGTCACCCTGGCCCCGAATCCCTATATCTGAGAAAACCAGGTATTTTGAGAAAATAATGCCATCATTGTGATAGATGCTCTGTATATCTACTGAATTGAATTCCAGTGAGGTTACACAATTTAGGGTAAAAGTGAAATTATGGAAAAACTTCTCAAAACTTTAAATTGTTGTGGGTTTTTTTTTTTCAGTACCCACAGTCAGAAATTCTTTCAGATTCTCTCTTCAGCCTGCCTGAATCTGCCGTACTTTCTCTAGAAAGACTGAGAGTCACACCTGTCAGTCATATAGCAGGTTACTTATTTCCAGAATCACACAAAAATCTCTGCCCTGTGGAATCTATATCTGGTCCGTAGGTTTGCCATTTTATTTTCTGCCCTCCCTTCTCATCACCATTGCCACCAACACCTATCTCCTTCTGGAAGCTTTCCTGAATTGCCCAAGGAGGATTAGTTTCTCCTTCTCTGTGGAATTGTACTACTACGCTCATTTTCCTTACATTCTGGTTGACACATATTTATCAGAAATCTACAGTATTCTGGGAACTGTACTAGGCTCAGGATGAAAGAAAATAAGAAGAATTAAGGTCTTGGCCTCAAGTAGCTCACAGTCTCATTGGAGAGACACTCAGAGGGAAGCAGAGCTCTCCATAAAAGAGAATCAGTTCATAAGTCATTGCAATTGTGACATTTAAAAATCTGACACAGGGTTTGTTCTATAACTAAAGTTCCCGTGCCCTACTTGAACGATAGCCTCTAAATATCTACTAAGGGTGAGTTGTAACTTGTTATTTCAAATCTACAGTCTTTCCAAAAAAATCCCCACAAATCATTTTCAATCCCAGAGTGCTATTCTGATTAATGGCCAATAGAGGGCGCCCGCAGACAAATGAACGGTAGTTGCACGTCTACTGATAAAGTTGGTCTGTTTCCATTGTTGCTCTTCAGAAAGCCCTGAATTTAATCAGTCTCTGGTCAGCACGAAATTATCCCCATATCTCATCCTTCTGTGACCTGAAATGTCCAGCGTTATAATGAAAGTGAGTGATGATGTAATCGCCTTTGTGTCTTTACAGATAAAAAGCGAGGTTCTGCATAAAAAGTGCTTCTCGAATGAAAACACACACACACCCCAACTCAACTAAGAAGCCAGACTTGAATGTAGTGAAAGGCAGGGTGTCTTTAAGAACACCACTCTTGAAGTCAGATAAGCCTGGATTTGATTTTCAGCTCAGCCTTTTATCACCTCCTTGACTTTGGGCAAGTAGCTTTAATCTCTCTGTGCCTCACTTTTCTCATCTGAAAAATGGAAACATTCATCCTGTCCCCATCATAGTGTTGCTATAAGAATCAAACAATGTATGTCCAAGTCACTTAGCATAGTGCCTGGCCACAAATTATTGTTGCACTATTGGTAGCGTCTCTCCTTTCATGGCCTCATCTCCAACAATACTTCTCCAACCAGTTCAGCCACTCATAGTCATAAGTAAACCACATCATCCCTATAATTGTACCATCTGTGAAATCTTGCTTTCAGGCTGTGACCACCACACCCTATGTACCTAGCTCACCCACCCAAGCAAGTCTCTGACCTCAAGGAGCTGCCATTCAACTGGTTCTCCAACTTTTTCACTATCAATCTTCCATTACGTCCTCTTTACCATAGATTCCTAATTCTGGTGTCGTAGAACTGCTGAGCAAATACTCTTGAATCCCTCTCTTCCATTGTCATAACCACCCGAAAACACGCCTAACCCTGTTTAAACCCAATGATCCTCCTTCTGGGCGCCTGCACCTGAAAATCGGAGCTTCTAGGACTTACTTAAAGTTTGTGATCTAGCATGTTAGGTAGACATTCAGCAGAGCCAGACAAGCCTACTATGCTTACCTAGTAAATTTACTTTCCTTTTCTCCAAAACTTATTTTTTCTCTCCTCAAGGTTTTACCACCTCCTCCCATCATCACTCTTGCTTTTATATTTTGTAAAGAAAAACATATGTGACCAAATGACTCATTTTTCTGCCACCAAATGTTTTTGTCTACCCACATCATCACCTCCAGCACCGCCCTTAACCCTGTACAGCAGGAGCCCATATCCAGAGGCCCGGATCTCAGAGGGGATCCTGCTCTGGTCTGGCTCCAGCTCTTTTTTTTCCTCATAGGACAAGGCGTTTGGCCAAGCGGACATGCCCACCTATAGCTTGTGCCCTGCTTGTCCTTGGGACTGTGAAATTCTCTGTAGGCCAGAGCTGTTTCCAAGTCCTGCACAAATGTTTTCCTGGGTCCCTCCAATGGTCCTGCAGATGGTTGATTGCGGGGAGGTCCAGAACAGAGCCGAATGTCTGGGCTGACGTGTCCATGTGTATGTGTGTGAGTCCCCTCACTACGAGAAATGGAGCTGCAGCTGGGGAGAGAAGGGGAATGGGCTGCAGGACAGGGCTTCTATTTGTATTCTTGCCACAGGATCTGCAATGTCAGTGGTGGACCTGGTCACTTCCCATTCTGCATTCAACCTAATTAAGTATTGCTGCATGCCAGCCCACCAAGAAGGTTCTCATCAAAGTCACTAGTAATGTGCACCTGCTGGGTTCTAGACTGTTCAACAACTCCACTTAGATGTCTCATGGGCCCCTCTCTCCTAGCGTGTCCAAAACAGAATTCGGAATGATCTTTCTTCCCACCCTTCCGCACCCAGTACTAGTGTCAAGTTGGAAAGGGTCCAAGAGAAGTGATTCCTGAAACGCTCAGTGTTGTTACTTTATTCTTGTTGTTTTTAGTTTTGAATTTTTCTTCTCTTATAATGTATATTAAAGTATTATTTATACTCCAGAGAATAACCGAGTAATGTACAACAGTCCATGAGGTAAAAATAATGTTTTAGTTTGTTGCTGAAATCAAAGGTGAAAGTTTTTTGCTTATGATGTGTGCGTGCAGGGGGAAGGGGTGCTAAGAATACTTATTGATGCTGTTTGTCAACAGATCCATGGGGAAAAGGAGTTACATTCTTTTTCTCCCAGCAAGACCACATGACACTTATTTCACCTGCTCTAAGCGTGAATTGCCTGTGGAGTATTCGAGAAGGATTTGTTTTGGGAATAACATTGCAAAATCCAAAAACCGTAGACCACTTCTGACTCTTTCAGTGATTTTCACCTGTGTCTCATTCTATCCCCAAAAGGGATTAAAGGCTCATTATGAGCCCAGAGAAGGTGCTGGACTTGTTTACACTCACTTGGTGAGTCGGGGTGCTGGCCGAAGCCCAGCCAATCTTCTCACTCCCAACTCAAGCCTCACTGCTGGTCTGCCAGGGACTCTGGACAGGAGCCAGAGGGAAATGGGAAGGGGCAGGAAGAACTCAGGTGTGTAAAACAAGGACCCGATGTTAAGGGTGAAGAGAGAGGGTGGAGGCTATACAGCATGAATAAATATGCCTAAGAGCCATGTGGCATTTAGCACATTCTAGAGGACAGTAAGTGCCTTATTATTCTTCAATTAGCATAGCTTTCCTTTTCCTTCTTTCATGCCTATCCCTGCCATTTTTCCTTTCTATTCCTAATGACCTCCAGAGCAGCTTATGATTATGCATATAATACCCAGCAACATTTATATCAAGCCAATTTCAATGTCCTTCCACTCTGTGCCCTTGATTGGCTTCAGTAAGTCCCTAACCCTCTTGAAATTGTGTGAAAAATTATGTGTACATGCATATTCTCAAAGCGGTCTGTAATTTTATAAAGATTAAAATCATTCTTTTATGTTTCCAGCAGATAAAAAACCCTCAATAAGGAATCCAGTGATAATTAGCCCAGATATAAGGTAGTGGGCAAAGGGCTCCCGTTCTCTGTCCTGACCCTTTTGCCCAAAGGTATTTATTTTTCTGGATATTGTATGTAGAGAGATGTAAAGGAAAAGATAAGACTGAGTGGGAAAATATCACATGGTTTCCTTAGTCTAGTCTTTTTCTGGCCCAATCTTCCTGGCCTGGGGCCAATGCAATAGTGACAATAGAGAAATTCCTAGAATGGCTTCTTGCTGCTGAACTGCAGGTCCTGGCCAGGCACAGGACCAAACCCTGTTCCTCCAAGTGTGAACCGAAGCAGACAGTGGCCACCAGATGGCAGCACATCCACCAGGGTCGAGATGGTTTGGTTGGCACAGCCAGATCTCGGGAGCTGCCGCTGACAAACTGGCCTCCATTTCATTAGCTTCGAAATAACATGATCATGTGTATAGTAGATGATTGAATTTTAGATCTCGCTTATTGTGTTGGGCTAGGGATTTATTGTGCTTTCTGTTATCTCACTTGGTCTTTATATCATAAAGGGCAGACAGAAAAATTACCTTCTCTATCTTGACAGCTCTGAGGGGGTAAAACTTGGTACTGCCAGAAAAAAGCAAAACGTAATAATGTTCATGAAATTAGTCATGCAAATTGTAGAACATAAGTTATGGTTCCATTTGTTCTGTAGCAGTATAAAGAGTACAAACTGTTCTTTAAGATAGAAAGAGGGGGAAAAAAGAAAAATAATGAATTCCGTTTCAAGGAGGGACTTGCCATTTCCGCTTCCAGGTGACCATTATTTGTTTACTAGTAGGCTTCTAGGAGATGGGCGGCATTATTATCACTTTACGGATAAATGTAATAGGCCTCTTTGGGGTTATTTTCCCAGCTCCCCTCTCAGAGGGCTCCCAGCTCAGTCTCCATGGGTGGCCACAAGCTTGGCCCTCGTAACCCTGCTGCCTTGGGCAGAGCTGACTGCAGCATGGTGAACAGCTGACTCAAGCTGCCTCTATCTTGTTTTCTCCCAATCTGAGATTCATAGAGAACAGGCATTTAGAAGTGAGCCCTGCAGATGGTAGGGCACTAAGAAGAAGGCCCTAAACTCTGTCAAGAGCTCAAAACTTGCAAAATCTACCCGCCTCCACCCCATCTGTCTTATGTTCTCGCTCTTTCTTTCTATCTGGCCATCTATCTATATTAAACCAGCACAATGTAGAATCTGTTTCTTGTAGCCAAAAAATTGTAGACTAAGACAATGAGAAAACATGGAGAAATTATGTGAACTGCCCAAATACAAACACAGCAAGTTAGCAGCAGAACCGGGACTGGATATCAGGTCTCTTGATCATTACCCAGTGGGCTTTCTGCTACACTCCACAAGAAAACTCCTTTGCAGGGTCTCTAACCCCACTAACTTGCCAACACTGTACTATCCCCTACCACTGGAATTAGGCGACTGTGGTTATGGAAGGAAATACCCCTGGCTATATTCCCTTATTTGTTTGGGACACCATAATGAATAATCTGGGTGAGGAGCATGATCGGGCTTTTTTCACAGGAGCTTGGGCTCATTGAGTGGATGGTATGCCCTGGCCTTGCTAGTGTCCGTGAAAATGACAAGCCAAATGAAGGGGCATCATTGGCTGAGTCTGGGATCTTGCTCCTTATGATTTGAAAAGGTTTTGCTTGGTTTGTTGGTCTTCCCCTCACTCTCATGTTTTTTGAGGCCACACACCTCACCCAAGTCACTGCAGGATAGTAGGCGTTGCTTTTTTTTCCCATTCAGAACTTGCATTAGCAATGGAAACTTTTGAAGGTCAGGACAGGATGAGGATGTCACAGTGTTCTGTGTAACAAGCGTGTAACAAAAGTGAGCAGAAGAAAAACATTATTTTGAAATTGACATCTAGTAAAATTCTTTCGTTTTTGATCTGCAGTCGTATGAGTTTTGGCAAATGCAGAGTCATGTGACAACCATCACGATCAAGATACTGAACAGTTCCATCACTGTAATGAAATCCTCCTACTCTCTTTTTTTGTCAGCCCCTCTTCCCCAACCCTGATCCTGGGTCACTCATCTGTTCTCCATCCCTCTCGTTTTTCTTTTTTCAAAGTGTCATATAAATGGAATTATATAATATAAACCCTTTGGAGTCTGACTTTTTTTTTTCAGCAGAAACATTCGAGATCCATCCATGTTACTGCTTATGTCAATATTTTTGTCCTATTTCTTTCTAAGTAGTATTCCATTATGTGGATGTAGCTATTTATCAGTTCAAAGACATTGGGGTTGATTCTAATTTTTGGAGATTATGAACAATTTGATATAAATATGTGCTTATGGATGTGAACATAGTGCCTCATTTCTCTTGGGTAAATTTTGAGTAGTGAGACTGCTGGGTCATATGGTAGGCGTATGTTTAACTTTGTAAGAACTTGACAAATTGCTTTCCAAAGTAGCTGTACAATTTTGTGTTCTCACCAGCCTTGTATGAAAGATTGGGCCAGCTTCTCATCCTTACCAGTCTTTGATGTTTTTAGTTTGTTTTTAAATTTTATTTTAGTTATTTTAAAATGTTTGCAGTGATATCTCATTGTGCTTTTACCTTACTTTTCCCTAGTGACATTTAGCATCTTTTTACTTGGTGAAATGTTTGTTCAAATGTTTTGCCTATTTTTAAATTGGTTTGTTTTCTTGTTGTTTTGAGAGTTCTTTACATATTCTGGATACAATTCTTTTGTCAGATATGTGATTTGAAAATATTTTCTCCCAATCTGTTGCTTGCTTTTCATTTTCTTAATGTCTTTCATGGAGCAAAAGGTTTTATTTTGATGAAGTTTGATATCAAATTTTTTTTTTATAGATTGCACGTTTAATGTCACATTCTTTTCGATAATCCCAACCCAAGAGAGTCTGTAGATATAAAATATGTTTCATAAACGTTATAGACTCTTGGAGCCTCTCATTTAGCTCCTGTGTGCAGTGGTTTGCAAACATTTTCTTTCATTTTTCCTCTGCAGCACTGCCCATGCGAACACACCCACACGCTTAAGCATTACAAACGCAGATTTCCTGTGTCACTGTGAACCCTCAGCCCTCCCTTTTCAGGCCTCCTCCCAAAGATCACAAAAGTCACATTTTCCAAAGTATTTCTTGTCATTCAGGGGAAAGTGCTGGAAGATCGGAATAGTCAGTGCGATTTGTATGGCTGAACACTCCAGAATGTCATTCTGAATCCTCTTCTTCAAAATTATGCAAGTGGAAATGGAATTCTGGAAACTCATCTCCTCAAAAAAGCATTCATCCCCAGTATAATGAAACTCATGCGATCTATCAATGAGACGTAATACTCAAGTCAATTAATTAGCTACATTTTTCTATCTACATTTTGAAACATCTTCCCATATATTAAAAGGAGGAGATGCTTTCAAAAGCTGCTCTTAAGTCTGGGTACAGCCCTCCCTCCCACCCCACCACACTTAAGTCCGATTTGAAGTCAGCCATTTCACAGTCGATACAATTAAAAAAAAAAATGCCAGGAAAGAGAAGGAAAGAGGGAAAAAGTGAAGTTGAAGGAGGAAAAATATGATTCATTCTTGAGCACACGAAGTAAGTCCTTTCTACCGTTTTTTATTTCACATTGAAAGATTATTATTTCTTTTCTAAATGTGCCCCATGCCGGTTTATTATAAGACACATCTATTATTTTATATTTGATGAATCTCCATTTAGTGCATATAGTGAGTTTAGTGAAATTATTCCGTTAAAATAAAACCCAACCCAAACATTACAAGTTACTTTTCACCTTGAAAATGTCTCTCATCTATAAGATGTACCAGATCAGAGGTACTCAGAATTGGGAGTGAATCCTCTGTGTCATGAATCACTCATTCGTGGTTCCCCTTCTTCCACTTCCTGTTTGTCCATCTGTGCTTCCTGCTTCTTCAGCTTCTGCACCCAGGACTTCAATGTTTAGTTCGTCCTTCAGTGACCATCGGCTAAAAGCAAACACATGGATAAAGAAAATAGAAGGAAGAATGAGTGATGTTCCTCTAGTTCTTCTACGAACAAGAGACTTGGTGTAGAGGCTGTGAGAACTACCAAGGGTTAGTCAGCCACAAAAAGACATATCAGGGCAAGGTCTGTGTTTGACCACCAAGAAAGCCCAGGTCAGACAAAAGCACTAAGGTAGCTCACAAACTAACTCCTAACATTTTTGTGAGGACCTTGGGTGATAAAAGGGAAACTCCTGAAAGCATTTTTTTCAGACAGCCGATAAAGTTTGACAGCATGGAAGAGGAAACAGAACTGCAGGATGTGGCAGAATCACAGGAGAAATTCTGCATTTTGCCAAGCCTCACTAACTACTATGAAAACATATACTAAATAGAAATGCTGGTAAATGACAAAGTAAATTCTCAATAATTTCCCACAAGTCAGTCGTTCTAAGCAAGCCATCGATATTGATTTTTTCCTATTTGATTATGTTTCATAAATTTTAGAAATATTTCTTCTGTAAAACCGTAAACATTTTTAACAGTATTGCAAAATATCACTGCGATGGAAAACTTCACACACTCCACAGCCCTTAATTATAATATAGTAGAAGTGTCAGAAATTTTTTGCCATCATTTTTTTTTCTTTGAAGTGTCTCACACATACTTCACCATTTTTTCCTACACTATTAACACACCAAACACTTGGCCTGAGTCCTAAGAACTTAAGATTCTTTGAATTTTCAGTAGTCAAATTTTTAGGAAAATAGAGTATTCTCTCAATCCCTTCCTACTGGTTTGAGATAGATATACTTGACCACCTAAGAAAGTATCCTTCTACTCTTGATAATTACTTTTCTAATAAAAATCAATATTGAACTTTATCAAGTGTAAATTCACAATTTTTTGAAAACATATGGCTTTTTAGTTCTTTTACCTATTGATGTAATAAACCATTTAATAGCTTCCTCATACTAAAGTATCCTGGTATTCCTGGAGTGTTCTAGACACTTGGGAGACATGAGTGATGAAATGAACAAATCTCTAACTTGGTAGAGCATATGGTCTATTTAAAATGGTCTTTATAAAATGAATTAGGAATTATTCCTTATTTTTCTATGCAGACTATTCAGCTCCTCACTGCTTCCATTAGGGATTTCTTTTGCGAGTGTGAAGCAACTAAATATATATTTTGCTATCTGTCTTTTCACAGCTTTATTGAGGTACACTTTATATGCCATAAAGTCATTTTGTTGTAAGCGTACAATTCAATGATTTTAGTAAATTTATAGCACTTACAGCAATCAGCACGACGCAGTTTTAAAATGGTTTCATCTCCTCAGAAAGTCGCCTCCTGCCCATTTGCAGTCAATCTCTGCTATTATTCTCATCTCAAGGCAACCAATGATCTGATTTCTGTCCCTAGAGCATTGCCATTTCTGAGTATTTCTTATATATGGACCTGTAATATGCTGTCTTTTGCATTCAGCTTCACTCACTTAGCACAGTATTTTTGAGGTTCATCATGTTGCAGCATATATCAGTATTTCGTTCATTTTTATTTCTGAGCAGTGTTGCATTGCATGGCTATAGCACGTCGTGTTTGCCCATCCACCAGCTGATGGACTCTGGATTGTTTCCAGTTTGACCATAATGAATAATGCTGCTGGGAACATTTGCATACGAGAAATTTTGTGGACATGTGTTTTAACTTCTTATGAGTAGATTCCTAGAAGTGGAACTGCTGGGTGGTATGGAGCGCTTACGTGTAACTTTTTAAGATGCATCCAGTTTAGGGAGAGTAGCTCCCTGTCTGTTCATGGAGACTTTCTTTTTTTCCTCATTCTTCTTTTTTCTTTTTTTCCTCATTGTTCTTTTTGGGGGAAGCCCAGTTTAGATGAAAAAGTGCCCCCTACCCTCACCGGTACAGTGACTCAGTTTAGGAGCCAGCAGGACAAGGCCGCCATTTTTTCTCTGGCTGGACTTTTAGCACCTGGAGTAAGCTGGAATCACACACCTCAGCCATGCCTCTGCCCTGTGAGCACTTCCAGAAGGGGCTCTTGGGGTCTTCGTCTGTTCCCCGCCCCCAGTGCTGCGACTCCTTCTTCTTGTCCACAAAATTTCTCATATGCAAATGTTCCAGCGTTATTCATAATGGTCAAACCGGAAACGATCCAGAGTTCATCAACTGGCGGATGCCCCCCTTTCTGGGGCAGCGGTTCTTCCACATGCACTGAGTTGTGGGTGGGTCAGCTTCTCTCTCAGTTCAGCCCTGCCTATCCTGCCCCTCACAGAAATCCTTCTCCCAGAGAACAGCACACAGATCGCATCCTTCTCTCCTTTTACTTCCCTTTTACATTTCTTTTTATTATTACTGAACTGATTCTTCGGTCAGTTTTAGGGAAATTTGGAAATGGGACTATTACACCATGAGGTCAAACCACCTGGAATTCCCTCTGCCATGTCTGCTGTCCTTTCTCTCTCCCCAACACCTGCCCTTTCTTAGCCCCAAAGGCCATGTTCAGGTTCTGTGGTTTCTGCGATGTGTTGGCTGACAGCTCTAAGCTCCACTGATCCTCTCCTTTCCTGAGAGCTTTCTCTTTTACTTTCTTTCCCAAATAATGAATCCCTCATTTCTGCTTCCCTTTCTCTAATTGTACACTCCACACACATTGTGGTATTAGTAGTAAGTGCTAGTATACAGAAACCAGAAGAATGTGGGGGGCTGAGGGCCTTAACGAGCATCTTATTTGACAACCTCATTTTATATATGTACAAACTCAGCTCTGCAGAAGTTATTTTTGTTAGTGATACAAATAATGAACAAATCTTTACTTACTTTATATTTCATAAAGGACATTTATATATTGTGTTCTGCTGGTACATAATCCTATCAGGCAGGGGAAGGTGATCTGCCCAAGATGACAGAGCTAGCTCCTGAAATGTTCTGTTTCAAAACTCTTGGAATTGGATGTAAATTCTTCCTAACATTGGGGCAAATTCCTCCCAGTGATTTCCTCTTTTTTGATTCAATTTAAGTCTTAAAATTTTTAGATCGTGAGACTCAGCCTGTAGGTCATTGAAGAGAAAACTGACATAGAGCTTTTAAAAATAACTTTTGTTTTCTTTATAAAAAATGGCGGCAAATAGAAGATGTAAAAATTACCCATAATCCTACCTCTCTGGATTATGGAAAATAACCAGTCTGGTGTGAATCTTGCCATTATGTTTTTCTGTGCTACACTCATATGTATTCGCACTTTTCCTATGTTACAATATGTGTGTATCGTGTATGTGTATTTTTTAAAAAACAAAACAGAGTCATCCTGTATGTACTATTTTGAAATGAGCAGTTTTTAATCTAAATGCATCAATTTAACACATTCTCATGTCACTGTAATCCAGTAAAACATTTAAGGCTACACAGTATTTTACTTTATGGCATAGCATACTTCATTCGACTGTTCCCATGTTGCTGGACATTGTAACAGTGAATACCTTTGAAATAAACTCAATGACATATGTTATATATTAACTAAATTACTAGAAGACTTCCTTGGTTAAAAGGGCATGAATGTATTTGCAGTTTTAGATATATAAGGTCTGGTTGAGAATTGGAATGATATATCCAGAAGGTCACTAATATTTGGGAGCTAAGGTAGTACCTTAAAACAAATCAGCCACTTAGCCTGATGAGCTGTCAATACTTGAGTAATTGTTACAGTGGTTTTTGTCTTTAAACCTCTTACCCTGCACTATTACTGGGACTTCTCAGGGGCTCTTCTTTAGCTTAATATTAAAATTCACAAGCACTCTAACCAGGGGCATGTCAAACCATTTTATTTGATTAAAGTCACCCAGATAATGTCTTTTTTGCCAAATATATTTTTCTTAATAAATTAAATGAATGCATCTCTAGAGGTATTTGTTCTTGATATAGAACTGGAGTCTTGCGTGAGCTGACAAATTAAGTTAGATACATCACATCTAAAATAGGATTGCTATACAAAGTAGTTGGCTGAAAGATGTTTTATTGGTCAATCAAAAACATTTAGAATTGGAAATGAATTCAAGATGCTTTATTTCCATTTTATTTTATTTTATTTTTACAAATGAGGAAATGAAGTCTCAGAAAGGCCATAAGAATGCCACATCTGGTTTGTGTCTGAACTAGAACTTGAACCTGGTTCTCTTGAGGCCCAATCAGATACACCTTCCACTGCATTATATTGACTGACTCTCTACCACAGGACCAGGGAAGCTATCATAAAGTATTGGCAATCTACAAGGCTGCAGTGGTAGCCTATGGACTACCACTTCCTCCAACTTTTGTCATTGCAAATACTGATAATCAGTCACTGCACTTTTTCTAGTGAGGCTGTGCTAGGCCTCAGATGTCCCAGACATCACTCCCAGTCAAAAGAATTGTCATGCAAGATGGAGTCTCTTTGCCTTCCTTACAACAACTGTTTTTCAAGGTGGGGCTGTCCACTCCTCCTTTCCCTACCCCAAGGAATCTCTCTCTCTCTCTCTCTCTCTTCTCTCTCTCTCTCTCTCTCTCTCTCACACACACACACACACACACAACCCTATCACTACTCACTTCAACTGTGTGAATCAAAGTTGACTTTACAGGAAATACTATCCATAACTGGAAACATCAGGAGTCTCTCGGTTCTTTCCCTTCATTAACTGATAAAATGACAGTGCAGGGGCAATGGAGGGGCAGGGTTTGTCCCGGAGGGAATGTGTACGTGTGTGGTATAGCATCTGCATAGTATCATTCCACTGTGCTCAGAGGAATAACTAACAGGTCTGGAAATGCAGGCCTGGGAAAATGAGCGAGTTGAAGTTCAAGGCGATAGCTGATGTGTGAAAAAAAAAATAAGCCTAATAGAATCTATTTTTTAAAGCCTAATAGGATGTTAAAAAAGAGTTCTTATACACATTTTAAATGCCAATGCAGAGAATAAATATAGTGACCCTCATGTATGTCTATTATTGAAATTCAACAGTTATCAAGATTTTGCCATAATAGCTTTATCTATCCTTTTTAATTCCTTTTCTTTGCTGAGATATTTTAAAGCAAACTCCAGACACTATGTAATTTTATTCCTCATGCGTAAGTATGCATCTTGAAAAATATGGACATTTAATTTTTTTAACCACATGCCCTGATTATACCCAACAAAACTAATTCATAATTTATTGGTATCACCTATCCTCTATTTATAATCAAATTGCCTCAGTTTTTAACAGAATCTTTTTATCAGGTTGTAGAATAAGAGAAACATATTCTAACTTACATGACAGGTCCATCCCACTGCAAGAACTGTTTATTGTTCACACTCTTAGTAAAATTATAAGGTTAAAAATCACTATTTCTGAAAACCAGTGCAGTCCTAGGAACAGACTAACAGCCCGTAGCCTCAGTAAGGCCCAGTGCTTGATCATGGGTGTCAGTCCTTGGGCATCGCCCAGGCTGGATCTCTGCTATGAAATACTGGGACCGTGGAATTTATTTGGGCTTATAAAATACAAATACTTCAAGTATTCTAATGCACTACTTATTTATAAATGCTAGTGACTGAGCAAAACCTCTTAACTGGAGCAAATGACCAGCTTTGGCAATGAAGGCTCGATACCTCTCCTAATGCCCTTCTTGCTTTAGCACAGTGCGTGATTGTAGAGTGTACTGTGCTCACTGTCCTGCCGCCTGCCCTGCGTGATGCCAAGTCCTTCCTTACACTGATGTCTGGGAAGGCAGTTAGCTTTGATGCACAGTTAAACGGTCACATTGTCCACTCAGGGTACATTTACCACGCAATTACCAAATCTCCACTTCACCTTGTGCTGAGGAAGAGGCAGCCCCGGGCAGTGTTCAGGAGGAAGCAGTCACAATTCTGTAAGCTTCTTGTTATTATGCTTGGCTTCCTGTTATGCAAAGATAGGCAGAGGGGGCCGATGAAGTGTTGCAACTGATGGAGACACACACCCACAGGAGGCGACTGTACTGGAAATTCCTAAGAAACACACAAGCCCCAAACCATGCACACCAGAGGGCTGGCCCTGGAGAGGCACCTAGCTCAGAGAATTTGCCAGAGTGCATTAGACCTTGCAAGCCCAAGAAGAAACAAAACCAATTTTCTCTCTCGCTCCCTTCCTCTATCTCTCCACCCCCACCTTCTCTCTCTCTGTTTCTATCTCCCTCGTATTGCGAATGACACATTTTTACCTCTTCCTGCAGAAGACGTAGCTATGTGTGCTGAATCCCTTTCCAAAGCAGAATTTGCTTTTTCAGATTGAAATGTTCACTTGTCAAACAATGAAGAACATCTCTCTAAACTACAGAACATGAGGAAATCAGCCTGTTCAACCCCTGGGGATAAGGCAGGCAGTCGGAAAACAACTTTAAGATGCTTCTTTTAATTAGGTTGGGTAAACTTACCTCATGGGCCATTGTTTTGGGAAAACCTGTGTGATTTAATTTCGGGTACACAGAACAAGCCCCTTTGCTGTCATAAGTCTTACAGCTTGTTGTCTTTGGCAAGGGGCAAAGTTTTTCAGACAAAGCAAAATCAAACTAAAAGAAAAGAAAAACTTAACCTTAGGAGGGTAATCACAGGATAAATGTATCCTGAAGTCTAAATGCCAGGTTTTGAAAGTGATGAGACTTTAAGTTTCCCACCTCCCACCTCCTTGAATGGTGGGCGCTTTAAATGGAGAGTAGTTTGCTTTGGAGAGGCAAAAAAGAGATGAACAAAGCAAGGAAGTTTGGAAGTTCTGAAGCTAAAGAATCTAATTTTCTTCTACGAGAGCCCTCTTCCCCCAGTGGGGTAACTGGACAGAGTGAAGGTCAGCATGTGTGGGCACAGTGAGTGTATGTGTGCGTGCGTGTGTGTGTGTGCATGTGTGTGTGTGTGCAGGGTATGGGTGAGTGTATGAATCCCTGTTTGTCAGGCAGGCAGCGATGACGGGTCTGCTGTTTCACACGGTTCCCCAGCAGCCTCCTTCTCGGCTGGGGTGGGGTGCCCACTGTGAGCTGTAGTGTGACCTGAGCACTGGGCCCACCTCCAGTTCATTCTGTGTTCTTCCCTCCCACGCCACATTGGGCTTTGGTTAGAATCCTTCCATCTCTTCAGATGAGCTTGAGTGGAGAGTTGGTAAGCCACAGCAGGGCCACCTAATATGCCCGTTTTCCTGTCGGGATGTCAGCAGAGCCCCGGTAATGGGTTTGGGTTTCGGTGCCATTTCTTTGTCACTATTTTTTCAAGGCCTGCTGAGCTTTGCAGAGCATATGTTGAACAGAAAAAATAGCACAAAGTTGTTTGAACATAAATGAAGGCAAAATAGGTGGAGGCTGAGGTAGATGTCTCACATGATGGGTTAGGAATAGTGACTTTTTCCCTTCCCAGAGGAAGAGTTCCTACACATTGATTCTTAATGACGATGCATCTCTTTACCACTCGAATCCATGCTTCTTTGGGGGCTGTGTGACCTACGTATGGATATTGGGCTTTGAAATCCAATTTCTGGCTGTGTAACTGTGGCAAATCATCTCACTTCTCTGAGCTTCAGTTTGTCGTCTGTAAAATGAGAATGACAATATGGTGCTTAGCATAAAGAGTTAGTGTGAGCACTAAATGGAACTAGACTTATAAAATGCTTGCGTTGTGACTGAAACATAGTAAATATTCAATAAATATATCACTATTGATGCGGATCCTTATGAGAACAGGACTTACATCTTCTATCAGCTACTCTGCTTGAGTGGGCACAAGTGAATATATTTAGAAATCCCACAAATAGGTAAATTGGCCAGTATTGGTTGCAAATATAAAATGCCTGATAGTGGCTCACATTTCATTCTAAAATAGTTATTTTATTTACTCAACAAATATTTATTGGGAAACTTCAACTGGTCAGATGCTTTTCTAAGAGGCATGGTTAAGTGGGTAAAGAAAACCTATAGAAATCCCTGCCCCCTTGGGAACCTACTTTCCGATGGTTGAGCTTCCATTCCACATTCTTCATCAGTGCTACTCTTTCCGCATTCTGATTTTACTAGAAAGAAAGTCTCGACTAGATGCTAATCCCTCTTTAAGACTTTGTGGTTCATGATTGATTACTAATTCCCCTTTATTTAATCCAAGGGGAACATGAAAGGGCCTATCACAAAATGGGGCTGTGACTGAGGTAGCAGGCATTGGCAATGGTGTGGTGGAATGCGTTTTTGAATGCCAGTATGTATTTTAAATCCCACGGGTCTTGAGTTCACTAAGTTAGTGGGTTTCCTTTATTTTTCAAACCCCGCCCACCACTTACACCATGCCCTGCACATAAGAAATGTCCAATAAATTTTTCTGATTTGTTAATTAAAGGAATAAGAAAGATAAGTTTCTTTGTTAAAGAGAACTCACCCTATGGTTTTTATTTGACTATTATTTTCTCTCCATATAATGCATGTGCACGCACGTGCACACATACACCCCCACCCACCCACACACATGGCCACACACCCACACACACACTTCCTTCCTCTCTTCATCTTCATTCCTTCCAATTAATTTTTCCAAGCCGGACACTGGAGGGTCCTCAGGATACTAAAATGAATAAGACATGGTCCTTGCCCTCAAAATCCTCTTTATAGCTCCAGCACCTTATAACCTTCAGCCATGCAATAAAAGCACAAACATGTTTATTCCTGAGGCCACAGGGCCTTCAACTCACCTTGGTAGTCAGATATATCTTTCTGAGAAAACCGAGAACAGAAACTCAAATACTTCTTTTAAAAGGACCTCTTGCCTTTGAATGGTGCTTAATATCCTTACACAACCTCTTGCACAATATGTTCAGTGTCTTGGTAGAAAGGGCGAGTAGGGCTGAAACCCAGCTGATGTGTGTGGCTCGGATCAAGACGTTATCCTGGTGTGCGGCTCCATCCATCCACTCGGAGACAGAGGTGCCTATTTCCCCACCTGAAGGCACCATCTGCTCCTCAAGGACAGCTCTTGTCCCAGGGGTGTGAAGTGAGCAAGAACTAGTTCTGGATCTTTGCTCAGCACAGAATGATAGACTCTATTATTCTTTCATTCCCCTTCCAGGCAGCAGCCCCTTGCTCCATCCCCACACTCTTGGGGATAATGGATTTTCTTGTTGCACTTCTTTCTTCCATACTGAGACACAGTGAAACCTCCCTTTAAAGTCCCAAGGAAAACAGTAACCTGTCTTGTACGTAAGTTTTATTTCTAGAGCCTCAAGTTATAAAATGCCTGCCCTGATGCTCATGTCCTCTGTGCTTAGCCTTTTCTTTGGTTTCTGAACATGTATTGTGTTATTTTCAGATTTGATATTTTCACGTCATTCAAATTTCCTGACTCTCCCTTGAGCCTGTCCCCCGCCGTCCCCCCAACCCCCCGACCCCCACAACTTTTCTCTTAACCCACAGGCTTTACCTATCAAAACTAGGACTCTGGGGAAGTCTAAAACTCTCAGCACACCCTCACATTTCATGACGCTCAGAACTGGACTCCCTATCTGTTCAAAACCATCTTGTTCTCTGACTTCTTTCCCTGCCTCCCAGGTCTATGAGCTGTTTAGGGGCAGGGTTGTGTCTGGTTGATCTTATATCTCAGAACCCGACACGGTTCCTGATTCATGCCAAATGCTCAGCCACTGTGCATTGAATGAGTGGGTAGAGAAGGCTGACTTACCTTGCAGAAGTCTTTGCCTCCATTCCTCCTGTTCAGTCAGCTGCTGAGGTCTAATGGTCTGCGTCACAACGGCCTCTCCTGCTCTTTCCTTCTCCATTGCCATCACTCTATTCAGGCCTCTGGATTTGCACCTGGAATATTGTACAATGTCCAGCCAGTCTTCCACTTTTCTTTTTCTCCTTCTCTCTCCTTCTTTTCAGTCTTTCCCTCTTTCATCTCTTCTTTTTTTCCTTTAACATAAGATCGAGCCCATTCTATAATAATAATGCTGATGATAATAGCCTCTGTTTAATAGCTATGTTTTAAAAGGCAGACATTGGCTGGGGCCTCTTCACTTTTCACTATTAACCCTTACAGACTACCCACCCCACAAGGTATGTATTATTATCACAATTTCACAGAGGAGGAAACTGACCCTCAGAGAAAGAACATGACTATCCATGGCTGCATATATAGAAGCCTGTACCGTCTGCTACTTCACCTGCTTTCTCTTTCTCAGGCACTGTTTTAGGTGCTAGGGACACAAAGATGAGCAAGGCCCAAGCATCAAGGTAGAGCCTCTGTCTTCTTAGAATATTGCGGAGAGAGAAGACAGAGTAAGAAAGAGTACCAAGTAGAAAAATAAGTGCTTCGATGGGCATATGTTCCCAGCTAAGAGAGAGCAGAGCCCGGGAAATGACTGAATCTAGCCTAGGCTGAGAAGACTTCTCACAGGAGGTGTGGCCTGAAATAAGTCTTGAAGGATGAGCAAGTTTTCCAAGAGGTCAAATTGGGGTGGGTAGAGAGGGGTGGGGGGAATATTCCAGCAGAGAGAAGAGCATATTGTCAAAGGTGAAGTGCAGGATGGGTATGGGAGAAAAGCAGAAAGTGCAGTAGGAAAACCACAGAGAAATTCGAACTCCGTGGTGGGGAGTTCAGCCTTCATCTTCCAGGATGAAGGTGTTGGAGGGTCATGGGAGGTTTTTAGGCAGGAGAGTAGCATGATCAGATTTGTGTCCATAAACAATGTCATCGGTGGACTGGAGGTGGGTCTGGTAGGGAGAAGACGAGTCAGAGGCTTATTGCAGAAATCCAGGGAGAGGATAGAAGGGTCCCAAAACCAGGTGGGTGTAGAAAGGAAGGCTGGATCAGGGAGAGAGACAGAGTTGTTGGTTGTGATGACTGGAGTAAGGAGGCAGCTTTCTGATTTGGTTGCTTGGCTGTGAAGAGTTTGTTCACATCAGTGGAGATAAAGCAGTGGGTGTATTTGTTGGTGCAGGGTGAGGAATGGTGAGAGGTGGGGAGGTGGGGAGGTGGGAGGTAAATGCGATCTTCAACACGGTGACCTTGAGATTCCCACTGAGGTATATGCAGGCAGTTGAATAGATGGGCCTGCAACGCAAGAGATTTTTGGGTTGCAACCATATAAGTTCTACTCCCTTTTCAAGTTCATTTAAACATGGTTCCCAGACTAATACACTGCTCATACCAACATACTGAGAAAATACCTTAAGTGGTTCCCCCAGTTTTGAATAAACTATTCCTATCTCACCCACACATAGAATCTAAACTGAGGCAAAGTTGAGAGCAAAAAAAAAAAACCTCTCAAAAGTAGACGCTAGAAGATTTTGTGATTGATTATTTTTGGGGTTAGGGGTCAGAAGATGGGAAGATGAAGAAAGGAAGTGATAATGCTTCCCAAGCTGACCTCTTTGTTAATACTTCCACCTTTAATTTTCTCTTGCTCTAATGTGGGGCAAAAAGCAGCTAACTTCTACTGCAGAAACAGTATCCCTGGAAATGTGCACTTCTTTCTTTTCTGGTGCCATCACTCACCTGCAGACTAAAATTCAGCATATGCAGTATAATTACATAACTTGTCTATATTTTACCATGGGCTCCCGCTTTTTAAGGTACATGAAACAGCTCCCTCTTGACTCTCAGATCAAAGTTGAGGTTCTCACTCTGCCACCCGAAGCCATTTTTTCTTGGGCCATAGAGCTTGATTTTTTTATTTGATGAAATGCTTCCTTACGTTTAAGGCCTATTTTGTCCCGTGCTTAGTAATGATAACACTCAGATTCCAGGAAGTGCTGCCCAATAGAACCTTCTGTGATGATAGATATGTTCTCTGTATGTGTTGTCCAATCGTCTAGCCACGAGCCACACGAGGCTACTGAGCACTTGACATATGGTTGGTGTGACTGAGGAACTGAATTTAATTTATTTTAGTTAATTTTCATGGGCATAGCCACTCATGGCAAGTGGCTACTGTATTGGACAGTGCAATTCTAGAGGCTGTTCTTTCTCTCTCTACTACAGTAAGACTGAATTTCTGACTTCATGAGAACTTCATATACCCCTTCCCTAGAGTGTTCTGTAAATGTTTAGCAACTGCCTTCCAAATTCTCATCTTGCCTCCCTAGTCTGCTTGCAGACCCCTCTCCAGCTCACAGCCTGGTTCAGAAATCCTTCCCGAAGGGCTGAGAGTATGCACTCAGTGTGCTATGACTGGCTCACAAGTGAAGCTTATCATGGTTATTATTTTCATTGTAAGAAATAGCTCCATTAATAGTAACAGATTTCTTTGTTTACTTTATCCAGGAACAAGTCACACTCACAGAGAGACTATTCGAAGGAACTAACAAGGAAAGTTAGTCAAAATCAAGTCAAACTCAACGCCCATCAGGCTTTCTTCCCTGATATTTGAATCATCTCATGATGTGCCTGGTAATGTGCAATGTGAGGTGGTAGATGGCTTTGACATGGGACAGAAAGTTCCCCTGTTTGGTCACTGGCTCATCAGAGCTCTAGCTGTCACCTGCCCTAATTTCAGCAGTCTGGAGGTTTGTACTGAGCCATCTACACTCTAACTTGTCACACATGATCCAGTGACCGTAGTCATACCGCCTATGCTGGGGATGGTAACAGGCCCTCAAGAAACACTGAGTGGATGTATGGGTGAACGGTATCACTTATGGAATATAAAAGATGGTTAGTCAAGGCCTTGGCCATATGCGGGCAGACAGGTGGCTGCCTCCCTGCCACAGTGGCATTAAGCCTCTCTTGGCCAGGTCTGAGAACATTAGATCCTCATACCTACTCTTGCCTTTGCCAGGCCATTCTGCAACGCACAGATGCCTCTAGGGGAAGGTTTTGTTTTTTGTGTGTTTGTTTTTGTCATCGTTGTTTTTGCCACAACAGAGCATAAAAAATTTCCCAGAACTAGCCATAGAATAATAACCCAGCAATTGAGTTCTTCTGTGTTGAGTTAATTTTCTTCAATCTATGGTGTCTTTTTGGCTCCTGCTCCCCCCATTGCACTTCCTCAATGCTGTTGGAGACTTTCAGTTTCTCCTATCTCCTATAGTGATTCTAATGATTTCTGTGGGTCTCTGGGGGGAAATACATGAGCTTGAGTTCTCGTAACCACCAGGTGACACCTGTTTCTCTCTTCTCCTGTGCTGGCTCCAGTTGGTGACATCACCCAAGAGGCCAAGTGAAGACTTCTGGTTACGCTACTGCTAGGAGAGAGGTCTTCCCTCCCAACTCTGATGCTGTTTATGCTTAATCTGCATGGTCAAAAAAATCACACTGGCACTGGGCTGGGTGACACAGAGGCTACTAGGGTGGGGAAAATACTCCTGCATCTGCCACAATTCCTCACTCTTTCATTTTCTCCATAAATTGTGTGTGAACCATTCTTTTCATCTCTGCCTACAATTTGCTCTCTTTCTAGGACAGATACAAGTCTTTGCAAGCTACAGTCTCTGACCTAGAGAGACACAGAGCTGTGTACAGTTCTTCAATTTCCCTCCTTCCATTGTATTCCTGCCCAAACCCTCCTATGTTTCTTTCAGATCATCTACACAGCCTTAGAGTAAGTCATCAACCCCACTAGCCTGTGAGTTATAGATGGAACATCTTCAACATAGCAGTTAACTAAGGAGCAAGATCTAAGAAAAATTTTGACTAAGGTGCCAGGATGCACTGATGTAAAGCAAACCCTTTGGAAACATACTGCCAAATTGTTTTCAAAATGTCAAATTATTTTTTTTACTAGAGCTGAGTCTATTAACTCTTATGATGATGTCTGTCCAACAGGAAGTTGAATCAAGTATGTCTTGCTCCCTGGTGTATAACATAATATGACATCTCAGTCCCTGGTAGGAGGTAAGGGGTGACTGCAAGCTGACACCTGGAAATGAGGGTATATGACAGGAACACAGACCCCTTGCGAAGGTCAAGGGAGCCCAGTTAGGGCAGAGTCCTCTTCAGACAACAATACAGGATTGAAGCGCGACACATGTAGATAAGGTGGTAAGTCTGAATACAATTAAAATCAGTGGAAGAAAGATTTTATAATGCCATATAAATTTTAGTATTTGAATGTATGCCATAAACATAAATAAAGTTTGAAAACCCAAGTATAGAAGGGCATAGAAAGAAAGGAATCAAAAACAATGGGAAAAGTTATTGATTCAATGCATTAAAGATAAGAATGAAAGAAGAGAGAAAGCTTAATGATGGAGCGACATTCTGAAGTAATGAGAGATGTTTAGGAAGCTCTCAAAGCTGATCTGTATCCTTGCAATAAGAAGTAAAGTCATCTGTTGATAACAATAATGAGTAACATTTGCTTACCTTGGACCAGGGACTGTGCTAAGTGGTTTACGTATGTTAGCTTGTTATTTCTCTGCAACGATTCCATAGAGAAGGGACTATCACTATCCTAGTTTAACAAGTGAGGAAACTGAAGCTCAAAGAAGTTGCGTAATGGACCCAGGGTCAAAGTGACAGGAAAGGAAGAACAGGTCTCTAACCGGGTGGGGTGCGATGGGTAGAGAATGGGGTTGGCTTAGTTCAACTACATTATAAATGTTATTGGGGGGGGATGGTGGCAAAGCTGAAAAAAGGGAACATGAAATGGAAACTTCCTCCAGCAAGAAAATAAATGCAGACATAAGACTGGTAAGTGTAGAGAGAGTTGTCCTGAATGGGAATTACCGTGGAGACAAGCTGTGGATACTTGGCCCTGATCCAGTGAGGGGCAGAACTCATGTGTAAAAACAAAAGCCAACTACACAAAGCAGTGACTTGAAAGGGTCTGGATTCAAATTCTGTTTCTCCGTTCTACTGGCAGATTTATTTTCCTTTCAAATGCTCCTGTGCTGTCAGCACGTGGGAGGGACAGCCTGACTGAAAAGGTAGGAGGAAAGTAGCTACAGGGAGGTTCTTGGTCCAGTATAAAGGGCTGTAATCACTCTCAGCAGACAGGGGACAGAATGGCATTCGACACTTGGCAGGAAAACTCAGGAGGTGCCAGCTTCCTGCCTGCTGGCTGCGTGGAGTGGGGCCAGGGGTGTTGCGGGTCTGCTGGGGAAGGGCCCCATTTGACAGTGAGGTCAGAGCGAACACAACAGCTCCTTCTTGGTGAAGAATGCCCGGCAACTTCCGGTGCCGCTGCAGCTGCGTGGGACTCACTCACCCTGAACCGTCAGAGCCAGATATTATTTTCTACTCTCTCTTGTCAGATACTGACTCCCACGCAGGAAAAAGGAAGCACCTTTTGTCAGATGCTGCGGCCACTTCCTCTGCAGAACGCTCCAGCCAATCTTTCGCTTCGTAGAATGAGGGGGCCGACCCGGCTGCCGGACTGTGCGCGCTGGGCCTCTGGGTCTCGCCTCCTTCTCGGTCTCGGTCCGTCCTCCTTTGTGGGTCGCTGGGGACTTTCTCTGATACAGATCTGGACCCTTGAGCCGGACCTGGCGGGGGCCCCACCCGCCGCTCAGCCCCCTCGGGGGTTCCTCTCTCGCCTCCCCGCCCACTTTTTGCACACTGCTTCATGTCCCTCAGTCAGTCCGCCTGTCTGTTCCTCTCCATAGCTCGGTCAAGGAGTGTTATGACCGGCGAGCAGATGGCGGCTTTTCACCAGTCGTCCACTCCCAACCCGCTGGAAAGGCCTATCAAGATGGGCTGGCTGAAGAAACAGAGGTCCATCGTGAAAAACTGGCAGCAGAGGTACTTCGTGCTGAGGGCGCAGCAGCTTTACTACTACAAGGACGAAGAAGATGTGAAGCCACAGGTACTGGCCAGGCTGTCTGTCTCCATTACCAATTCTCTCTCTCTCTCTCTCTCTCTCTCTCTCTCTCTTTCCTTCCTTCGCTCCAGGCACACAGGAAGTGTCCCTGGAGCCCACCTAGATGACATAGAAACTCACAGGGGCCTTCTTATTAGGATTAGACACACATCCATCTGCAAGGAGGTTGCTCTCTCCTTTTCGCTATTTTCTAGGTATAGAACCTGAGCTGCGAAGATGACAGTGTGATCCTTCTTCAGGAAGCCCCAAGATGAACACTGTGGAGCTTCCTAAGTGCAGCTCTAACCCAAGGCTGGCAACACGGCCTTGATGATGACTCTGAGTATATGAGAGCTCGGATAGAGTAGATTTGGGTTCAAGAAAAATGATTTGGGGCTTTCATCTATTTGTTCAATCAATATTTATTGAGCATCTGCTATGTGATACTGTTCTGGGTACTTTAAATAAACAAGTGAGTAAAGCAGATAAAAATCTCTGCCATGTAGAACTCAGAAGATGGAGGGAAAAGTAGAGAATAAACATAATAAATAAGGAAAGCTATGTGGATTGTTGGAAAATGACTAGTTCTATGAAGAAAAAATAGAATGGATTAAAGGGAGCCAAGTGTTTGAAGGAGATGTTACAATTTTTAAAAGAGCAGTCAGAATGAGTTCATGAGGAAGGAGACATCTGAGCAAAGACTAAGGAGAAGTAAATAATCAAGCAGATCTCTGGGGAAAGAGCACTTCAGACAGAGGGCACAGCCAGTGCAAAGGCCCTGAGGTGGAGCATATCTGATGTCCTTGGGGAATAGCAAGGAGGTCAGTGTGGGAGCAGCAGAGCTAAGGAATGAGAGAATCAGAGGGGATGAGGTCAGAGAAATGGGGGTGGTCGTGGGGGATTGGAGCACAGATTACAAAAGGCATTGTAGGCCACTGCGAGGACTTGGGTGTTTACACTGAGGTTGATGGAGAGTTCCCAGGAGAAAGGGAACATTTTTTGACTTACGTTGTAAAAAAGATGGCTCTGACTATTATGTTCAAAAATAGACGTAGGGCCTGAGGAAGGAGGCACAAAGGTAATTCAGGTGAGAGGTTATGATGTTTGAAATCTCAGTAGAACTTATGTGCTAAAGGAAAATGATCAGATTTCTCATGTACTTTGAAAAGAAAGCAAACAGGATTTCCCGATGTAGATGGGGCTATAGAGGGCTTTGGTCCTAAAGATTGGGCCTAAGTCTTTTCTCTTTTCACCGTTGATTCCTATGGCCATTGTGGTGCATGAGAGTGAAAGGGATTGCTATTACCAATTACTCTGGGATCCCAGGTGTAAATTCTTGTGTCGGAGCAACCAGGAAAACTAGTTACTCTATCTAGCGCTCATGTCTCTGGAGAAGTAAGAGTGAGCTTGGCCAGAAGTAACTGATTAGGGAAGACAGACTCTAGAACCTTCTAGAGCCAGAAATAAAGCGCCAAGAAGGATGAGGATATTGAGGGTGCATGGCAGGGTATGTAAGAAAGGTGATAGCCATTTTAGAAGAGGAATATTATCTTTTAAGAGCAGACTTGAGGATCTGTGATGCATCAGCAGCACCTGGTTAAACAGGCCTTTTACTTGAGAGCTATTAGTGTCTGTCACTGCAGAGGCTGCAGAAGGGCCAGAGACCCCGCTACAGACTGAGTTCTTAGTGTCCTGTGCATGGTAGTCGGACTCCCTTCTCTTTACAAACAACTCAGACCCTATCAGAGCAATTACAGGCTCAGATGATAGCGACTGGTGCATTAATAGCTGATGCAGGAAGTCTTCCCATCTGCAGAGAGTGAGGGAGATGGCAACAATGTGTGCGCCTTCCTGAAGCCGAAAGGACAGTTCGGTGGCGTTCGCTCTCACAAGGTGTGGAGGGTGAGAGGCACATTGTTTCCAAGCTGGTGTTCTTTTCTTGGCTCTACTACCACCTGGCCATATAATTATTTAATTTTTTTGGACTCTTTTTTTTTGTAAAATGAAACAATCTTAACTGGTTTTCATTTATCACAGGAGCAAATGATATGAAGCATGTGTAAAAAACTGTTTTGCAAAAGCATAAACTGAAGTCAAAGTGTAAAATAAATTATTGAGTCTTAGCCTTCTCTTCTTTACTTCTAGAGAAGGAAACCCAAAGTCCTCTCAGGATTACTTTAGCCTAGGATAATTAGGTAAAGCTGCTTCTAAGATAATAAAAGTATGGTTTATTACGTAGAAAAATAATACATCAGATCAATAGGTCGAGATCAATAAGTCAAATGAGAACAGGCCATAAATTGATAGCTGAAAAAAGCATTTGCTAAAATCCAATACTCATTTCAGATATAAAACAGTTTTTTAAAAAAGCTTTTAAGAATAAAATGAATTTCGTAGAAAGAATATTTTCTTTTATGTGGATATGTATATTTTGACTACAAAAGCTATATGTGTATGCATGGTAGGAAATTTGGAAGATGCAGAAAAGCACAGGTAGAAAATAAAAATTATCCCATCAGCCAGAAATAGACACCTAAATCCTTACTTCTTCCAGTTTTTTCTATACATATGCATTTTATAAACTCATCTATCCTAAGTGCAAAATTACTAGAATATCTTTTAATTAAAAAATTAACAATATGTCATGAATATGGCCCCTTATTATTAAATATTCTTCTATAATATAATTCTTAACAGTGGCAAAATAATCTATGATATGGACATTCTATAATTTAAGTTGAGCTGATGTGTCTATATTATTATTACAAACAAGAATTAAGAGGACATCTTTGTAGACTTTTCATATATCCACTATTATTTTATTAAGGTAAAGAAAAATCTATTAAAAATACTTTTATTATACTATTGCTTAACATTATTTTGGAACACTCAGATATTGCAAATATCTAGAAACAAAATGAAAGTTACAGACATAAGCTAAATTTTTGGATAAAAGTAAAGGTATGTTTCTACACTATGTTTTACACCATTCATGATTCTGGATAGATTAAAGACTTAAATGTGAAAAATGAGTTTATAAAAACTTTAGAAGAAAATGCAGTTATCTGCATAATATTTGGAAGACAGGTTTTTTAAAGCACAGCAACCAAAACAGCACAAGAGAAAGACTAATCACGTAAATGAAAATGTCGTACCTTAAAAACAAAGAAAAAGCAAATAATAAACAGGAAAAATTGTTTATATACATATGGTAAACAGATAGTCTTAATATTTAAAGTATTCTTTCAAATCTGCAAGAAGCAGCCCAGTAGAAAAATGAACAAATGACACAAATGGGCAATTTCCCAAAAAATGCGGTAGACAAAAAGCATGTATAAAAAGTTCAGTCTCAGTAAAAATTAAAGACATGCAATGTCAGCTAATGAGATACCATTATCCCCTTATCAAATTGGCAAAGATTTTCTAGTAATTTCAGTGTCGGTAAGGACTAGGGAATAGGAATTCTCATGTGCAGCTGGTAGAAATGAAAATCTGTACCACCTTCGTGAAGGGTAATATGCCACTTAAAAATGTGAACACTTTCACTCTGCGTTTCTAGTTTTAGGAATTTAATCGGAGTGGATGATTAACATTGATGTAGATAATTAAATTTACCTGTACATGTTTTTACCAGTGTTATTTATAATAGCAATGTAAAAACAACACCCAGTGGTAGAGCCTAAGTTATATCCGAGGACTTTTATGAATCTATACAATAGAATAAATTAAGCCATTGATGCCCTAAATTAATGCTTTTTGAAATTGAAATATATTCATAATATAACTATTTTGTTTCCTTTTTTAAAAAAAAGCAATTTACAACAGATTTTCTTTTCTTTAGGAAAAAATTATGAATCTGTATTTATGGAAAAAGGCTTGGAAAGAAATACACAGAGTGTTAACTGTGATTATCTCTGAGTACTAGAGTTACACATAATTTTTAATTTTCTACTTTTTTGTTTACTTTCTAATATTTCTAAAATATAAATTCATTATAAATTTAAAAAGAGCACACACACAGATCCCTGGAAAACTCAAAATAGGAGACACGCCCCAAATCTTAGAGCACTCAGATGAAAAAGGCCCTCAAGTATACTGATGATGTGTATGTCAGTGGGTGCAATCTTTCTTGAAAGCAATTCAACCAATTTTCCAAAGGCCACAAAAGATCATACCCTGAGACCCAACTATTCTGGTTTTAAGAAACTATCTAAAAGAAATACTAAGATATATGCAGTGCTATGTCAATGAGACATATTGGGTCTAGCGTCCAACAAAGGAGAACGATTACATAATTATGGAACTCTTGTGTATGTGCTTTCGGGAAACTTAGAGCTCAAAAGAAGGCAGTCTGCATTTTTTTCTCCAGGTTCTCAGAGAGGTCTGTCAAGCTCTCATAGCATAATGCTCTCTAACTCATGACCTGGTTTTATTTAACTCATTCCAAAAGGTTCTTTGTCAGGGAAGTTTTTTAAAACAGAATCTCAGCAGATTGCCTTTCAAGTCTGCTACAATGATGGTTTTAGACAATCCTGGCCTAATTGTCTCCTTATTTCGTCACCTGCTTTCTGCGAAGTTACTTATGTGGTTGTCTATCGGAGATGTGCTGGTAAATGTTGAACAAATGACTTTCTGGTCGGGGAGCTGATTTGGACGTAGAAATCGCCAATTTCTGTGGTATAAATACTCCCACCATGGCCGACTCAAGCTGCGAACATGACATCACTGAACATGGAGTTGAGATACGCAGTAGCACAATGTTATATAGTAGTTCTACCACATGGATAGATGTAAATAACCAACCATATGAACAGAAGTAATAGTAAAATATAGTAATTAAGAAATGGTGGATTCTGAGTAGTATTACTTTTATTTTTAATATAAAATATTTAATTTTATATTAAGTCTATATAATTTAACTTTTAATAATGCCTGTGTTTAACAATTAGCTCACAGAGTTCCCGAAAATGTAACAGTCATCTTGAGCCAATATTAGCAGGGGTTCTGGCACACCACCGTCATACCTCTCCCCCAGCATAATTGCTGCAGGACTTGTGGCCTCCAGAACTTTCATCTTTGTACAGAGTCTACCCTAATCAACTTGCCAAGTAGGCAACTTAGGCCCTCCCTTGACTGGGAAAATCCTTCTTCCCATCAAAGTCCCCACCCCTAATCCCACTAATGTCTCTTTTACTATTTCCTACTCTTCCTGTCTCCTCTATTCATTTATGATGTTCAAGGCTCTCGTGCTCAATATGAGGAAACAGCTTGCAATTGTCATTTATGCCTTCGTGTGATTAAGTTTAACTCTGATTATTGCTTCTTCCAGCAAGTTAATGGGACTTATGAGTAAAGCCTTCCTTTTAATTCTAGAATCCCACCAACCAAAGTTTGAATCATATCTTTCCTATTGATAGCTAGCTTTTGATCTTGGATCAGCTAATCAACCTCTCTGAACCTTACTTCCTCATCTCTCCAATGGGGAAAATATCAGTCCATCCCCCATAGAGCTTTTATGAAGATTAAATGTGATAATATATTCAGGGCATTGAGCAGAAAGCCTGGCATCTAGTAATTGCTCGATAAATGGTATTTATATATTTCGTATTTTATTTTTACTATTTTTAGATGAAATTATTTGGGGTATCAAATATTAGTTTAGAGAGGTACTTAAGAGAGGCAGGTACCTCTGAAATTATACTTCCTTTTCCTTCCTACCAGGCAGCGTTCTCCCCTAACTAAAAATAACACGACCTTTTATTCTGGTGCCACTCATGCAAAGTAGCCCAGTAGCACAATCTCAGCGTCATTTTCTTCTGGGGACATTGGGAAAATTATAGAACCTTTCTGATTCCCAGTTTCCTCACTTGTAAATGGGCATAATGAAACCTTGCTTGGAGGATTGCTGGAAGAACTAAATGATTAATGCATTCAAGGCACTTAGCAAAGGGGAAGACTCCATCCCCTTTAGTGGCTAGCTGTGGTTCAGTCCTCTGTGTCTCTTCTGGGATCCCAGCAGTTGGTATGGTCCACCCAGTCTCAATGTTGCCTTCACAAAGATCAGGTGTCTGCTTTGGCCAGGAAGTCGGGTTCTTGGAAAAGTAGGAAAAGGTAAGTATTGGTGAGGATGCCCTCTCAGCTCATTCTCCCGTCAGGACCTCGTTCTTTTCTCTCTAGGCACCTAGTTTGCTCTCAGACAGCTACCACTTAATTTTATAGAAGCCTGAAAAGCAAAAGGGTCTCCATTCAAAGCAAGCTTTTCATGTTCTTCTCCACTTATTCCCCTCCTGCATCCTATCATAATCTTGTTTGTCTTCCAATTTAATATTAGTTCGTAGGTGATAAAATCACTGCTTATCTTACAGGCCTGACTTTTGATATTTCAGGGTTATATGTATCTACCAGGAAGTACTATCAAAGAGATCGCCACAAACCCAGAAGAAGCGGGGAAGTTTGTCTTTGAAGTCATTCCAGGTAGGTGACAAAAGATGGGACAGAGGTGTATGACATTCTCATTTTCCATCTGGATCCTAGAAGTCAAAGCTATATCCAGTGGATCTGTCAACAACTAATCAATCAACCAAGTAAGGGCGCATTGTAGTTCTGTATAGAGTTAATGAACCTGTACTAGTTCATTAACTAGCAAGTGAACTAAGTAGGTGCACATTCAGTTCAGCTATGTAAGCACTTCGTGAACATGGACTTGAAGTCATGTATTCCACTAGGCATTGGGACACTGATCTGAAGACATCATCCCTGCTCACAGAAAGGAATTCAGTCTAGAAGGTTAGGGGGACATTAAAATTAACAGTTAAAATATAAATTGAACTATGTGAAATTGCCATTTCGGCAGGTGGGAAATTGTTGACAGTCAACATTCTCCTATGGTTCAATGTGACCTAATAAGAAATGACAGCTCTGACTTACTAAGTGCTTAGCACATGTCAGGTGCTGTAATTCACCTATTACACATGTTAGCAGCACATTAGAGGGTGTTTTTCCCAGTCAAGAGTTACTTTACCTTCTTCAAGTACATTTGGGGTAAGGGGAATTTGTCTCAGGAGAGTTGTTTGTGTTTGTGTGAATCAGTCACACTGAGGCTGCTTCTCCCTGTCCCTTGCTCCTTTGTCAGCGGAACCAGGAACTCTAGGACTGCTGCTCCCTTTGTGCAGCCAGGCTGTTGCCAACATAGCAGGGGAGACCACAAGTCCCCTGAGTGCCCCCTTTGCTTAACTCCCTCCTTACCACTCACCCAAGGCAGCTGTGTGCGTAAGAAACTTGGTGAAGAAGGCAAAGTAGCAGAGAGGTTAGACATGCCCGGTTCGGAGTCACCCTGCCCAGGTCCAAATTCTGGCCCTGCCTCTTACTATTTGTGTAATTGTGATCACATTATTTAACTTCTCCCTGCCTCTATTTCTTTATCTGTAAAATGAGGGCAATGATGACGATAGTGAAGATTAAATAAATATATATGAAATATTTCTCACAGTGCCTGATATACAGTTAGTACCATGTAAGTATCTGATATTTCGAAGAGGACTAGAGGAAATTATAATGTAGAAACCAGTCCTAAAACTGACTATGACTATTTATAGAAAACAAAGAAGAACTTTTTTTTAAAGTTTAGCTCTTTCCAGGTGGCCTCTCACGGCACCCCCTTGCTTTTTTAATCCAGCTCTCTTCCTCCTTAGAGGAAGAGCTTACTCTTTCAGTCTCCCCTCTCTAGGATAAACTCACCCCTTTTCCACAAGGCTTCCTCCAGTCCTAGGATCCCTTACAGGCACAATTCATTGGATGCAACCATCTATGATAACACATGTCCCAAAGCCTGAATTTTCAATCTGGGGTAGCCTTACTGAGAGCTCCAGCTGCAAATTCACCGTGGGCTTTGCACCAAATGTCTAGTACCCTTGAGAATTGCTGTGCTAAGATAGGATGAAGATCTGTCCTCTCATTATCACTCATACTTGCAGAAGTCTCCTGGGCTACTAGGGGAATTCTTGAACAGATTCACACACAGACACACACAGACACACACAGACACACACACACACACACACACACAGATATATAGACACACACGTCCCATAAGGACAAACAATAATTCTAAAGCAATAGAACGATTTTCCTAAAGGTGCCATCATTCCCAACCCTCCACCCGACCTAAAATGAGACAACTCTTTATGTTATGATGCAGAGAATTTTTAGTTCCCCTTTTTGTCATCCTCTTGTGCTAGATGATTCTCAGGGGCCAATGCTGGCACAAGAGACGGCGTTCCAAATCAGGGCCCTCTCTCTGTAATTACCAGTGTTAGTTGCACGAAGGCCACAGAAAAGGCTTTAATTGTAGTTATGTTTTTCTTTATTTGGGATAGGCAAAAATTTAGGGCAAGCTTGCCTCTTCCCATTTACTTCTAGCAGAATAACTGTCTCTTCTCCCACCCAAAGGGAGTCATCAAGGATAGGAGGATTATTCCTTCTGTTGCATCTAAGGTCGTGGCCTTATTAGATGTTGTCATTCACTTATACAACAAATTTATTGAGCACCTGCTGTGAGCCAGGCGCTACTGGAGGAACTGGGAATCCAGCAAAGAACAAAATAGCCTGCATGCAGCTTACATGGGAGGAGACTGACGACAAATTAAATAAATGAGTAGATGGTATAGTTTTATGATGGGATAAGTACTATGGAAAAAAAATAAGCAAAGAAAGAGAAAGTCCTGGGCGAGGTGGTGGTGGTGGTTGATTTGTCATTCTAAATAGAGCAGGCAGAGTAAGTGACTTTTGAGTCACTTTTGTTGAGAAGGTGACCTTTGAGCAGAGATCCGAAGGAGCTGAAGATGAATAAGCTACATGCACGTCTGGAGGAAGCATTCCAGGAAGGGGAACAGCCAGCGCAGCGTCTCTGAGCCTATTTCACGTGTTCAGGAAACAGCAAGGAGACCAGCGTGGCCGCACTGGCGTGAAGACAGGAAAGAAGGCCGGGAGATTTGGTCTGCGGTGGACACGACTCTTACAGGCACTTACAGGCAATCGTAAAAAGTTTAGTTTTTATACTAGAAGAATGAGAAGCCATCCGGAAGTTTTGAGCAGAGAAGTGACGTAATCAGACTTATGATTTAAAACTCTTTTGAGTTGAGATGAGAAGGGGCCTAGGACAACGGGGAGACCAGTGAGGAAGCTATTGCAATGATCTAAGTCAGAGATGGGAACAGTGAAAGGGTGAGAAATAATCAATTTCTGGATACATTTTGAAGATAGAGAGGATTGGATGTGGAAAAGAAAAGTCAAGGCGATCCAAGGTTTTCGCCTAAACAATGGCAAAGATAATTTTAAATGATGAATTGGAAGGAGTTCCTTAGGCAATGAAAGAAAAGAAGGGAAGTTCCTTTCTGACAAGGAAACAGCCCAGTAGGTGACACATTTGTACAAACAGTGAAAGTCAGAGAAAATATGTGCCTGAGGGCAGAGTTGCTATTCGTGGGCTTTGTATTAATTCTAGGCAATTTCCCTGAAAGAGAGCCCATCCTAGCACTGTTATATGCCCAAACATTACTTTTTTTTTTTTGTAGGGCAACAAAAGATTTTAAAATTTCCTTTGGTTCTGGTTTCTTGAACCTGTCTGTATTAATATCACTGAACCTCACCTTCTTTACCCTCTGAGATGACCCAATTCTGAATACATTTTGTCATTGGATCATCAGATCTTCTGGCCCTAAGGGTCAGTCCATGGGAGCCCTGGCCACTCAGAAACATCTTAGGAACTGAATGTTTCTCAGTGAGGTTGCCATAGGGGATCGAAAGGATCTCCCAGGAATCAAGGTAAACTAAAAAGTCATGTTCCTGACAACGCAGTAGACTGGAGTGTAGTTGTGATGGGGAAAGACACCAGATAAATGTTAGCCAAGGTCAAATTTGAAGCAATATAGGCCAGTGGAAACTCCTTTGGGAGAAAGGAGACCAATAGCTTCGCCCTGAGCTTGGCAATTAACTTACTGGGCACCGAGGAGCAGGTCCCTTTGCATTTCTGGGTTTAGGTTCTATTATTTGTAGAGAGGAAATGATACTAGAGAGCCCATTCTATTTCAAAGGGATATTTTGATTCCTACAGAATTTTTTGTTGCTGTTGTTCTTCCCTGAGCATTTTTTACTTCCTATTCTACATCTGGAAACACCCAGCCAGGGCTTCCAGGGGCAGACCTTTCTGATCAGAAGAGCTGATGACCTAATGATAGACAGATTCAGAATCAGCTATCTCAAAGGGTGAAAGAAGGTGAGGCTTGGTGACGTTAAGATGGGTTCAAGAGACCAGGACTAATGGGAATTTGAAAGTCTTTTGTTTTCCTGTAAGAAAATATAGTTTTTGGCACAAACATGGTACTAGAACAGGCTTTCTTTGAGGGGAATGGCCGGACATTGAGAGAAGAATGGATTGATATCTACATAGACACTTTGAAATTTAATAGTACCCTGTGATTGAAAGGAATTGCTGTTATTTTCTTGTCCTTGCTAAGATCTGTGTTTGATGCTCTCCTCCTTCTCTTCTTCTCTCTCCCTATTTTTTTTTAATCATTTTGTCACTTTCTTTCATTCTTTATCTCGGTCTCCTCTTCCCCCCTACACTTCCTTGTCATTTCCTCTACCCTTTTGTCCATTCAAGAACACAAATGCAGGAAATACTACATATGTTTTTAAAGAGAAAATAGTAAAGAAAGTCCTAATAAACTTCATTTGTTCATCATGTATGTATCGAGAACCTATCGTTTGCAATATCCTGTGCAGGCAGGAGAGCAGTAATACTGAACAGGAAGTACCTATTTCATGAGAAAGACACACATGTGTTTGTTGTCCCTCCTTCTTGAGTGCTGTTCCCTTTCCCACCCCACGACTGAGTTCAAAGGTAGCTTAGAAAGTATCTGTGATTAGCATGATGGACTGAAGTCGTCAAACTTGTATGGGCTGGTCTTGTCTCCTCTAATACCGAAACTGCCCTGTGAATTTCCTCTTCCGTTTTGGTAAGAAATGGCTTCTATTCTCCACAGGTGCAGCTCTCAACCCAAGTCATCCCAATTGTAGACCACCGTGGTCAGTGGTTTATCTACAGAATTAGAGCTTCGGCAAAAACAATAAGGGTGCACAGAGATTCAGTGCCACTGAGGACGAGTAGATAATGTGATAGGTTATTTAATTGAAGCAAGGAAATGGTCGGATTTGGCCCCCATTTGCTTCCCCTTGCTCAAGCCCATTACCACTCTATGATCTTCATTAGTGTTACTTCTTCTTCCAGCCTCATGGGACCAGAGTCGCACGGGACAGGACTCTTATGTCCTCATGGCCAGCTCCCAGGCAGAGATGGAGGAGTGGGTTAAATTCCTTAGGAGAGTCGCTGGCACGCCCTCTGGAGGTAAGGACCCCTGCAGGCTTTGCTGGGCAGAGGTCTGTAATATTTCAGAGATGGGGTGGAGGGCAGCTCCAGACATGATTTTTCCTTGAGCAGTTTTCAGAGGATACCACCAGAGGACAACTCTGAGGCCATGCTCATTGCCAAGCCTCTAGCTTCCCTCGCTCGGTGATCTCAGCTGGTATCAGGAATCCACCTGTGAACCCAGGATCTGGGGCAGGGAGGCAGTTCTGTGGCCTGTGACCTGCCCAGTGGGGGCTACAAGAAAAGAAGTGACCTGGATGGAACAGCCAAACTCAAGAGCGTCCATCCCAGCCATCTTGAACAGTGTCAACTGATTACAAAAAGAGTAGCATAGTTTCATTAACCACTTCTCATTTCCTCAACACAATATTTTTTATGATGCTAATCAGGCTGAGCCGAGGCTTTTATTTACTAAAGCTCTATTATGTGCTGTTTAGCCTGCATAAGCTTAGCTGCAGTCTTCCTTATTGCCCTGGATTGTGAGATTGTTGACATTTTCTGTTTTCCCTTGTCTAGTGCTTTAGGCTCTCTGCGTTGACAAGGGTGGTGGATGTTGCCTAACTATGCACCTTCTCTGAGTCAAAATACTGCCTTTGCACTGTGATCAGCATCTGCGACCTATGTGGTGCTTGGCTCAGCCTTGCCACAGTGATCTGCTGCACTCTATTAAAATCCACATGGGGATTTCTCTCTCCCCGTACCCCAAGGCCACCACCCAGAGAAGCAAGTCAAGCACAAGTCCTGTAGGCAGGGGAAAGTCCAAGGGAAAAGAAAGAAGAGAGAAGCACTACTTATTTATTCAAGAAACAGAGTTTGGTTCTAATGTGGCATTTCAGATGTTTTTAAGCCTCTCATTAAACCCAAATCATAGATCTCGGGAGGAGAAGGCATTTGAAGACAACAGAGTTGAGTCTGAAGCCCCAGGGCAAATCAGACATTTATTCTTCCTGTTTGTAAGTCAGGAAACTTTGGTCCTGAAGAAGTAAATGATTTGTCCACGGGGTCCATCTGTCCAAGGGTGGGGGCAGGGCTCCTGCTTCTGTAGGCAGCCCGCTTCTGTCACAATGTGATTTCACTTGTAAGGTGCCTGGGTGTACTAGATCAGCAGGGCATGTCCCTTGAAACATTGGAAAGTCTCTGAGAATATTGCTGCTGCCTCATTGCAACCCTTTGTGAAACTTTTTATGCCTTTTTCCACCCGGAACCTGTCTACTGCTCACGACCTTCACTACCATCATCCTGGTTGAGGTGACTACTATCTTGTCTGAATTATAGTCTGTTTCCAACAGAGCAGCCAGTGCGAACCTGTTAAACCTGTCATCATATCAAGATCCTTTTCCACTCAACACTGTCTAATAGCTTCTTTTTTCTCTCAGAGGAAAAGTCAAAAGTCTTACGATGACTCGGAGTGCACAATCTACCCCTCCCGTTACCTCTCTGATTTTGTTTTCCAGAACCCTCTTTCACGCTCACTTCACTCCAGCTTCCCCAGCCTCCTTGCTCTTCCCCAAACCCCCTACGCATGTTTCTGCCTCAGGGCCCTTGCACTTGCTCTTTCCTCTGTCTGGAATCCTCTTTCCCCAGGTAGCTGCACTGCTTGGTCTCTTGCTTTCCTCAGGTCTTTGCTCAAATGTCACGTCAGTGAGCTTGCCTCTGATCATTCCGTTTAACATTAAACCCTTTCCCCGCCCTGCTCCCAGCCCTCCCTATTCCTCTTTCCTGTCTTCATTTTTGTCCTTGGCACTTACTCCCTTCTAATAGGCTGAATATTTTACTCATTTGTTTTGTTCAAAATTGGTCTCCCCTCACTGGAATGAAATTTTCATTCTACTTGGCAGGGTTTTTTCTCCCTCTGTTTTGTGCAGTGCTGTATATCCCAGAATCTAAACAGTGCCTGGCATAGTAGTTGCTCAATTAATATTTATTAAATGAATGGGCAAAGGAATGGCCTCCTCTTCCCATAGCAGCACTGTGTGCTGCTCCCGTAGGCTCTCTACTTTGTTAAATGACTAGCAGGTTATCTGCGAAATTGTTCAGTAAATGGGTTGCTCCCTCTAAAATGATCTCCCTGCAAGCATTTTAATGGTGAGCTTTAGCGAAATTCTTTATGGTTCATACGCCCCTTAAAGAATTTGTGGATACTCTTCCCAGAAAAAAAGTCCAGAAAAATACAACTGCAGGATATTTTGAGAGCCCTGTAGTCCATCTGTATACCTCAGGTAACAAATCCCAACTTTAAGTTTTAGAAGTCACTCTAGTGACAGTTCTGCAGAGCTAAAGCCTCTCCCGGCCCCAATCCCCTTTCTGGCTCCCTTTCTCCCTAATGGGAGAGATGGCCCACATGGTTCCCACGGCACACCCAACTTCTTCCCCTTGGATCCTCCTGCCTCACAGCTGGCCCCAAACATTCCTCTCACCTTATCTGATTCTAGCACCATTTCCAATGTGTCTGCGTGGGTGTTTCCCTACATGTCTTAGACACCAGTGGGGTGCCCTGCAATTTAACTCAATTCTGACACTATCTACCTGGAGATTGCATCAGATCCCACAGGTTAAGGGCCCAGTCCTACAAGACTGCCCCAACCACACACACACTTTAGATGGCAATCATAGGTTCAGGAATTACCTGTGCTTCTGACCAACTGGCTATATAGATTGGAGGTTCCAGTGACACCCCCACCCCTTGGATTTGATTAATTTGCTAGAGCGGCTCACATAACTCAGGAACACAGTTTATTAATAGATGCCAGTTTATCATAAAACGATATAGCTCAGACATAGCCAGGTGGAAGAGACGCACTGGGCAATGTATGGGGAAAGAGATGTGGAACTTCCATGCCCTCTTCAAGAGCTCCACTCTCCTCACGTCTTCATGTGTTCACCAAAGCAGAAGCCGTCTGTGTCCTGTCCTTTGGGTTTTATGGAGGCTTCATTACAGAGGCATGACTGATTAAATCATTGGCCACTGGCAATTGTTTCAACTCCCAGCCCCTTTCTTCTCTCCCAAGTTCTGAGTTTGGAGGGTGGGACTGAAGGTTTCAACCCTCTAATGACATGACTGGTTCCACTGGCAACCAGCCCCCATTCTTAGGTGCTTGCCAAAAGATAAAAAGATACCTTTATAGCTCTCATACAGGAAATTCCAAGATTTTTAGATCTGTGCCAGGAAGGGAGTCAAAGACCAAATATATATATTTTTATTATAAATCACAATATCACACCTTAGAGTGCAGCCCCTTCCCCAGAAATTCTGGATGCATTTCAGGTTTTCTTGATTTAAGTAGGAGGAACGGGAAGAGAGAAGATCACACCTCTACTTCCGGTGACTTTCCAAGACTCAGCAGCTGCCCATTTTCTCTAAACCACCTCTTCCTTTTAGTAAGAGGGCTCTGCCATTCCTGGATCCGCACATTGAAACCTGGTCTCTGTTCCAGGCTCAGGGAGCAGGCAGTCCACAATGCAGATTGTCACTCAGTAGGGACCTGCTTCGCCCTCTTTCTCTGGAGGCTGGCCCTCTGAGGTTTTGCTCAGGCCATTGCTGGGTACATAAGCACTGCACTGAATCGTGCCCAACCAGATTGTCAGACCTTGGGTTAGGTCCCATGTGTCAAGCGTCTTTGTGTGTTTACCAACATGAGGCATAGAATGTATAAATACTGAATTGTTAAATGCTTAGGGTTCCTTTGCTTCCTCTCATTTTTAAAGTTCTTTCTGTCCCTCAGAGCATGATTGCGTAATCTGCACAGCTCAGCTTGTGGGAGTGTGCTCTCTCTGTGATTCATTGTTATTCCATGTGTTCTGGTTCTTTCTTTCTAGCTAAACTAGACATTAAGAGGGATGATTTTTACTTATTTTCGTTAACGCTCTTATTCCCCTCCCCGCCCCAGATCCTAACACCAAACAGATACAGATTTATTCATTTACACAACAAATAGTCCTTAAGCATGTGTCATATGTTAAGCACTGTGCTAGCATTAGGGGTACAATATTGAGAAAGAGAGAGGGAGAGAAAAGAGAGAAAAAAAGACAGTCTTTTCTTTCAGGGAGCTCACAGTATAGTAAAAGACACAAATTAATTTTTAGAAACCCAAAGAAAACCATAAAATTATAACTCTGAAAAGTACCACAAGGAAAAATACATGATACCATATGGGGCGGAGGGGAATTATGTTTATCAAGAAGTTCAGGGAAGCCCCAAACTAATGATGATTAAGCTTAAATCTGAAGGGCCAATGGAGGCTAACTAGGCAGAGAAAGGGGAAGAAGAAGTGTCTCAGTCAGAGAAATAGCATGTGCAAAGGTCCTGTGACTAAAACAAGAACGGGCTCTGAATTGAAAGGAAGGCACTAACAGTGGAGATAGCCTTGTTAAAGAAGTTGGTCTTCATTCTAAGGTTCTTGGAAGTGGGTGATGGTGGTGGGGCTGGAGAGAAGTAAATCAACTTGTGCAACGTTTCAGAGGTAACGTTCCGGGACATGGGAGTAAATTTCCGTAAGAAAGGAGAATGTGGTGTCAAAGTCGAATCTCCCATTTCCGGCCTGTGAGTGAATGGAAGGATGAACACTTGGTTGGCAGCATCACACTCACTGCCCAGGGCCCTTCCTGGCAATCCTCCCTGCTCCTGCCTATCAGCAACCCCCCCACCCCACCCCAGCCCCCACTCCAGTGATGCCAAGAGTCCATTTCAAGTCTCCTGGGCCTGTCTGGTAGGGTTGCTGCACTATATGCTAAATCATCTCAACGGGAGGGGGGAAGTCATCTCAGTTTATCCAGCAACCCACGTCCAAGACCATTCACTTGAAGGCCTGACTGAGCCACCTGCAATTCTGAAAGCATTTACAGGGGAGGGTGGGCTGGCTTCATCAACGCTAAGTGAAATGCTGTGTTCCTGCCAGATGCTTTGATATATGGGGCAGTGCTGGTAAGGGCTTGTGTGGGGGACTTTTTGTTAACCCACCTCCACAGTATCCCTTGAATGGCAGTTGACAATTAGCTGCTAAGTAAAAGGAGGCACTTATTTTTATTGTGGGCCCTGACAGCTTTATGTTCACTCTTTAAAAGCCAAGAGTCATGTGTGTAAAGGTGAGTGGGGAGGGGAAGTGGTGTGGGAAGGAGGAAGGGAGGGCCTGGGGCAGGTGCTGACAGATCCCAGAGTTTCCGTGCTGGAGTCAGAACCTGAGCAGTATTTACAAGCATGTGCTGGTCTGGAAGCAAGAGAGGATGGTCCTTCCAGCCTGGGGAGGAGGATAAGCTTCAGGCTGGCCCAGCAGAGGCTGCGATTCCTCGCCCTTGCCTGCCTCGTATTCCCAGGATGCCGCAGTGGGAACTGGGCTGTGGCTTTCCCACCCTGGCACAGATATTTTGCTGGAATTTCAGGAGGAAAACCCCCAAGCTCCAAAAGAAAGGTATTTCTTCCTTATTTTGCGATTCAATTCTTCCACTAAAAGATTCTTTGCCCAGCTCCCCTTCCCTCTTCTGTCAGGGTTGGGGATGCTCCTGGATCCGAACCACCGGGAAGCAGGTACTAGTGCTTGGAGACAGGGCCAGGTGGGGAGGGGGCAGGGCGGGCTCTCCTGGTGCCCTGGGCTGGACTTGAGGCAAGGTAGAGAGGGTCTCTTATCCTGAGTCCAGGGGTGTTTAAGTGATGATCGAACAGGGACTAGGTTAGAAAGGAGGTGACAGCTAATCTTCCCATTTTTATTTCCCCCAACTAATCCAGTGTTCTGGGTTTTTTTGTTTGTTTTGGGGGCTTGAGAAGTAAAGGCTGGAGGATGGCCTGTGAGCAGAGGCTGGGCAGCTCTCCACCCCTTTCTCGCTCCCCCTGAGGCTTGATGATGTCTAAATTTTCTCCTAGACAGTTTTCTTCCACCAACTTTAAACAAAAAGGGTTAAAGCACTGAATTTAGAATCATGGGGCAAATATGACCTTTGTTGAATGCCTAATCTGAGTCTCAGTTTTCTCATCTGTAAAATGGAACAGTAATATCTACTTCCTAGGCTCTTATGAGGACTAAATGAGAGCACGCACGAAAGCTTTCGGGCAATTCGTCATAAAGTTAGCTTAATTAAATTTATTAATAATTACAATTATTATATTACATATTATAATTAGCTAATTAATTAAAATTTATACTGTTAAGACGGAAATGCCTCTGTTAATGTCACGTGGTCCAACATGCTGAGCAGTCCTGTGTGAGTGGGTGGCGGCAGAGGGCGGGGAGATCAGTGAGGCGGGAGCTCCCTAAAGGGGCACGTACCACCTGGGAGGGCACGGCGCAGAAAGGGAAGCTGGGTGTCTGCTCCTCGTGTTCCTGGAGTGGAGAATGGGCTTCGAGTACCTCCCACCCCACCGTCTGTCTGCTGTCTTCTTCCTTCACTGGCCCCTTCCTTAGTTTCATTGGGCTATCTCGGTTCATCTATTTCTCCATAGCTAGGCTATTCATGTCCAAGCAGGATCAAAGGGTGGCTGGCAATCAGGCCCAGAAGTCAGAAGTAAATAGAAGTCGGAATGGGTTCTCTGGAATTCCAGGGATGTTTTAAAGTCCAAATGCTTCATGCATGACCTGAGACGAAGAGTGATGAAGCCTGATCTAGCCAAACTAAAGATAACAAGGATGCTATTGGTCCTGATATTTCTAGAGCTTGCAGTGGTTATGTTTTATTGAAGGGAATAGCTTTGACTGATTTCTAGGCTGGAGATGTAAAGTTCAAAGTCTTGACCATATGGGTGATATTTAAAGCCATGAAGATTATGAAGTACATACAGATGAGGAAAGGAAGGCCTGGGACACTTTGACATTTAGAGAACAGAGTGAAAAGGAGGAATCATCAGAGGAGGCTGAGAAGGAGCAGCTTGTGTGCTCCTTCAGCTGGTGTGAAATGAGAGAAGTGGACCAAAAGCCATGTGAAAGAGTTTCTCAGGGAGTGATTTGCTGTGTCATCTGTTGCTGATAGAGCGATTAAGCTGAAGACCGAGAATATGACCCTAAGATTTAAAAATGTAAAATAGGCCATTGATCTTGACAAGTGTGAGTTGGAAGAAATGCCGGTTAGAGTGCATTCAAGCGAGAAGAGGCTGAGAGCAGGAGGAATGGGAGACTGCAGGTAGTAACAGCTCATTGAGGACTGGTCCATCCTGTGCCAGGCTCTGCGCCAGGAGATAAAAATATGTGGTGAGCCAGACAGTCTGTCTGCCTTTGAGCAGCCCACAGGCCAGTGGAAGAGAGGGATGTGTAAATAAATGATCAGAAAACTACATGAAAAGTCATAGAATAGAAGTATATACAGGGAGCTCTATGAACGCTGAGGAGAGAGTGACCAGGTTCCTCTGAGATGAAGACATCTAAACTCAGGTTCCAGGAAGATCAGGTTCCAGGTGGGGAGGAAGAGGAAGGGCATTCACTTCAGAATTTTTGATTCTTTCTATCATTATTTCCAGCTACCAAAGTGGCTGGCCCACAGCAGATGATCAGTCTATATTTGCAGAATAATTTATGAATTCCAGTGGAAGACATTTTCAAGAAACAGTTGCAAAAGAAATCATTACAGTAATTTTGAAAGTAACGGTGAGAATAGAGAAGAGAGATAGTTTAAGGTATATTTTAGAATGTACCAGAGGAAAAGAGGGGTGTTGAAGATACATCGAACACACATTTTTGCTAATTGGATTAGTCTAGTGCAGGTACTTTGTGTTAATGGCTTTGTATTCCCAGTGCCTAGGAAAGTGCCTGGTGTTTGACTAAATACTATTGCCTGCGAGAAAGGCTATAGGAGAAGCAGTGATTTGCGGATATTGGGGATGGGATGAAGCGAGATTGGAGAAGACACTGCAAGCACTGCCATTAGATATGGGACTCATAGAATAGAAGAGAGAGGAAGAGAAAGAAATAACGGAGATAGAGATGAGATGAGATAGAGGGAGGGAGGAAGAGAGAGAGAGAGAGAGAGAGAGATCTTGAACATATGTGGATTTCTAGAGTGGGAGGACGTCTGAGTTGGAATGCCAGGAAATGACACACTGAAGGAGCAAGTGGAAGAAGGGGGCACAGGAAAGGAGACTCCAAAAGAGCCCGCATGGAGATAGGAATTAAAAATGAAAGCGGATGGTTTTATAGTCACATAAGAAGAAAGTCTCGAGGAGGAAGAAGAATCAACACTTTCAGAGTCATCAGTGAAGACCAAAAGAGTGAGAAATTAACACAGGCCAGATTTGCTCATAAGGAAGGCACTAAAAATTTTCCTGAGCAGATTGTGTGGAAAGATGCAGGCGGATGAAACCAAATTGGCGTGAGGTGAGAGGTAGAGAAGTGAATGCTAAGGGAAGAAGTAAGGGCTGTGAGAGTGGACGATTCTTTCAAGAAGTAGACACATTTATTGATGAGTATACTGTGAAAAGAAGAAAAGCGAATGTTGCTTGTGTGAGACCTGGAGTAGGAGATTAGTCTTTAATAAATTGGTAAAGACTTAGACTCATGTAGGTTTTTTCAATTGAAAGAGAAAAATTAAAATACAAAAAGGGAGTGAAGTCCTGGAAGAGGTGAAAAGAGATGGAACCCACAGTTCAAGTAAGCATCATCTTAGTGGAAAGCACAGGGTCCTGTTTTCCCAAACAGGAGGAAGGGTAAGAAAGGCAGGAACTGGAAATGAGGGCATTCACTCGTGATACCCCCAATTTGGAGGGAGAAGAGAAAAGAGGAGATAAGGTCACCCACTGAGACAGAAAGAAGAGGGAATGGGTGGCGAGCTCAAGGGAAGTGGTGAAGATTTGGAACCAAGGTCTTAGAGATTGGAAATACAAATTTCCATGATATAGTATACTGTGTTCCCTCAAAGCTTATGGTGGCCTGATGAAGGTGTGGAGAGGGTAGTGGAAATAGGCAGAGTGGAGTTGATGGAAAGAAAAGGAGTGTTGGGAAATGGTGACACTGACATTGAAATGACTGATTGTGGAGTATGAGAGGAATAGAGAATGAACACCAAGGCTGATAGACTTAGAGAAGGAGAAAAGTTAGAGAACTGTCTATGCAGAGGAGTATAAGGAGGAGCTTGATTCTAGATTACCTGCAAAGTGGAGCATCTGCCTGGGGACCTCAGAAATGGAGCTCACATTTGACAGCTCTGATGTCTCTGTGTACACTGTCACATCATGTTTAGGATCTTTCTCTATGAGGTCCAGTGGGCCCCTTGAGCCCAATTTTCAGCTGCTCCAAAATACATCTGCCTCTCCTTTTGAAGTGTCCCTCTCTGGACCCCTCAAAGGGAATTTTACAAATATCATGTGATCTATGCTTTAAGTTAGATCATTTGAATAACTTCCCTCCAATTTGGTGAAAACATCTATCCAGCTCCTTTCACAGACAAATGGGAACCTAATTCCATATTGGGTTGACATTCTCTAATTGTTTCTCATTATCTTGCATGGAGTCTTTTCATTTTCATAAGTCAGTGATAAACTGAATGAACATAAGAACCACGTCTTACATTCCCTTGTCTCTATAGTTCATTCCACGTGGCCTGCTGCCAGCATATAGCAGAGCACTCAATAAGTGTTGATCTAAAGCTGAATTCATCTACCGAGGATATTTCTACTAGTGTTTAAACTAAAGAAATGCCAAAATTATCATTAATCATGTAAAGATGAATTAATTCATTAAGTAATTTAACAAAATTTGTTGACTATCTACCAGGTCCTATGCTAAACCCTGGAGATTAAAAGAGACCATCCTCATGTTTCCAGCATCAGGGAGCCTACAGGTGTGCAGAGGGTACAGGGACATACGAATAATTATAGCAGTGTGGAAAGGGATTGGGGTATTTGAGAAGAATACAGGTACACAGAGTTGGGACAGAGTCTCTCAGCCTGGGGTCAGGGAAGGCTCTGCAGAGGTGACAATATTTGCTTTTAAGCCAAGGAAGACAAATAGAAATCCAGTAGATGGGGAGGGGAGAAATGAACTGAATGGGCAGTGAGAAGAGACCATCCAAGGGCACAAAGACTTGAGAGCACTGTGGGCTTTGGGAACACCAGGGCAAGGTGCCTTTGGGGGCATAGCAGGAAGTCCAGCCAGAAAGGTCGATAGGGGTCAAGCTGAATGCCACCACCATCTCTCAGACTGTACTCACAAAAATATTTAATCAGTCTCACTGAAATACAAGTAAAATAGATAACAGCCCAGCAGGTCTGGTTGGGAGTAGGGAAAGCAGAGATCCACCTGCTCAGCTCCTCCTAGGTCTGATGCCCTAACCTCTCAGTATGTGATGTGATGAGGGAGGGGCTGCAGAGGAGTCGCCTAGGACTTTGAGGAGTAATTTGAAAAATGCTGTGGCAATTGGGGAAGAAGTGGATGACTATTAAAAATAGAGGAATGTGCTCAGGTAGATCAGTGGTTTAGAGAGGACAGTGGCAGGAGAGCTTTGAACATGTTAGAAGAAACACAGCCATAGGAGGGAGAGGAGTCCAGCCTGGCGTAGGACAGTGGGTGGGGGTGGAAAAGACATGGAAGACTCAGGAACTCATTACAGCACTTCGCAGGTGGAATCCACATTATTTAGAGACTAGATCTAGGGGACCAACCAGAGAGAAAGAGAATCGTGGGAAAATCATAGAGCTTTGGAAACCAGCATCCATTAATAGAAGTAGTTGGTGAAGCAGAACCCTAATGATGACAGAGGGAAACTCAGGCTGAAGAGCTGAAGCCAGGACCTATCTTATGAACCTTCAGGACACAAAGGGCATGGGGGCCTGTTGGGAAAACAATGGGTAGCCAGTGACTGTCCTGACTTGTAAACTAACCTTGCTACACTGCTGGGGCGGTGAAAGTACAGAGCCACGTGCCGATGGGACTGGGGTGGAGCTGGATCGCACATGCTTTGCTGGAGGCAGCGTAATTCAGAAAAAAAATATTTTTGAGAAGCAATTTGCATACCATCGAGTGATAAAAATGTTCAAACCATTTGACCTAGTAATTCTACATGTGGGAATTTACCCTAAGGAAATAGTTTAAAAGAATGAAAAGCCTATGTTCATACATCCAAATGTCAAATAATTAATTAAGCGATTAATTAGAAATAATACATTACACTTCACACAACCCATGGACTCTGCTAGGTGAATGAATATGATCTCCGTGGCCATGTTAATAATAATAAAACATAGTAAACAACCATGGAGCAATGGTTTAATACACTATGAGACATCCATATGATAGAATGTTGTGCTTTAATACTATATGACACAAGCAGAATTCTAAATGGCCTGCTTGCTGCTGTGGTTAAGAGCACATTCTGTTGTGTTTACTGCCCGGGCTTGAATTCTGACTGTACCATGTCCTGGCACCTGACCTCGGCAAGTTCATCGGTTCCCCTAAGGCTCAATGTCTTTAACAGTAAGGTGGTATAACAATACTACCGCTTCATGGGGTTGCTGTCAAGATTAAATGAGAAAAGGTATGCAAAATGCTTAGCATAATTCCTAGCACATAATTTCTCAGTAGAAGTGAGTTGTTATTTTAAATATGTAAAAATGTGTGTCAATAGAAAACGACTGACAGAGACTGCCCCAATTTCTAACCCCAAATTTATAGCCCTAGGAAATACTATGGGTGATTTGTTTCCTCTATTTTGTTTAGTATCATTTCCTTAAAACCTTTGAGGTCATAGGCAACACAAAAGATCGAGAAATAGGCAAAGCATTTTGACCTGTCCGTTCATCCAGCGGAAGTCAGGATCATGGTCAGGTCCTGTTTTTCTCTTCCCAGCCGTGTTCGGCCAGCGTTTGGATGAGACTGTGGCCTATGAGCAGAAGTTTGGCCCCCACTTGGTGCCCATCCTGGTGGAGAAGTGTGCAGAGTTCATCCTTGAGCACGGCCTGAATGAAGAAGGCATCTTCCGACTGCCTGGGCAGGACAATCTAGTGAAGCAGCTCAGAGATGCTTTTGACGCTGGGGAGCGGCCCTCTTTTGACAGGTACGCTGTCCTCACCTTGCCCTCCCCTCTGCCTCAGGTGGGCGAGGGGACCTCTCTCTTCCACTTGAGCGCTGGGACTCACACAGACACTCCCAAGAGCCCTGGCTTGCAACAGAAAGAGCCTTTTGTTTTGCTCATAATTCAGAATCTGGGAGCACAGGTAGGAGAGTATGATAATCAAGTACCTGAGAGATGACATGAACTAGAACATAAGCTTACTGGGCAGAGTCAAGAGATGTTTAGGATATAGGGGAAGGAGAAGTGCAGAGTAGAGGAGAAAGATGGGACCTAGCTCCAGGGCCACCCTTCGGGGCACATGAAGATCACGGAAGAGCTGAGCTGGCTGTACAACAGATTCGGTGTGGTGGAGAATGAGCCATATCTAGAACCAAGGGCTCCGATGGTCTTTCTCAGCTTTCCTGAAGTGGCCCAAACCAGGACTTATTAGTTTGGGAGACCACTGTACTGTCCAATTCTGAACTTAGTTCTGAGCCCTTATGGAAGGAGTACATACTGACAGCTTGGCGACCTGGTGTTCTCGAGTCGAAGTTGCACAGCCCTGTTTGGGGCGTATGGGGTGTAGGGCATTTCTCCCCACCATTCTTCTCCCACCCCACCTCCTCCTGCCACCTAGTCGAAGTTTTCTTCTCTGCCATACTCAGCTAGTACACCCCCATCTCTGACAATGCACACTCGCTACCTATTATGCAATATTTGTCCTGGTGGCCTGTGTGTGCTTGTCCTGCTGGCAAGAAAGAGCCATTGTTCTTTCTAAATCAACAGCCCATTAACCAAGATTTAGTAAGAAGGTCCTGAATGCTATCCAGTTTCCAAGGATTGAAATAAGGTTATTTAAGACTGGGGCCCAGGGCTGATTCTGGGAAAATGGTGAATGGCTGAGTGTCATGCTCTGTTGACAGTCTCACTGCTCACCTCTTCCTCACCTATTACTCCAATCCCCAAAGTTGTCTATTCTCCCTCTGAAGAACTCTCTAAGACTCATCTGTTTCCATTCTCACAGCACTGTCTTAGTTTGGGCCACCCTTATGTGTCTTTGCTGACCTCGCATGTAATAGGTTAATTTACCAAGGGCGCTGTATTTTAACAGGAATTCAATGGGTGGAGTTGTTGTTGGAATTATAGCAGGTTATAGGCATCAAATTTAAGAAGGTTTCAGCAGCACCATAAATTGCATTTCATTATCAGGTACTTGTTCAATTAAGCTCGCCACCTTTATATCCAGTTTTCTTCTTATGTTTTTAATTAGCTTTGAGTTGATCAAAAGATACAGGTGGGTTGCTGCTAAAGCAATGCAAACAGTCAGCCAGGAAAAGGAGAGGTGATTTGTGGGTTTACCAAATACCTGCCCTAGGCTTGAGCTCATGCATCTATAAAATCAGCTTGGCTGGCGGAGTCAGGGTCTTTGATTCCTCTGAAATATTTAGGGCTGGAAGGAAGAAAGTGATCACACATCTCCACTGCCAGAACTGAGGGGTAGCATTTATACATCCATCATAAATACGGAGGGCTCTTCAGGCTCCTCCTAAGACTGAATCTTGGGTCCACATGACTCTTGTGGGGACTCATCTAGATCTTCTCAATTGGTATATTGCAGTTCCACCACAAGATCCCTCAAATTGCCTCACTAGAATGAAGAAAAACAAAGGAGCTCTAATCTGATAGATTCTAGTGCAGGTGTGTCTGGCTCCCATTGAACATATAAATATGAATTTAAAAATCTCTTTGTCCAGTCTCTAATGGGCTGGATATCAACCAGCCACAAAGCCAATACATTTTCAATACCTATATTTCTGTGAGAAACACATAGACATTCTGCATTATAAGATGAATGCTTCAAGGGGAGGAGGGCAGAGCCATCTAAGGGGCTTTTGCTAATCTCTGATGGAGCGGGGCTTGAACTCAGAAGCCACCTGGCTCCTGACTTGCTCTTAGGCCTTGATTTTAAAATATCACTTAAGAATGTTTCACTGGGTTGGAGGAACAAACAAATTGAGGGAAAATGCAGTAAATTTAGACTATAACAATGATATCTGAGTCAGCCCATTTCTAATGGGGCACAGACATTGAATAAAAAATTTAAAAAAATAACTGTATAACTTCCATTATGTTAAGTGCTAAAAATTAAAAATAGATGATACTATGAGAATTTAGAACAGGGGGCTTTTGACATGGTCTGGTGGACTTAAGGAGGTCCCCAAGAAAATGACATTTAACCTGAGACACAATAAACAAGAATGAGGAGTTAGCCAGGCAAAGCACCCTCATTTTCTTGGTGAAATGAATCAGCAGCTTTCTCTGGCTTTCAGTGTTCTAAGATGAATATATAGCTAATTGTGTTTTTAATTATAACTTTAAAATATCTATACTGTATCTGTAGTTATGAACCCTTTCTGTTCTAAGGTTGGATATTTTTGCTTAGTTTCTCTTGATTAAACTACCTATTAGTTTGTCTCTCTTATTGTTTCTCTTCAAAATATTCTGTTTTTTGATGTATCATCTATGTTGTTTTTCTCATTTTAAATTCTTTGTTTTCTACGTTCATTTTCTTGGTGGGCTCTGAGTGTTGGAGTTGTGCAGGCCAGGGACAGTGCATCGAAGAATAGAACCCTGGGGGCAGGAGGCCAGGTAGGAGGCTGGGCAGAATCTTGCAAAAGACGATGTCCTTCTGAAATCTGGAAAGGAAAGTCAGGGAGAGGTTTAGAGGGATTTTTATGACATCTGGACAGTAGAATTGAAGAGCTTGGGCAGACCAATTGCAAGTAGGGTGAGGGAGAGGCCCCAGTCAAACAGGAGACCCTGGATTCTGATTAAGACCATGTGCGGACTGTGATGCAGGGACATCAGGAGAGTGCCACTCCTGCAAGGTGTCTGCTGGTTGTCTTTCTGACATTTTCTTGGGAACTTCTCATGTATTTGACAAGGCTTTGCCTGGTGTATTTTTAGACGGTGACTCAGCAGGGAAGGCTTTTCCAGAATCCCCACCCCCGATTTCCTGAGGGCAGCAGTGGAACACAGACAGGGCTCTGTGCCAGCTCAGAATTCTCCTGTAGAGGTACAGAGTTCACAGGCTACAACGGGGGAGCCGTTTAGAAGACAGCACCAACCACTGGCTGTCAAAAACAAACAAAACATTTACACAAAATGCCAAGACAGCTTTACAGTCAAGTTCTGGTGTACTTGTTTCTGCTACCTCAGACACCTTCCTTCTCCTCCTGTCCAATCTAGCCCTCCTGCCCGTTCTCCAGGAAGTATCTCCACCCAGCAGATTCTATATTTCACATCACTGAAACCAGGGAGATACTCAGATTATCTGAACCTCTTACTACATCATGACTTTTGAAATACTACGAGGACCATCCCTTAAGAATACCAGTTTTTCTTGATGTATAATAAATCAATACTTCTTCACTAATGATCTTCAATTATATGATAGATTCTGATTTGTTTTCTCTGCAAAATAGATTCGATAGTTCTATAAAGGAGGGGTCAGCAGACGTTTTAAAAGGGCTACCTATGAAATATTTAGGTTTTATGAGCCAAACAGTTTCTGCTGTAGCTACTCAACTCTGCTCTTAAAGCAAAACATCAGCCAAACACTACGCGAAAACGAACAAATGTAGTTGTATTCCTGTAACACTTTATTTATGTGTGCTGAAATTTGAATTTCATGTAATTTTCACGTCGTGAAATATTCTCTTTTTGAGTTATTTTCCCAACTATTTAAAAAATGTAAAATCCATTCTTAGCTCATAGGCTGTACAAATATAAGCAGTGGGCCAGATTTGGGTCCTGGGCCACGGCTTGTCAACTCCTGCTGTAAATCAGAGAAGCTGAGCTGAAGACCCCTATCTCTTTCAGCTAATCAGGCAATCAATCATATGAACGTTGTCTGAGTTCTTTCAGCAGGGCTTCCTCTCCCCATGCTCCAGGCTGATACACATGCTGCCCGCCACATGTTCTAACTCCTCAGAAGAGTCTCTATGGCTCTTCCACTCTGCATTGAGTGTCCTTTTTCCACATTTCCATATTCTCCCAGGTCCTGGACTTCCGCTCTCATGGCACTAACCATACAGTATTACAATGACTTGGTTTCTGAAGCTCTGTGGCTCTAGGAAGTCAGGTATTCTGTGTGTCCTTCAGGTTCAGCACTGAAATCACACTGCCTGATATAGTATCTTGCATCTAGTAGGTTTTCTCAATGCTTATTGATTGAATGAATGATTGCATGGATATATGTGTGACTCTCAGAACTATTTTTAGGTTCTGAGGGATCAAAGAGATCAATGGACCACGGAGGTAAAGGAGTTATCACGTGAAAATGAGACACTAAGGACAGAATACTAAATTGTGAGGTGCTAAGTGACTTGGAGAAAGAAGAAAACAATGAAAACTAAACGGTTGGAGGTTTAATGAGAAAGCAGATCATCAACTTTTCTTTGAGACAGTTAGGTGGAAGAGATAAAGAAAGAAAGTTATTATTCCAGAAGGGAGAATTAGCAAAAATGTTTTAGTCGGTTACACCTTTATCAGACTCTACTCCTCTGTAAAACTCCCCTTTGAAACCTGAGATTATATTCAGTAGATCACCAACGGGGAGGTAAGGAGAATTCTGGAATTTTGCTTCCAAAAAGCATTGCTTATTTTCTTCCAGAGATACAGATGTGCACACAGTGGCCTCCCTGTTAAAGCTCTACCTCCGAGACCTCCCAGAGCCCGTGGTTCCCTGGAGCCAGTATGAGGGGTTTTTACTCTGCGGACAGCTCATGAATGCAGATGAAGCAAAGGTTGGTATCTTATTAGAGTTAGTTGTCCTGCTTTGGAAGAAAGTGATGGTTACTGAACACTATTCTGGTAGACAAGCAACAGTGAGTCAGGAGGCCCATACCTTTTGGTGAGATATTTGTCAAACTGGAACTTCCTTGGCAACAAAAGGCAAATGAAGCCAATTATGGTGATGGCCTTCATGGGCTATAACAATCCAATAAAGAATTGGACCATAATCAAATACCCCCCAGGTCACTTAAAAATTAGTAAGAGAAGGAGGATGCCTCTGAGAAGGGTTTCAAGCAATGTGGCCTTGTTGAGATCCACTGGGACATGAGACACAGGTCAGACTGACCAAACTGAAAGACAGGTTAGAGGTCAGAATGTAATAGCTCCATGATGACCATGAGTATCAGACACGGACATATAAAGAATGCATGTGCCAGAGAAAAGAAAGGCAGGGAGCTTTTCTTTGTAGGGTTTGTCGCTCTTTGTCCTTCCTCCCTCTGGCACATGCATTTTTTATATGACTGTCTCTGACATTCATGGTCATTATGAAGCTAAAACATTCTGACCTCTCACCTGCCCTCCAGATTGGTCAGCCTGCTCTTATGTCCCAGCGGGTCTCAGCAAGGCCATATTGCTGAAACCCTTCTCAGAAGCATCCTCCATCTCCAGCTACTTTTAAAGTGACTTGCAAAGGGTATTTTGTTATAGTCCAATCTTTATTGGAATGTTACATTTAAACATTTATTAAGCAAATAATTATTGTGAGGATGAGTTGTCAAATAGTCCTTGCCTCAGGGTATCCCCGAGTCGGGTAAGAGGGCATAATAACAGGCAAACTAAAATACACCGCACAAAAAACAATGAGCATCCCATACATTTTTGCAAAGATCTTGTGAATTTATTGCTTTTTAAAATAAAAAATTATTAAAAAACACACAAAAAACTTTGGGAACAAGAGTGACTGCCAAAGTGTTGCTTCTGCACAGACATACCACTTATATTCCAGGGTCTCGTTACTAGCAAGTGAGCACGTTCATTTTACTAGAGTTAAAAATCTCTTTCCAGGCTCAGCAGGAGTTGATGAAGCAGCTCTCCATCCTTCCTCAAGACAACTACAGCCTCTTGAGCTACATTTGCAGGTGAGAGTCCTTGGTATTAGCTCCACAGTTTTCAGCCACATGAGAAAGAAGCCCCTGGTTAGAGGAGGAAAGGGTATCCTATGAACTTGGAGATTCTGGTCCAGACCTTTGGAAGGTCAACTCTATTTACATAGCTCCAAGGTAGTTTCCTATATCCACAAGCTAATTTGAAGGATCTCCTGAAAATTTCGTTGGCACACAAAATGTACATGCTTCTTCCTCAGGCCTTCCCAGCACTGCCCAGAGTCCTGGGACATGCAGTGGAACACAGAATCCTTACAATGTTTCTAAAATTATCTTCTGTCTTCTTGACTCTGGGCTATAAGCTAGCACCCCAGAGACATTTATTCCAGGCCATTCTTTCTATTTCCCTTTTTGAGGACCTGCTGTGTGTCATCTTTGTGGAAATACATAGCATGTGGATTGACCCAAATGTGGGTGAGTTGGGAACCTGCATCTCCATGTCAAATAGAGATGAAATTTATCTATCTACATATGTATATATATATATATATATATATATATATATATATATATATATATATATATGTAGTTTCCAGATTATTAATTTGGAAACCATGAAAATGCAACATACTGTAAATAATAAATAAAAATTACCCACAACCCAGCAAAAATCACTATTAACACTTGGGCGTGTCTCCTTCTGGACATTTTTCTCTCTATGATAGATTTTTACATACATCAATATAAATATAGTGAAACAATTTTTTATACCAAATTGGAATTATATATCTATTTCATATATATATGTGTGTGTATATATATATACACATATATATGTATGTGTATATATACATGTATGTATATGTATGTATGTATGTGTGTGTGTGTGTGTGTGTGTGTATATATATATATATATATATATATATATATATATATATATATAGTTGTATCTTGCTTTTTGGGGCTTAATGTTACATTGCAAGCATTTTCCTATGTCATTAAATAGGATTTTAAATAATTCCATAATATTCTATAACATTTCCTTATTTGGACATACCACCAACTTACTTGATAAGTTCTCTCTTTGAAATTTTATGTTGCTTCAGCCTATCCACTAAAAAAATGGGTTTTAGAGAAAGTATTTAGAAATCCTTTGTTGATCCGTTCAGTATTTTTTAAAATAGTGAATATGAAAACTGCAAGCCATAAAACAGGTAGAATTATAATAAAAATTGTTAATTATTGAGCAAGGAGGCCTTGCGGATTTCTATTTCTGAGATCTCACAATAAAGTTTTCTTCTCTGGAGACTTGGGTGGGATGGGTGCTGAAAGCCTGGGAGGTAAGCTTATAAAAGCAGGAAAAGGAGCAGTCAGATACCGGTCTGAGTCCTTCTAGTCCCCTCCCAGCTCTCTGAACTGGATCCTGCCTCCGCCAGTGTGACTCCCTTCTCTACTCCCAGCCCAAAGCCACCGTCACAGCTGGGCAGGCCGCTCCTGGTTTCTCTTCTTCCTTGATCTTGAAACTTTCTGGGTGAAGCTAAACTCTTGTGAGCAGAGCAGGCTGATCCCATTCCTGAGATCAGGAGGAAAGAGTTGGAATCTATCCCTGAGATCTCACTGGTACCCGGAAGTGCTTCCTTCTGGCAACTATTTATTTCCTACTCTGGGATTTCCTGGCTGCCCACAGGTTCCTACATGAAATCCAGCTGAACTGTGCTGTTAACAAGATGAGCGTGGATAATCTGGCTACTGTGATTGGTGTGAATCTCATCAGGTCGAAGGTAGAAGACCCTGCTGTGATCATGAAAGGTACGGCTGGTCCTGTGGTGAAGGCAGACACAGAGGAAGTAACAGCAGTTATAACACTAGCCCTTATGTTTGTGCACTGATCTGCAATTTCCCACGCCTTTTCGAGTGGTTATCTTGTCTGAATTGCAAAATAGCCTGTGAAGTAGGCAGGGCAGGAATTGTGTCCATTTTTCAGATCACGGCAGTGGTTAAAGATTTACTCAATGGTTACACAGTACAATAAGCTAGCACAGAAATTTAGCTAGTGTTTCTTGATCTTTTATTACATCTAAATACCCTTAGCCAGAAAAAAACAAACAAGTTTCATTTGATAAGCCAAGTCACAAAATGGCTACTTCTAAAGCTGTATAGAAAAGGCTTCTGAGGTTGTCTTGGTTCAGTGAGCAAAAGTCCTGGCATAGAGGACTGATGTCTGACATGAATTTGGGGAGGCAATATGCCTGTCACGTATTCACTATGTGTGCAATAAGAAATCAGATATCATATTGAGAATCACATTGGGAGAAATAGGTATCTCCATCTTTTCTCTGTTAGATTGCTTATTTCCTGATTAAAGACTGATCTAATGGAACGTAGGCTGAAAATAACCATTTTGCCCCACTTTCACATCCTTCTTTATCCCATCCCTTTCACCACAGTCTCCTGTCCCAAGCAATTAAGAAGGTTTCTGTGAGGAGCAAAAGGAGGTCCTTTGGGGTCCTGTGGTTTTAGAGCCATGTTTGGAAACATCCCAAGCACGGAGACCCTTGAGGACTCCTGCCTCCTGCCCCATGGTCCTGTACTATAAATCCTTTTCTTCTTTGTTCAGGTACTCCTCAGATCCAAAGAGTAATGACCATGATGATCAGAGACCATGAAGTCCTCTTCCCCAAGTCCAAGGATGCACCTCTGTCACCCCCAGCCCAGAAAAATGACCCCAAGAAACCTCCAGTGGCTCGAAGCTCTGTGGGCTGGGATGCCACTGAAGATGCCCCAATTTCTAGGACAGACAGCTTCAGTAACACGGTAAGGTGCAAAGAGTCTTTCTTCTTCCACCTGACTCTTCCTTTAGCCCAGGTCATTCCATTTAAGAGCTATTTTGGGGGTGGGAATTTGGAGAGTTTTAGATGATGCTGTGGCAGTGGGCACAGTTGATACAGACTTATCTGAATGCATCTTGAAAGCTTTGCCTCTTTCAAAATCTAGTTTCTTTTAGCATCCAGGAGGTGGGGTTAGTGACGTGTGTGCCAATCACCAGGCAACCGAGCAATGGGACTCCTCACTGAAGCCCACTCCACAAGCGGGCTTTGGAATACAATGGGGAAGGTTTCATGGGGGAAAAGATATACCACCTTGTAAATGTTTTAGTGAGGGTTGTTAAAAATTCTGGGTCAAAGTCCAGAGAGAACTGGTTTCCTGCTAACCCATGAAACGTGATTTCTTTCTCAGAGTACGCAATGTGTTCGTGTAATGTTTCTCATTCCCTGATAAGTTGTCTCAGCTATGTCCACCCCCTCGTTTGCGCTGAAGGGTTGGGACTCACGTTCCTAATGTCAGAAAACTCTGCAGACTCTGAAATTTAGATTATTTGAGGGCAATAATTTACAAAGGTCAAATATTTTTATATATTTATAGAAACAGATATTCAAAAAAAAAAAAAGAAAAGAACATGTGAACTTTATATAGCAGACTGCTTCTTTATGTAGTGACCAAGAAATGAATTAAAAATTTTGAGTTAACCAGATAATGTGAATTACCTAGAGTACTGTTAATCCTGAGGATGATTAAGAAAGAATTGAAAAAATAATTAGGTAGTGGTAGTGGTGGTGATTTTTCTTAGGTGATATCTGGACACAGGGCATCTTACTAACACCCGAAATTTAAATTAATATTTAGAAATGCTTGTACTTCATATAATGGAATCATCCTAGTAGTCCTTGAGAGTAGCCATGATTATGTTCACTTGCCAGGTTTCTGCTATCGATTTTAAAAGTGTGGGCAGCTACGGGCAGGTACTATGCTAGGAAATTTAAACAGATCACCTTTGAGTCTTCACCCTTACTCTGTAGGGCAGAATTTATCATGCACATTTTATGGGTGATGACCTAAGTCTCAGGAAGGTTGACCAGCTGGCACGAGGTGACAATCCTAGAATGTTACAGAATGGAATTTAGATTTAGTTCTCATCTCAAGGCCCAGGTACTTCTGACTCCCAAATGGGGTTGCTGAAGCATGTGATTAGCTACAAAGGTTACAGGAAGAGCTTGAGCCCTAATTTTCTGGTTTTACCTTTCGGGCTCTTTTTTACTTCTCTTTTTCTGTTTAATTTAACTTAAAACATGCAATACATACACATGGTTGAAAATAAATAAAAAATATATGATAAAAAGACATGTAGTGAGAAGTTCTGCATCCTCCTCTGTCTCCACCCACCCCATCCTTTCTTGCCTTGATTAGTTTTTTCCCTTCTATGCTGTACTTTACATCCCTGTGATTATATTGTAACAACCAATTTGTACTTCTTAATCACACTTTTTACCTTTTTTACCCAACCTCCATCTGGCAATCATCATTTGTTCTCTGTATCTATGAGTCTGCTTCTGTTTTGTTTTGCTCATTTATTTTGTTCTTTAGATTAAACATATAAGTAATATCATATGGCATTTTTCTTTCTCTGTCTGACTTATTTCACTTAGCATAATATCCTCTAGGTCCATCTATGTTGTGGCAAATGGTAAGATTTCATACTTTATATGGACAAATAATATTCCACTGTATATATGTGCCACTTCTTCTTCATCATTTATTGATGGGCACTTAGTTGACTTCCATATCTTGGCTATTGTAAATAACACTGCAGTGAACAGAGGGGTACATATATCCTTTTGAATCGATGTTCTAAATTTCTTCAAATAAATACCTAGAAGTAGACTTGCTGTGATAAAAGTAATTCTATTTTAATTTTTTGAAGAACCTCCAAGCTGTGTTCCATAGTGGCTATATCAATTTGCAATCCCATCAATACTGCACAAGAGTTCCCTTTTCTCCACATCCTTGTCAACAATTGTTGTTTGTTGATTTATTGATGATAGCTATTCTGACAGGTGTGAAGTGATATCTCATTGTGGTTTTAATTTGCATTTTCTCTGATGATTGGTGACATCGAGCATCTTTTTATATGTCTTTAGAGGAATTTCTATTCATTTTTTAATTGCATTGTTTGTTTTTGTGGTGTTGAGTTGCATGAGTTCTTCATAAATTTTTGATATTAACTCCTTATCAGATATATCATTGGCAAATATCTTCTCCCATTTGGTAGGCTGTCTTTTTGTTTTGTTGCTGGTTTCCTTTGCTGTGCAAAAACTTTTTAGTTTGATGTAGTTCCATCTGTTTATTTTTTCTTTTGTTTCTCTTGACCATGGAGATATATCAGGAAAAAAGAGCAATGTCAGAGAGCTAACTGCCTATGTTTCTTTCTAGAAGTGCTATGATTTCAGGTCTTACATTTAAGTCTTTTATCCATTTTGAGTTTATTCTTATATGTAGTGGAAGAGTGTGGTCCAGTTTCATTTTTTGCATGTATCATCTAGTTTTCCAAACACCATTTATTGAATAGATTGTCTTTACCGCATTGTATTGTTCTAATAGTTCTTTTTGTAAAATCTTTAGGGTTCTCTATATACAGTATCATGTTACTGTAAATAATTACAGGTTTACTTCTTTCCAGTTTAGATGATTTTTTTTTTTCCTGTCTGATGGCTGTGACTCGGACTTCCAATACTATGTTGAATGAAAGTGGTACAAGTGATCATCCTTGTCTTATTCCTGATCTTAAGGAAAATGCTTTTAGATTTTCTCTATTAAGTATGATGTTAGCTGTGGGTTTATCATACATGGCCTTCATTAAGTTGAAGAATGGAAGTTCTCTCCATTCCCACTTTGTTGATTTTTTTTATCATAAATGGATGCTGGATTTTGTTAAATGCTTTTTCTGCATCTATTGATATGATTATATGAGTTTTATCTCGTAATCATTAATGTGGCATATCACATTAATTGATTCGCGGATATTGAATCAACCTTGCATCCCAGGAATAAATCCAACTTGATGATGGCATATGATTTTTTTAACTGTGTTGCTGAATTTGGTTTGCTAATATTTTGTCGATGATTTTTGCATCTATATTCATCAGGAATATCAGCCTATCATTTTCTTTCTTTGTAGTATCTTTGTCTGGTTCTGGAATCAAGGTAATGGTGGCCTCATAAAATGAGCTTGGGAGTTTTCCTTATTCTTGAGAAGAATAGATATTAATTCTTCTTTGAGTTTTCAGTAAAATTCACCTGTGAAGCCAAAGTCATCTGGTCCAGGACTTCTGTTTGTTGTGAGTTTTTTGATTAGTGATTCGATTTCGTTAGTAGTAAGCAGTTGGTTCAGATTTTCTATTTTTTCTTAATTTAGTCTTAGTATTTGTTTTTTATTTTTCTTTAGTGTTCTTTTATGCAAATATAAGCAGATATGAATGTAAACATTTACCTCCCTTTTTACATAAAATGTAACATAATCTTTCACATACATACTCTCTCTACAAATACACACACACACACACAATCTCCACTCTGTATCTTGAATTTTTTAACTTAACACTATATCCTGGAGACTTTTTGAGGACAATACATAGAAAGCTACCTCATGTTACCTCATATTTTTAGCAGATGGATAGTGTTAGATTCTGCACATGTACCATAATCAACTTAACTAGCCTCTATAAATAAACAGGTTGTTTTTACTTCTTTGTATGCCAAACGAGGTTGCAATGAATAATCTTGACCATGCTTCATTTTGTACACAGGCAGATGTATTTCTGGGCTAAATTCCCAGACGTGGTATTGCTAAGTCAGAAGGTAAATAAATTTGTAATATGAAATTTTTATTAAAATTATCAAATAAAGTTTTTGCCAGCTTTTACTTTCACCAGCGATGCATAAAATAACCTGTTTCCTTACAGTTTCACCAGCAGAGGTGTGCTGTCAAATTTTTTGGGGGGTGGGCCCGTTTGATAAGTATGAACTGATATTTTGGTAATTTTAATTTTTAGTTTATTCCATTATAAGAGAGTCCAAACATCTTTTATGTATAAGGGCCAGTTGCATTTCCCTCTGTGAATCATCTGATTTTTTCTTTGCCTATATTTATATTAGTTATTGGTCTTTTGCTTTTCAATATTTAAGAGCCTTATATATTAAGAAAAGTAGCCTGCTGTCAGTAGCCAGTTTGTCATTACAAACATTTTTGCCAGTTTGTCATTTCTCTGTTGATTTAGCCTGTGGTGATTTATTTGTTTTAATTTTGATCTTTTTAGTTTTGGGGGTCATGGAAACCTATGTAGTTTGAATTTATCAAACTTTTCTTTCATGGCTTCTGGATTTTGAGTCACAGCTAAAAAAGCCTCCCCATTCAAGAGTTATAAAAGAATCCTAGTTTATAATTCTTTTACCACAAACAAACAATGCTTTTCGTCAGTGCTCTACCTCTAGAGTATGAGTTCCTTCAAGTGCAATGCCATTTAAAAAAATGCCGCGTAGGTAATCAACTGATGTGATTGTCTTCTGATTAAAAGTTTCATAGGTCTACAGTCAGGAGATACTTTCTTTCAATTTCTAATTTTTATCTCAGGAGCATGACATATGTTGGAAAAACCCATGTAACATCTGTGGCCATTTTTTTATAGACTAAAGACTCAGAAGCAACCAGCCCCACTGGACAACAGCCGAATGACGGGTGTCTAGGAGATGGTAGTAAACCCCCCAGGGAAAAGCCAGGAGATTGGAAGCTGCAGTCACGAAAAAGGACTCAGACGCTCCCTAACCGGAAGTGCTTCTTGACAGCAGCTTTTCAAGGCGCCAACAGCAATAAAGTGGAGATCTTTAAAAATGAGTTCTGGTCACCTTCTTCAGAGGTGAAGGCAGAGGAAGGGCATAGGAGAACACTGTCTCAAGGTGTGCCAAACTTTTCCGACATCCAGAGGACTTCCACCTATGATAATGTCCCTACCCTGCCGGAGTCCCCTGGGAATGAAGCAGGTGCAGTTTCTTTCCATGCCTGTGACTCAAAAAAAGATACTCTTGCTAGCCCAACCTCTGAAACTGGGCCTGGGACAAAGAACTCTGGAGAAGAAGAACTTGAATCTTTGCAAAGGATGGTTCAGGAGCTGCAAAAGGAAATAGAAACACAGAAGAAAATGTATGAAGAACAGATTAAAAAGTAAGTCATATGCAGAGGGGAGGAGAGCCACTTGCCTTCCATCTTTTAAAGCAGTAGAGATTGTTATCATCTGCCAAAGAAGTGCCATTATAAACCTTCAGTTTAGAGGATACAGTAATCTGTAGAAGTTGGACCTAATAAGGAAAAGGATAAAGGAAGTGATGAGATGAGTAAATTAGTGAAAATTCCAAGTTTTAAATTAAATTCGTGAAAAGTTAAGTATGTAGCTTACGTAGCTTAATCAACTTTTTCTAAATAGTGGTTCTTTAAGGATCAACACGGTTTAATGAATTAAGAGGAACTTTAAAATTTTTTCATGTTAATGTGATTCATCTAGTTTGAAAATACTTATTAAGCATCTTCTGTGTGCCATTGTTAGGGAATAACAATGAATGAAAGACAAAAGTCTCTGTGCTTATAGAGCTTTTCTTCTTGCAGGGACAGACAGACAATACAAATAAGTAATGAAAATATATTCTATGCCAGATGATGGAAAATGCCATAGAAAGAAATAAAGCAAGGCAGGAGGTTGGGGAGTTCAATATGGGGGTTCCAGTGTTAAACGGAGTGGTCAGGAAGGCCTCACTGAGAAGGTGGTATTGAAACAAAGGCCTAAAGTGGACGAAGGAATGAGTCTGGTCCACATATGGGGGAAGAGTAGGCCAAATGGAGAGAACCAAAGATACAGAAGCCTGGGAAAGGAGCAGGTCTGGTATTTCATGCACAGGAAGAGCAGTGGTGGGCTGCAGCAGAGGGAAGTAACTAAGAGGAGAGAGGGCAGAGAAGTGCAAGAATCCAGAGCACATAGGGCCTTGTTAGCCACCTTAAAGACTGAGTAAGACAGAGATCCTGGAAAGCTTGACTTGACTGAAGCTTCACTGAATTACTAGCTTCCCACTGAGCTCAGTCTATAAGGGGCAAAGGAAAGCAGGAGGTCATTGACGTGGCCATTAACACAATTTCATGTACATCCCTAAGGTGCATGGATACAATTTGCACTCTTGGGTAGATAAACTATGTCCTTGATATCTTTTTCACACTACTGATTTTCCATGAGAGAAAACTTCAATCCAGCTTAGCCCATATTAACAATAATCATGACAGAGTGAAATGTGAACTAGTGGGGTTTTCAAATTATAGGTATTTTTCAGTCCATTAAGACTCAGGTTCATTCAGCAACAATCAACAGGCCTTGGCTCGCAACTTCGGAAACATTTTTGGTGGCTGAAAACTAGCCCCAACCTGATCTGCAGTATTTCTTGAATAATCTCAAGGTCTCACAGGCCTAAGGCAGGCAGTGGCTGGCGTCAGTGTCATCTGAGACTTTTGTGAGGGGCTATAGGCTCAGCACTGAAACCAATTCTGAATCTGCATTAATCTGGTGAACACTACTTGCCCCATCCTGGAACCTCACTTCAGTCAACTCACATACTACCCAAGGCTCTTTCAGCTGTTGAGTCTTTTAGGCAGCTGGCAGACAGCCTCAGGAGGACTTGGGTTCCCTGAGCCTTTTGCTGAGCTGTCTCAATCCCAGTACTAGTGGCAGCCAGCCTTGGTTCACAGCATGGCCTTGCCCACGTGCTTCAAGGTTCAGCACAAGAAGTGAGCAACCACAGATAGCTTTGTAGTTCTTATCAGGTAGTCCTGGGGCCAGTCACAGGTAGCAGCTTACCTTGGCCTGCACGGGAGCCCCTCCCAAGAGGCCCCAGTACCAATACATCTGGAAGCTGGTGTCAGACCACAACAGAACACCACCCGATTAGCCCCACAAGTGGCACACCCAAAGGGTGGTCTCAATAGGCACATGAGTCTGCTGGGGTGAATCCCATTTGTTGGGTCAGCCCCCGCACAGCAGCTCATATGCTGTAGGCATGGCCAATACTCATAGCCAGTCAGCCTGAGAGTCAGTCCCACTCACAGATGTGCCAACAGCAATCAAGCTTCAATGACAACTGGAGGGCACACACAACCTACACAGGGACACTCCTAAAGCACCTGGCTCAGGTGATCAAAGAGATTGCGCCACTGGGACACACAGGGCACATACTACATAAGGACATTTAGCCAAGACTGAGAGACATAGCAGATCTACCTAATCCATAGAAATGAACACAGAGAGGCAGCCACAATGAGAGAACAAAGAAACATGTCACAAATGAAAGAACAGGAGAAAATTCCAGAAAAAGAACTAAATGAAACAGAGGCAAACAACCTACCAGATACAGAGTTCAAAATACTGGTTATAAGCTCAATGAACTTACAGGAAGAATAGATGATCTCAGTGAGAACTTCAACAAAGAGAGAGCAAAAAAAGGACATAGAAACCATAAAAAAGGAACCAGTCAGAAATGAAGAATATAATAACAAATGAAGACTACACTAGAAGGAATCAACAGTCAATTAGGTGAAACGGATGATTAAATCAGAGGTTTGGAAGACAAGGTAGCAAAAAACACCCAATTAGAACAGCAAAAAGAAAAAAAGAATTTTAAAAAATGATATTTCAAGGACTTCTAGAATAACATCAAGCGTAATAAGATTGCATCAAGGAGAAGAGAGAAAACAAGAAATTGAGAACCTATTTGAAGAAATAATGAATGAAAACTTCCCTAACCTGGCAAAGGAAATAGGCATACAAGTCCAGAAAGTACAGAGAGTCCCAAACAAGATGAACACAAAGAGGCCCACACCAAGACACATCATAATTAAAATGGCAAAAGTTAAAGACAAACAGAGAATCCTAAAGGTGGCAAGAAAAGGGCAGTTAGTTACTCACAAGAGAGCTCCCATAAAACTGTCAGTTGATTTCTCAACAGAAACTTTGCAGGCCAGAAGAGATTGGCATGAAATATTCAAAGTGATGAAAAGTAAGGACCTATAACCAAGACCACTCTACCCAACAAGGCTATCAGTTCAAATAGAAGGTGAGGTAAAGAGTGTCCCAGACAGAAAAACACTAAAGGAATTCATCACCACAAAGCCAGCATTATAAGAAATGTTAAAGGGACTTCTTTAAGAAGAAGAACAGAAAGGGGAAAGAACATAAATATGAATAATAAAATGGTAATAACTATGTACCTATCAGTAATTACTTTAAATATAAATGGATTAAATGCTCCAATCAAAATACAGAAGATTACTGACTGGATAAGAAAACCATACATATGCTGTCTACAGTAGAACCACTTCATATTGGAAGACACACACAGACTGAAAATAAAGGGAAGAAAAAAGATATTTTGTGCAAATGGAACAAAAACAAAGTTGAGTTAGCAATACTTATATCAGATAGAAAGCTTTAAAACAAAGGTTGTAAGAAGAGACAAAGAAGGACATTACATAATGATAAAGGACTCAATCCAACAAGAGGACATAATCCTACTAAACATTTATGCATGCAACATAGGACCACCTAAATATACAAAGCAAATATTGACTGACACAAATGGAGAGATCAACAATAATACAGTCATCGTAGGGGACTTTAACATCCCATTGACACCAATGGACAGATCTTCCAGACAGAAAATCAACAAGGAAATAGTGGCCTTAACTGACACACATGACCAAATGGATTTAATTGCTATTTTTAGAGCCTTTCACCCCAAAGAAGCACAATATACATTCTTCTCAGCTGATTTCTCAACAGAAATTTTGCAGGCCAGAAGAGATTGGCATGGAATATTCAAAGTGATGAAAAGCAAAGACCTACAATCAAAGCTACTCTATCCAGAAAGGCTAGCAATTAAAATTGAATGCAAGATGGACCACATGTCAGGCCACAAAACACGTCTCAATAAATTTAAGAAGATTGAAATCATATCAAGCATCTTCTCTCACCGCAAGTATGAAACTAGAAATCAATTACAGGAAGAAAACTGAAAACTCCACAAATACATGGAGGCTAAATAACATACTACTAAACACTGAATGGGTTAATACTGAGATTAAAGAGGAAATCAAATGATAACCTTGAGACAAAAGAAAATGAAAACACAACAAAAATCTATGGGACACACCGAAAGCAGTCCTGAGAAAGAAATTCACAGCAATACAGGCCTACCTCAAGAAACAATAAAAATCTCAAATAAACAATCTAACTTACACATTAAGAAACTAGAAAAAGAAGAACAAACAAAGCCGAAAGTGAGTAGAGGAAGAAAATTATAAAAATCATAGGAGGAATAAATAAAATAGAGACAAAAAAAAAAAAGCAGTACAAACGATAAGAGAAATCAAGAGCTGGTTCTTCAAAAGATAAACGAAATTGATAAACCTTTAACCAGACTCATCAAGAAAAAAAAAGAGAGAGGACCCAAATAAATAAAATCAGAAATGAAAGCAGAGTAGTGACAACAGACTCCATAGAAATACAGGATTATAAGAAAATACTATAGACAATTATATGCCAACAAAATGGATAATCTGGAAGAAATAGATAAATTCCTCGAACAACAATCTTCCAAGACTGAGTTAAGAAGAAACAGAAAATATGAACCAACTGTTTACTACTATTGAAATCGAATCAGTAATCAAAAAATTCACAACAAATAAAAGTCCTGGACCAGATGGCTTCACAGGTGAATTTTACTGAAAACTAAAAGAAGAATTAACATCTATTCTTCTCAAACTATTCCAAAAAATTCAAGAGGAAAGAAAGCTCTCAAGCTCATTTTCAAGGCCACCATTACCCTGATTCCAAAACCAGACAAAGATACTACAAAGAAAGAAAATTATAAGCTGATATCCCTGATGAACATAGATGCAAAAATCCTCAACAAAATATTAGCAAACCAAATTCAGCAATACATTTAAAAAATCGTACGCTATCATCAAGTTGGATTTATTCCTGGGATGCAAGGTTGATTCAATATCCACGAATCAATTAATGTGATATGCCACATTAACAATTGAGAGATAAAATTCATATGAGCATATCAATAGATGTAGAAAAAGCATTTGACAAAATCCAGCATCCATTTATGATAAAAAATTAACAAAGTTGGGATGGAGAGAACTTCTATTCCTCAACATAATAAAGGCTATGTATGAAAACCCCACAGCTAATATAGTACCTAATGGGGAAAATCTAAAAGCATTTTCCTTAAGATCAAGAACAAGACAAGGATGACCACTTGTACCACTTTCATTCAACATAGTATTGGAAGTCCGAGTCACAGCCATCAGACAGGAAAAAAAATAAAAGTCATCTAAATTGGAAAGGAAGAAGTATAACTGTCATTATTTATAGTAGACATGATACTATATAGAGAGAACCCTAAAGATTTCTAAAAGGGACTATTAGAATCGGTAAAGGAATTCAGTAAAGTAGCAGGATACAAAATTAATATTCAGAAATCGGTTGCATTTTATACACTGATAATGAGCTATCAGAAAAAGAAATTAAGAAAACACTCTCATTTACAAATGCTTCAAAAAATACTTACAGATAAACTTAACCAAGAAGATAAAACACCTGTACTCAAAAATTTATAAGACACTTAAGCAAGAAATTGAAGAAAATACAAATAAATGGAAGCATATTCTGTGCTCATGAATAGGAAGGATTAACATTGTTAAAATGTCCACACTACCCAAAGCAATCTATAGATTCAGTGCAATCTCAATCAAAATACCATTGCATTTTTCACAGAACTAGAACAAGAATCCTAAAATTTATATGGAACCACAAAAGACCCCAAATAGCCACAGCAATCTTGAGAAGAAAGAACAAAGTTGAAGGTATCACAATACCTGATGTCAAACTATACTACAAGGCTATTGTAATAAAAAAAAAAAAAGCAAGGTACTGGCATAAAAACAGACACATAGGTCAAAGAAAAAGAATAGAGAGCCCAGAATAAACCCACACCTATCTGGCCAATTAATCTTGACAAAGGAGGCAAGAATACACAGTGGGGTAAAGAAAACCTATTCAATAAATGGTGAAAAAAGGTGAAGGGATTAAGAAGTACAAATTGGTAGTTACAAAATAGTCACGGGGTTGCAAAGTACAGCATAGGGAATATAGTCAACAATATTATAATAACTATGTATAGTACCAGGTCGATACTAGACTAATCAAGGGGATCACTTTGTAAATTATATAAATGTCTAACCGCTATGCTCTACTCCTGGAACTAATATAAAATAATGCTGAATGTCAACTCTAATTGAAATATAAAAATTTAATGAAAAGCAGCCATTGACCAAAAAAAAAAAAAAAAAAAAAAGACTCGGGTTCATGAAAGGAAGACTTTTGTTTGCCTTCATTCTTTGTTTAATACAGTGAGCTGCCCTTGTAGAAGCAAAATGTAGCACCTAAAATTAATCATTTGTAGAACTACAAGTCTTGTTTGACATCTTGGCAGTGACCAAAGCAGCCCCAGAAAAGACTCCCACTATTTTCTAACATGAATGTCATTGACAGAGTAGGGAAAGAACTAGCTGCCATAGAGGCAGCCACTCCTTCTGAATGGAATAAAGTCCTCCAGATCCACCATCAGGTGGCCTCCCATCCTTGGCAGAGGGAGGAGAATTAGCAGTTCTCAGTGTGTAAGCTTCATGCTTCAAACATATCTCCTCATGTAATCCCCACAGCAATCCTGTGAAATAGATAATATCCCCATTTTATAGAAGAGATGGGGGCTCAGGAAGAATAAAAAGATTCCTAAAGGTCACACAGCTAATCATTAGTGGGGCTGGGATCTTAACCCAGCCAGTTCCTGGGCTCACTCAGATCTTACCTCTTCACTGGAACCAGGGGTCAATATAGGACAGTGTCTCATTTGAGATGTCCCCCAAAACAAGATGTCCTCCAAAACTCAGAGAAGAAAACTAGATTTGTAATGGGAAGACCAGAAGGAATAAGACTAATTTAGTTTTAAAAAGAGATAGGCAGGGGTAGACAAGACTCTGAAGAGGGACCATGACATGCAGAATGGGCCAAAGTGCTTGAAAACAGAAGCCAAGTATGGGCTCAAATGGGAACTCAAGTCTCCATACAAAATGGTCAGGTCACTGAAGAAACAGGGATACAATACCTCACAGAATGAAATTCTGAAACAAATTTTCAATCACACAATGTCCCCACAGGCCCAAAATTCTCTCTTTTGGCTTAAAAAAAAAAAAAAGGCATATGTACATACTCTTATTCCTAAGAGTTAATTCAGCGTGGCTTGGTAGAGGGGCTCTTGGGGCTAAAATAGGATTTGGGCCAGTAACATTGAAAATCCTCTGAATTCAAGAATCCAATAGATTCTTCGCCTGGAGCAAGATTCAGAAGTAAGGGTGGGACTGCCGGGACTGTCAGGACTCCTTCTCACAAAGAGAAGTTTCCTGTACTTCTCCAAAGTTTGACTCCCTTAGTAAGAGAAGGCACTGGTCCATACATACCACTGAAACAAGATGAGAAGGCTCTCACCTGTACAAATGTGTTCGGAATCTGGAATATGGCTTTAGTAGTCAATCAACATTTCTGTTGATCAGGACAGATGCAAGGTGCTGTGGGGTTAAAAATATACATATATAAAAGGTGGTCCAAGCGGTCCCTTCTTCCAAAGACTTTATTATCTGGAAGATACAAAACATAAAATGACATAAAAACAATAATATGAGATGTCACAGGATGGTGTTAAATGACAAAATAGGGGCTCAGACATGCTCTGGGAACTCAGGTTTCCTGGGAAGTATTCACATGGAGGTTGGGACATAAATAAGAGGTACAGGTTGGGTGTGGGTCTTGTGATGTGGAAAGGGAAATAGAGGAGATTGTGAGGGAAAAGCAACCATTGACCAAAAAAAAAGGGCTAGGAATATGCCAATTCTTTCATTCTTTTCTTTCCTCCCTCATAGCCTCGAGAAGGAAAATTACGATGTCTGGGCTAAGGTGGTGAGGCTCAGTGAAGAACTGGAGAAGGAGAAGAAGAACTCTGCAGCCTTGGAAATCAGCCTCCGCAATGTGGAGCGCTGCCGGGAGGATGTTGAGAGGAGGAACAAGGCCTTGGAGGAAGAAGTCAAGGAATTTGTCAAATCGGTGAAGGAGCCCAAGACTGATGCCTGAGGGTCCCAAGAGTACTGCAGAAGCAGGCCACAAATGCCCAACACTTCTCCCTTTCTCCTTGCTACCTGATGACTGGGAAGCAAAATCACTCCCTAAGAGGAGAGCACATTTTGTGGGAAAACGTCATATTTCCCAGTAAACAAATCAGTGGGATTTGTGGGAAGATAAAGGTGAGCGGGGACATATGTGGACATCTATGACTGCTTGTGGCTTTATTCAGAATTGCATTATTCCACTGTGGTCTCAGGCTGAGTGAAATGGAACTTCCCATGGCTGGATGGCTATGTCCAGTGGAGCCATTTGAGACAGGCTACGTCCCAGGAGCCAGGCAACAGGCTGTCCCCAACAGAGACTGGACTGAGGCTTAGTGCTTGCTGTGTGGAACAACCCACCTCGTCAAACGATCTCAGGGCATCTCTGAGACGTGGGCTGAAAATGATCTTCGGCTTTTAAGTGTTTTGAGGGGCCACGCCTGCTGAAACCAGAGGCCCATTCTACCACTCTTCGGGGATTGGACATTCAAAAATATTATTCGACTAAGAGAAAACAAGCAATAAACTGTATTTATGAAAACAAAATCAATGAGAAAATGATATGCAAATAAAGCAAAAGAAAAAAAAGGGCTCCTTTTGATCCATACAGTACCTTTGTGACAGTTGGTAAAAGGCTCTCCTTGGAGCCAACGCACCCCTCTCCACGCACATGGCTTGGTCAGCAGGGCACGAAGTGGATTCCAGTCCCTCCTTGCTTTTCAGGGACCACAATTGTATAGGGTGGACCCACTATAATGTGACTTCCCTTGAGGCTGGTTAGGGGGTTAGATAGTAACAGTCGTGATAATAATATTTTTTTGTTTCACTCAAATGCAAGTAATTTCACCCTTTAAAAGGACACGAGGCACTAGAGAATAACTGAGAGGGGCTTTCCCAGCAGGCAGCTGCCTTTTCTTCCTCCATTAAGCCAGCCTGTCAGAGGCCCCTGGCGAGGCCCAGGCCTTGCGAGGCAGAATGGTGGAGTCTTTAATGATTTGCTGGTTAGGTGATCTCCAAGTTCTTGTGACCGTGTACCCCCCATCAGTAGAAAATATTTGAGCATACGCCCCCTACTATAGGCATATTTATTTATTTATAAATTTTATACATGTACGACTACTGTATTGATATGTCATGTATATGATAAAACATACCCAGAACAGAAATAAGATGATGAGATAAAAACAAATATAAATAACTGTTCTCAACTGTGTTTTCAGCTCTGGCGACCACTGGCCCGATTTCCCAGCAGGTATTACCTGGACTAGCTTTACATAAGTCTTCCCATTGCTCCCATAAATTTACTTGAACTCTTGAAGCCACGTGGCTTAATTAGTGGCTCAAAATCTACAGTTACCACGAGGAGAGTTCAGCCTTCCCTAGCACGTGTGTCCTCCGTTATTCCTTTTTCTCCCTCTGTTCTCTTACTTTTACTCCCTTTGTTTTCTTCACTCTGGTTATTTCCCCCCTGCCTGTGGCCGTGGCGTATTACTCATAGAGTGAAAGGTACAGACTGTGGTGGTAGTTGTGTGGGAGGGTCAGTGTTTCTCAGTGTTGCTACTCAGGTCCTGCTCCGCCCACTCTCCAGCCCCCTGGGGACCAGACAGACGGAGAGTGAGGACGACATCTAGAGCGTTCTCTTAGAGGTCTGCTTGCAGAAGATTGGGGGGCAGGGGAACTGATTTGGAACATAATGAAGTAAAGCAATACGATATTTGATTTCCTGGGGTTCACTTTTTTTAATTACAGAGAAACAAGGAAATACTTACTGAACACCTAATTTATGCTGATGAGTGTCTGCGGTAGCGCCAGGCATATGTTCCCTCCTTGTTCTCCCCTGGGTTCCTCACACTGATTCTTTGGGTGCTAAAGCAACTTGAGTAAGGAAATAGCTGGCACCACAATTCCAAAGGGAACATTTGTTTGAAGGTGCAAAAGAAGGCCCTGAAGTCTGTGTCTGGAGGTCCATGTGACAGGATCTTGCTGTGTCTGGGAGTGGGAGCTCAAGCTGAGTGGAAAGGCCACGTTTGAATCCCAGCTCCCTCCTGGTCTCGCAATGCTGCTGGTCCTCTTCCTTCCACAAGTCCTACATGAAAATAGAGCCACTGTTCCAGCTTCAGAAGCGGGAGTGTCAACTCCTCTTCATGATCAAGAGGGAACCTTAAATTGTCACTACTTGCTCCTGCGTCACCTTCCGTAAATGGGCAACACAAGAAAGAGTTTTTCCAGGACTCTAGTCCTTCATGAGTCTGAGGAAGGTCTAGGAAAGATCCGGCGTCTGGTGCCACTGTCTTCCATGCTGCAAAAGGCTACACATGAGATGCATGACAAGGAAGCTCCAGGCTTCATTGGAACCAAGTTGCCGGTTACTGAAAGAGAGAACCAAGAGACTGACCCATGTCATCGGTGCTCTGTTGGACTCTGGGTCTCCCACCTTCACTTTCAAAGCCCTTCCATGGGATGACCTACTAAATCTGCCTTTTTCCAGCCACCCACCCATATTACCCCTTCTTGTACCTGCACAGATACTGAGAATCTAAAACGGTCTGCAATATGCATTTTAAAACCATCTGCCCTCTTCCTACCAAAATTCTTCATTTCTCTCAGTCTCAAGCATGGTACATATCAGAACACTTTTCTCTTGAGTTTGAGACAGATCTGATGGTCTTCCTAAGCGTGTGCATCAGCAAGGACACTGTCTCAGAGAGTTGGTCCACTCAATCTGATATACCAGAATACCACAGACAGTTCTGGTGGCTAGAAATCTAAGATCAGGGCCAGGTGAAGGCCTTCTGGGTTGAGTTGCAGATTCCTTGTATCTGCACATGGCGGAAGGGGCTAGGGAACTCTGTGGGAGCTCTTTTATAAGTCTCTAATCGCATTCACGAAGGCTCCAACTTTATGATTTCTGCACCTCCCCAAGGCCCCACCTCCTAATGCTGTCATATTTGGGGGTTAGGAATTCTACATATAAACTTGGGGGTGAGGCACAAACATTCACACCCTAGCAATTGCCTGCCAACAGATTTTGGTTAGTCTGTGGCCTGGAGAGATGGAGCGTGACATCGCTAGTACAGAGCCTGCGGCGGAGGATGTGAGTAACAAACGTTTTTCTTGTTGTCGTTTTGAACAATTCTTCAAGCCCTGCTCAGAGGTCCACCCCTCAGAAAAGCATGAAGCAGGAGACTCTGAGGTAGCCCAAGGTTGCTAAGCAGGAGGACAAGGAGCACCAGGGCACGACAGCTGCTGGCTACGCTCCCCAGGCTCAAGACAGGAGGATGTGAGGGCACTGACGTCATGTAAACTTCCACATTCCACCACTTCCTCTGCAGATACCATCAGTGGTCAGGCCATGTGCTTGCTGGGGAGCAGAGAGATCACAGAGGCTGCCCTTGCAATTCAAATGAGCTGCTTTTACAAGAATCTCATGAAAGCCTTAATCCTGCCAGAGAAGGCTGGGTGAGAAAAGCCTAAGGCTGGAGATCCAGCTGCCGCTCATTCAGGGGGCCCAGGCTGACATTTGGCCAGTAGTGGAGAGAGCTGCTAAGTGACTTCAGATGAGGAATGTGCAGAGGGTACCAACACGACTGTGCAATGTCAGCATCTCTTTCCTCCCGTGCTTGAAAACTATCTTATGATGATAGAATAGCAGCACTAGAAGACACCCTTAAGCTTACCTAATGTAATCACTTAATGGCTAGAGAAACCGAGGTCCAGAGACATAAACTGAATTGCCAGTGCTCACACAGCAATGAGGATTACAGTTTGGTGATTTCTGAGGGCTCCTCTAACCCACGATTCTGTAGTTCTTGTGATTCTTGGCTTCTATCCAACAGTTCTTTCTCCCAGATCAAGATGTGAAACCCATGGAACATCAACTGCAGAGGGTTCCCAGAGCTGGGTTCATCTCTTGGTCACAACTAAGAACTAGCTAATATGATGCTATTTCTCACCTACTTTGTATCACTGATGCTGTTCTAAGACAGTGGTTCTCAGCTTTGGCTGCACAATAGAACTACCTTAAGAAGCTTTTTGAAAAATTCTGAAGCTCAGATCCTACCCTGTATCAACTGAATTGGAATCTTGGAGGGTGATGCCTAAGAACTTTTTTTCTTAAAACTTTACTGTTTATTTTAATATGCATCAAAGATTCTATGTGAATAGATGGTGGTGGTGGGAGGAAATAGAGTTACACATTCTCCATCCTTACCTCATCTTAAGATGCGTCATAAGTTACATGCAGGCTCTGCCCTGTGGAACCCTGCAGCTTAAAACAGCCCATTCTGGCTGGAGGCTTGCAGTTTTTAGTATAGGGCACTGGAATGTCTTCATCCTGTTTCACAAGGTCTAATGGTTTCTAAAACACTCCTGCTAGATCAGCAAGCAGAGGAAGTTTTGCCATATACTTACTTTAGAAACAAGGCCCATCTAATGTTGCATTTACCCATACTTGCCCTCCTTCTTGCTTTTTATCATCACTACCTTTTGGTTAGGGTACAAAGTCCTATTTCCCTTAAAAGTCACTCCTTCCTGGCTGCAAAAGAAGGCAGTGATTTTCCTGTCAGCTAGCCTTGGGCTGGACACCAGACACATTCTGTGGGAACTTGAACTTGATCACCAGGAGACAGGTGGTCTGGATTAGATACTGTATATGTATTAGGGCTGGATATTACCTTCAATGAAAAACCAACCCCAATCAGAAAAAGCCAATAGCATGCTCTGTACTATTGAGTTTACTCACATGTTTGAAATCATAAAGTGTTTGAAATGTTGATTATTAAGCAAAACTAATGCTGTCAGAATTTAGCTATCACCTTCTAATTTCTCATGTAAGATTTCATAGAATGAACCCGATTACATGTACATCATAAGTTTGACTTGATATTCATGCTGATTATTTAAATTTAGTTTTTGACAGTCATTTTTGTATGTCTTCCTTGATCCTCTTAGAGTGTTAGAATCCATCCCCCAAAGAATTCGAGGGTTACTAGAAAAATGAAACACGTGGAAATCGTACGGCATCCAGCATCTGCCATTCTAATCTTGAAATAGTTGGTCTCTATGAAGTGGTAATCTGGGTAGTTATGTTGCCAATGATATCTTCACTTAGTGCAAGTAAATTGTACTCAAGATGAAGCAAAAGATTACAGCACTGATTCTTCCTCCTGCAGTTGAGTGTTTTAGAAGGGCTACATTTGACTGGGGACATTTAAAAAAATACATTTCCTAAGTACTCTCTATTCCCCAAGCATGGTATCCCCTGCTTTATCTGTAACATCTCAGTTAAGTCTCACAACAAACTGTGAGGTGGTTCCGAGTATCATCTCCATTTTATAAAAGAGACAACTGAGGCTTCAAAAGTTAAGTAATTTGCTCAGGCTCACAGTTAGTATCTTATTTTTAAGAGACAATTTTTTTTTTACATTTGAACACTTGAAATTAGCATGTCCATTGTGTTTTTGTTTTACTACCATGAAGCAATTAACTCACTTCTGACACTATCTACTTGGATAGTGTGCTAGACCCCACAGGTTAAGAGTTCTATCCTACAAAACTTTTCCCACTCCAACACTTCAGATGCCAATTCAAGTCCGGGTTGCCTGTCACCTGTGCTTCTGACTGACCAGCTATAAATTAGGGGTTCCCACGATTCCTGATTTGGGTTTGATCAATTTACTAGAGTGGCTCACAGAATGCAGAGAAATGGTTTACTTACTAGATTACCGGTTTATTAAAAAGGGTACAACTCAGCAACAACCAAATGGAAGAGATGCATAGGGCAAGACATGGGGAAAGGTATGTGGGGTTTCCTTGCTTTCCCCACATTTCCACATGGTCACTAACCTTCTGAATCCCAACCTCTTGAGTTTTTATGGAGACTTCGTTATATAGGTATGATCGATTAAGTCATTGGCCATTGGTTATTGAACTCAATCTCCACCCCCTCGTTCCTCCTCGGTAGATAAGGCCAAGGATGTGGGCCACCAAATTGGCCCTAGTGATTGCTATCTATCTTCTTTTCCTGGTATACCCCTTTAAATTGTTATTTTTATTTTTCGTCTAGTGTATAGTTTAATTCATATATTTAAAAGTATGTGTGAAATTAAAAGTAATAATCGTTTTAATAGTAATAATCACTAACATATATTGGGCACCGAGTATTGCACGACAGACTGTTCTAAGTGCTTTCTTTGTATTAACTGAGTTAATGCACATCCCAGAATTAGATAGCAGTATCCCTGTTTTACAGCAAAATAACTTGCTTCTACTTTTGCTCCTGCCTTTCACTGTGACTCTGCAAACTGTTTAACATCCAGAGGATAACTTTTTTCTGACAGCTTCTGGGGTTGGAGACGGAGCTGAGGGCACCTTAGGGCAACGCTAACACTTTATACAGTCTCCAGTAATTGGGTGAATCGCTCATCTGACAAATTGGCTTTTGGCAAATTAGTCTGCTTTCACATATTAATAGCCAAGCTTGACCAGCTGGAAACAGAGATTTACTGGAAACTGCAGTGAAGTGAGAAGGGAGGGAGCAACAGTATACGTGAAGTTTGCACCTGACAGGAAAAGAGAATTACACAAAGGGTACAGGGCAAGGCCGAGGCCTCTTTCTGGATCACTGAACTGAAGATCATAGCCGGGGGCGGGGGTGGGGGGTGGGGGTTCGGGTGGTGAGGTGGAGCAATGCCTAGAAACCACGCAGAGGATGAGAAGGCAGAGGGAGCTCACCATTTGGAACTCTTGTAGGTGAGTGGCTCCCACCTCCAGGCAGTCTTGTGCAGCTGTGCACCGAAGGGGTGAGCGCAACTTCAATCCAGCCCACACTCTGCTCTCCAAAGCTTGTGGCCTGACGGCTCAGCCAGGCAAAGGGGCCTTTTCCTCCACACAGAGACACAGCTTGCTAAGCCCAGAGCCTGCATGAGCCCACAGTCGGCACAGTTTTCAATTCACACCAAGGAGCCTTATAGGCTGCCAGACGATTCACCAACAGATAGTCTCAGTAGGGGCAGAAATGACAGCAGAGTGCGTGAAGAATGAGGAAGTTCAGGCATGCCGGCCTTGTTACTTGTAGAGACAGAGGAGTAAAAGGATTCTTAGATCTCAAGAAATTTTCTAAGTCCATCTTAATATAGCTCTTTATTAGTAAGTAAAGCTATTATGTTGTTATTAACTATCATTATTACTTATGGCAGATGAGAAACTTTTTGTAGATAATGAAGTCAATATCAAAAAGTTTGTGATGGAGAGAACTGCAGCAGGCTGCAAATTTAGAAGCACAGACTTCCCATTCGAAAATTACCTCCTTTCTCTAGTCTAGGTGGTGGGTGGTCCTGGCTAAGTTCAACAAGGGTATTTATCTTGGGGGAATTGTTCCGAGTTTGTAATTATTTAATCTATTTCCAGGCATACTGTCCATCAAATAGTGCCATTGGGAGACTGCCTCATAAACCTTTCCCTACCAACAGTACAAGCTTGAATCCCTTCAAGTCAAGTGCCCTTCTGTAGTGTGTGCCCCACACCCCCCCCCACCATCCCACCCCTCAGGCATGCACACACCCTTGGGCCCTGTGTTACCCCAGGAGCTGCCATGTCAGTTCACCTCAGCCCAGCTTGGCTATCTTCCTTTGGAGCCCAGGATAACTGCCAAGACATCGCTACTTCAGGAACCTGCACTCAGCTGCGTTAAGGGTGTCTCCTCTTACACATAATCATGCAATTCACTTGATTGGCAGTGTAGGTGTTTCTGTTTCTCATGTGACCCTGTGAGACATCACTTTCCTCACCTGTAAACTGGGATAATGATGAGACCTATACTATCACCCAAGAAGGCTGTTAGGATCAGATAGGATGATGCTGATGAAGGGCTATACAAACGTGAGCTATTAGCCTGAGGATTAGAGTGTTTTGCACTTCAAAGCCCTCAGAATGAAGAGTTCTTAAAACAGGCTCTGTGCCCCATTTCCCTGTAGATACTTTGGCTCTCATAGTGAGATCTGCCACAATGCAATACAATAACCCCACCTTATCTGTGGGGGATACATTCCAACACCCCCAGTGGATGTTTGAAACCTTGGATAGTACCAAACCTTATATATATTATGTTTTTCTTACACATACATACCTATAATCGAGTTAACAGTAAGAAGTTAGCAACAATAGTTAATAATAAAATAGAAGAACTATAACAATATACTATAAAAAAGTGAATGTGGTCTCTTTCTCTCTCTCTCTTTCTCTCTGTCTCAGAGTATTTAATTGTACTGTATTCACCCTTCTTGTGATTATGTGGGATGATAAAGTGCCTATATGATGACATGAAGTGAAGTAAATGATATAAACATTATGACACAGTGTCAGGCTACTATTGACCTTCTGATGATCTGTCAGAAGGAGGATCATCTGCTTCAGTGACCCTGGATCATTAAGCCATGACAATGTTGATGGCTGAATGTGAGGAGCACATGATGTTGATGGTTGGGGAAAATTTAACATTTTCAGATTGCTGTTGAACGCTGATAACTGAAATTGTGGAAAGCAAAAGCACAGATGGGGGTGGGGGGACCACTGTACTCTCCCAGTAATACAGAGTTTGCTCCCGACGCTTTTGAATACATGGACTGGAGGATAAATGTCCTTGCTCAAATTAAGGGCATCTGGGCCTCCTGAGACAGCTTGAGAAAATGGGCTGTTATTGCACATAAAGTCACGATGGGAAGTTTCAAGTTTTTGACCCAGTGTGCACACAAGAAGCTTCCAGTACAGTATGTGCCGACAGCTCATGGAGACCCCAGGGATCTGGCTCCTCTGTTTTGTCTTCCAGAAACCACGTTCACATCAGAGCACTTGGTGTGGAGGAAATGCCTGAAGGAGATGCAGAAGCCAGACTCACGCCTTCCCCCAGAAGCCTCATGCGCTAGGACAGAGGGATGAAAGAGATCCTAATGACTCATTCTTCCACGCCACTTAGAAAGCAATCTTCCTGTAAAACAAACAAACAAAAGAACTTTTTTTCCCACAATGTTCTTTAATAGCTTTTTGAAACCTGTTGTTTCAAAACAGCCCAAGGTAGAGAACAATTAATAACATTTGCCATTTACATGGATTACAGAGTGAGAATTAGTGAATAATATCATTTTGAATTCTGCATCACCATTAAAATTACCAGAAAAATTCTCAATCTTGGTGAAACAGTTTTCCAGGGCTGCCATAAACAGCAGAAGTGTATTGTCTCACAGTTCTGGAGGCTAGAAGTCCAAGATGAAGGTGTTGACAGGACTGATTTCTTCTGAGGCCTCTCCCCTTGGCTGGTGGATGGCCGCCTTCCCCCTGTGTCCACACACAGTCCTTCCTCTGCGTGCATCTGTGTTCTAATCTCTTCTTACAACGACACCAGTTATACTGAATTGGAGCCCATCCTAATGACCTCATTTTACCTTAATTACCCTCTTAATAGGACCCTTAAAGGGCTTATCTCCAAATAGAGTCACATGCTGAGGTATTGGGGGTCAAGGCTTCTAAATAAGATTTTTGGACGGGGATACAGTTCAGCCCATGACACTTGGTAACCTTTGTAGTACTTAGATCTCTAATAAAGCGGGATCCCATCTTTCAGAATTTCTTCTGCACATCAATAAAAATTTTAATATCTTCATAACTAGAAACCATGAGTGATTGTTTCATTTTGCTTAAAATTTCCTATCACAGGAGATGAATAAGATCAGAGCTCTAAATTTTTTTCTGACCCGTGGATGCCATGAAAAGAGCACTGGATGGGGCGGTGAGGGGGTGAGAAAACCGGGCTTTTACTTGTAACATACAACAATTTTAATTAGGTTACTTATTAAGCTCTTAATAATAATATTTTTATTAGTTAAGTCTGATGAAAAAGTAATTTACTTGACCCAAGAATCCTAAATGCCCGAACCAACACTCACCCAGCTATCACTGTGGTGGATTTGTGGGGATTTGCCAGACAGTTGCATGTTCTTTATTACTATAAAGATTTTGCCCCAAATGACAGTGACCTGGGCTGGCCCTTATGGCAGCACAGGAGCCTTTTGTACCTGGGCTAGATGTAGATCCGCAGCCCATGTTCCCAGATTGCCGAGCAATCTCCTCCAGTCTTTCATGCTGCCTCCTTCCCCAACCTCACCATTCTGCCACTGAGAAAAGGCAGACAGGAAAGAAGCATCATCAAGAAAAGGAGGGGAGGGAAGTACTTTTCCTAATCCCTATGTAGAGTTTTTCTAAGCCACTCATTCCAGACTCCCCAGAAGCCCTACCTATCTCCCAGCTGGTAGAAGGCAGGGATAACCTCTAATGTGTGTGTGTGTGTGTGTGTGTGTGTGTGTGTAATATTCAAATCTCTCGATTCTGAACAGTCAGAAAAAGAAAGAAATGGGGCATGGGGGTGGGGAGGTGGTGGTAGGTATGAGGTGAATTTACACTTCCCTCCTAGTAGTTGAGGCTTTGGGGGTCAACAGTGAAGAAACATTCATAAAGGCCTGGAGGCATCTTTATTCCCTGTGGGTCCATAGAAAACTGCCAGTGTTTGGAGAAATGTCCCCATAAAAGTGAAGACAGCATTTTCAAATGCTTCTTGTAGACCATAGGCCTAGCTGTTAAACCCTACGTGTATAAGTGAAGAAACAAAGGGAAAGTAGAGAAATGGTGGTAGCCCACTCCTGCCACTAGTGGGAGCTCTAGGTTCACGCCTCTCCATCCACCATGGGAGGATAGGCTAGAACATAGGGTGAGGGTATTTTTGTGAGACCTTGTCCTAAGGGATGAGAGGCTAAGGTCAAAACTCTTCCCTGCAATGTTATCTTCTGAGGGTCTTATTACTCCAAACACCTAGTTTGACAAGAGAGGCCTGGAGCCTTGCCACACCTATTCAGTTCCTTATACATTATGAGTTTAAAAAACATAGGACCTAGAGATGAGGGTGAAGGCCCAGGGCTCAGAAGCCCATGAGATCAGACAGCCTGCTCCAGGTTGTAAGCTGCAGCTTGCCTGGGATCTGGACAAAAAGACATCCATCCTAAAAGCCCCACATGTTCACCCTGGCCCAACCTCTAGAATTTATAATAAAAGCCTTATTGAAGTAAATGATCTTTCTTGGAGAGTCCCCTCTAAATGTGGCTGAGAACCAAGGGTAACAAGAAGGTAGGTGTGGGCATCTTTGACCCCGTCCAGATGCATCTCATAAGACTAACATTGCTCTTTTTAATTCTCCTGTTTGGGACATACCAGTTTTGTTCTTTACCCAGGTCATTGTTTTAGAAAGGATGGTGCTGAGTGGAATGGAAGGTTTGTGGCTGCCAAAGGAAACACCTGCTGAGGACCAAATGCGGATAGACCCTTCCCTCAGGCCTGAGAATAAGGTCCCACTGGCAACATGCTGGTTTTACCTCACTACATTTACCATAGTTCGTAATAACACACTCTTTTGTAAGATAATTTGATTAATGTTGGTCTCATCTACTAACCTGTAAGACTCATGGGGCACAGACTGCATTCATCTGGTTCATGCATTAGACCCAGTGTGTAGCAGAGTTTCTGGCACACAGTAATTGACCACTCAGGTGGCTCCCAAACTGTGCACTAAGGTCCCCTGGCCCATGATCTACCGCAAGCATGCAAAAGCACCAAGATATTTTCGAAGGAAACACAGCCATCCTCAACATCTATGGGACCAGAGACGATTACCAGCCTGAAGTAGTTCACAGCTTCAACATTTTATCACCTGCATTCCTTTCAGTGACATCAAATCTACCAAAGCCGGGTTTTTGGTTGTTGCTATGATACAATGCAAGTGTTGCACAAAAATCAGCGTGGAGCAGGAAGTGAGAGTGGTGTTGTCCAATCCAATCTCAAGATTTGAGAAACCATTCAGTGTTCAACAAAAGCACATATTTCATTAGTGATTGCAATTATTAACAATTTTTTTCATAAAGCGTATACTTTATTATGTACGTCATGGGAAAGGGAGGCCACTTGCGGAAAACTCTTACACTAACACTCATTCTAGAGCTCCTTCGATATTGGAATAAGAACTAGTATTGTTTTTCTTTCATTGTATGTGCACTTTTTTCAAATAACTACTAAGTTGTTGAGGCATAAAGGCTTTTAAATTGTTTAGACTTCACTATTTAATAAATGGCACCATTAGGTATTTCTTTTGGCCCAAGGACACTATAATTCACTTTCTGAGAAACTAAGAGCACCAAGAACTGAGGTTTGGGAACCTCTGGTTTAATTAATATTTGTTGATTGACTGATGGACTTAGGATGGCAATTCGATGCCTAATCATTTTACCTACAAAGTAATTCAAAATGAACAAAAAAACACCCTTGGAGAAAAAGCATCACTGACCCTCTATTTTCCTCGAAGAGAAGAGAATTCTGTCACTGGCTCTCTTTTTCAGCAACTTATTATTTATTGAATACTTAACCACTAGCCAGGTCCTAATATTTTATTTATTAAGATTTTAACAGAACTTCATTTAATCCTCCCAGCAATCTTTTGAGGAAGATTGTTATACAGGAGGAAAACAGCCCAAAGTGGTAAATACAATATTTAAGAGCAAATTTGCTTAATTCTAACAACTATTTTTCTTAATAATTATCGTAATGATGATAATGATGATAAATTTTGCTGATTTATCATGATTAGCTATAATTTTAGCTCATTATACTATTATTACTATTGCTAAAATTTAAGCTTTAACAATAAGCCAGACATTGTGCAAACTGTTTACACTGATTATTCTACTTAATGATAATGACATCTTAAGAAGTAGAGGTTATTAGGATGATGACTATTTTATTAAATAAAGATCTAAGCAAGCAAATACATAAAGGAGGTTTGGCGAGGTCATATCACTAAACCAGTATCTCACCACTATTGCTAATGGAACCAGGTTTTGAATGCATACTGACTCTGCTCTATGCTAATAACACTGGCAAAATAAGAAACTGTTGGGTAAAACATGGTTGCTAGACAAAGAAATTACTAGAGGCAAGTAATAGTTACTGATGTCAAAAGCGGAGGGTAGAGGAGCAAGTCTCATTACGTTGCAATGTGTTTTTGTGTAGTTCTGTGTGTTGCAGTTTTAGAGAGCTGGAAGTTTCGAGAAACGTGATAGCAAAGGAAGCTTCTCTCCCTAGGAGTCAGTGGCTCTTTTTAGAGAGATTCTGTAGCCATCTGGGAGCACATGGACCTCTCTGAGCCAGGGCAATCTAAGAAGAGACTTCATTGCTTTGGGAGAGTGACATGTGTTGAAGTGCCAGGGTGAGAGCAGCGAACCGGGCAGCCTCGATGTCCCTTCTTGCCCCATCTTCTTCTACAATCACCTGCACAGTACACTCAAGGGAAGGTTCGCTAAGATAAGCAATATAAAGAAAAAGAAAAGATCGTGTCCTCTCTATTCCATGGTGACAAACAATACTACTCTTCGCTGGAGGAATTATTAAGAAAACAATATTTTCTGAATTTGTCATCCCCACCCAAACAAGTAAGTTGAGTTGGAAACATTAATCGTTTTCAGGTGGCACTGGAGTATTTGGCGGAGCTAACGTCACACATATACCAACACCGACTACAGGGCAGGTCCCTGGGGTCTGGCCCTTGCTCACTTAAAATCTAGAATGGAATGCCCACGGGTGTGTCCAATAGTTTCAAAATGAGAGGTTTTGAAAGAGGATGTTTTGGCTCAGAACTGAAGAACCGGTACTCTCAGTGAAGTATGCAGTCCTTGTCACTGAGCGTTATCATCCCACTGAAATAGCTTTTTGCATGGTTTCCACCTAAACATTTTGTTTTTTGTGTATCACTAATAATACTGGTCGGCATGAAATAAGTTTTTCACAAAAAAAATGCAGATAATTAGCTTTTGGAAAGACAGTCAGTCCTGGGTTTAAATTTAGGTGTTTTTAACTACCATGTGCCAGGTATATTATTTTTTTCTACCTAATATGTTGGAACACACAGAGAATGCCAGCTTCTGTGACAAGAAATCAAGGTCCTCGCCCTCACACCAGTCCTTCTAGAGGTGGAGATAGATACAAAAAAGCAAATAAATACAATAACTGCTGGTAGTGATTAATGCTATTAAAGAAATAAATAGATTGCTTTGCTAGAGAATAAACAGAGACCTGAAAATCAGAGACAGCCATAAGAAGACCATGTTGGCAAAAGAAAAAGGAGAGACAACATTCCTGGTAGGTATGGGATTAAATTACTAAAAACACAGTCCTTGTGAATAGACCTTCAAATCAACAGGACAAATGCTGTGATAAAGGTTGTTATTGGGACACACAAAAAGGAACACCAAACATCAAATGTGGAGGAGCTACTTGGAAAAGATGACATTGAGCAGAAGTCTTATGGTGAGTGTGTCAAAGGGGGCTCAGAGGAGGGGAGAAAAGGGCCTCCAGGCAGAGAGGACAGCACATGCAAAGCAGAGCCATCAGTCAACTCAGGAAAAAGAGATCCACAAGGCTGGATGGAATTAGATCCCAGAAGAGGTTACAAAACACTGGATTGAAATGAAAGCTGACAGGATTGTATACTGTTGTTCAAAATTCACATCTCTGAAGAGAGCCATTAACAGTTGTCTGTCCTGAGTTCCAGCTTGGACTTCTAAAAATTGGTTGCTTGAGCAGATTGGTGTAAATCTGGAATTTAAGAACTTTATTTTCAAAAAAGTTGAAACCACATACTATCACTCGTATGGGGGATGCAAATCTAAAAGCAACAAACAAACATGACAAACAAACAGAGGCTCATGGATATGGACAGTGGATCAGTGGTTATCAGAGGGAGAAGGGAAGCGGGGAGGTAGATGGGGTAAAAGGGGTCAAATATGTGGTGGCGGAAGGAAATCTAATTGGGTGGTGAACACACAATGCAATATATACACAATGTACTGCTGAACTGTACACTTGAAACTTATTGGATTTTGTTGATCAATGTCACCCCAATAATTTTTAATTTAGAAAAATTGAGATAAAAACTAAAGAAAAAAAGGAAAGAAAAAACCCTTTATTTTTCTTTCCCACTAATTTGCCTGGCGCCAGTCATTTCTCACATTTTTCTTTCTTTGGGCCCATTGTTCATTCTATTTACTTTGCTTTACAGTGTTGCAGTTGAAGAGTTATACAGTTAAAGTAGGATTTTTGGAGGGCAAATTATTACCTTAAAAAAGATTCATCTGCTGTATAGAGGCCATAAGTTCTTTATTATTTCATGGTGACTTATGGCTCCAAGCCCATGTGGCTCACCCTCTGTGTAACTTCTCTTGTCATCGTATGACATCGAAGACAGTGTAGGGAGACCAGAGCATTTTTTTAAGGAGAGGAGTTTTTCTATTTTACTTTTACTTTTTGAAACACCGTCCCCCCACCCCCAGTGATAACTTCTCTTTAACCAATCTTTTATGTCCCTCCCTCATCCAAGTCTCAAAATCATTTTCTCCACTCACAACAGAGATGTTTGGCTGGTTTGTGTGTTTAACCTGAACTCTGCCTACCTTCTTCTCATGCTATCTCTTTCATCAGTATATCAGTCTAGTCTCTCTCATTTGTCCTCTCCTAATTACCTCCCTTCATCTGGCTCTCTCTTTCTTTGTCCATCATCCAACTCTGCATCATAAAAGTATAGTAACCTGGCAGACACAGGTAGAGCCCAGAGAGCAAGTCCTGGAGTCCAACTACATGAGTCCAACATCGACCTCCCTCCCACTTGCCAGCCTTGGCAAAGCCAATGACCTTTTCCAATACTTGGTTCCTTCTTATCATAATGGTAATCATCTGATTCAGTTCAGAGTGCTTGGCTGCAAATAAAAGGACACCCAACAAGAATGACCCAGGCTACAAAGACAGGCAATTATCTCTCCTAATGAGAATCTGCAGCTGGGTGGTGCAGGTATGGGGAGGCAGCTTCATGATACCTTAGGGGTTCAGGCTCTTATGCTCCCCATCCCTTACCAGCCTCAGCCTTTTGGCTTGTCTCACGCTGGTCACCTAATGTTTCCAAAATGGCTACCTAAGCTCCAGGCCACTTGATTCCATTCAAAGTCAAAGACAAGAGGACAGATGCATTTCTCTTTTTGAGGCACTATCTTTTCATCTGGAAAAAGAAGCATCCCCAGAAAACATGCCTCGACTTCCCATTGCTCAGAACAGAGTCCATGGCCACCTGTCACTATAAAGGCAGCTGGGGAACTGCATTTCTGGCAAAGCAGGGCAGGACACTTCAGTTTGTTCAGACCAATGATGAGCCATGCCATGGGTATGAACTAAATTAGGGTTCTCCTAACAAAGAAGCAGGAGTAAGCAAGGGGTCTATTTTCACTTGCTACCTCATGATGTTGCTATGAGGATTGAATAAGGTGACACTCTTGGAGCACTGCCCGGTACTTAATAAGAGCTTAGTAAATGTTAGCTATTTTTTTTTTATTATTTTAATCTTTATCACTTTTAATCCTGTAGCAGTCTGGGGTCTTACGTGTAACCGGTTCATACTCACTTTCAGCTGTGCACATCTGTGCTCAGTGCAACACTGACTAAGGGACCTAATTTTTATAGGTGAAGAGGCAGTGGTAGATGAGATCCACAGGAAGGACAGGGGCCCAGAGCATGACAAGAGAGTTAAAGGTTTATGATACTCCTTAACCAAATGGAAGATGGAGGTGGCTGGTGATACTTAGAAGGATTGCTGGACAGTCTTGTAGTCTGGAGACTATGAGACCATGGACGGTCTACATCCATCTCCTGGCTGTGTGGTTTTCCCCCAAGCAGCCCCAGAACAGGAGTGAAGAAGGAAGAAAGCAATGTAAATCCAGGCTAAGAGCTTTGCCTTGTGGATGAGCTCAAAGGAGTAGGAGACAAGGCGACTTAAGAATATAAGCCAGAGAACAGATGGACTGATGGACAGTGGATCCATGACACATAGATAAGGAAGTGAAACTTGGAGAGGCTGATAAATTAGGATAAAATGGTAGGGGATAGTCAAAGGATCTCGGGGTTTTTTTTAAGTCCAAAAACAGGTACAGTCAATGATAGTGAAGAAGAGAGAGCTAGAAGAGTAGACACTTGGCTGAATGTCTAGAGGAAGCAGACCAAGCAGTATTCCTTACGAAATGAAGACCAAATAAATCTATTCCTGTCTGCCTATGCCACGTATCACAGGTTTACCTCATTTGGCTTAAGTATTTCTATGAAATTGTTTACAAGTTTACATTTTTCTATCAAGATTTATAAATTCCCATGTATTCGTATTATCTTTTTACTGATATGTTCCTCCTCCCAATGCATCACCAGCAGAGCGAAGAATGACAGTGCTGACACCTCTACCTGCTCTAGGGTCATGCTCAGGGATGAATCTCTAACTGGGGTTGGGCCAAGTTCAGTGCCTTGAACTGTGTGTCTCCACTGAGGCCACCACAGCCACTGCCCTACCTTTAACACACTGACTCAAAGGCCACAGGCACAGCGGTCATTTATTGAAAACAAACAAACAAACAAAAAAGATGCATCCAGTCGGGTTCTCTACCTTGGGATCTTGAAGAGAGGCAGGTAGTTGACTATGAACAGGACATCTGGTGGTGATGTGTTGAGCCATCCTCCAATTTCTCAGGATGTGTCTCTAGTCCTGACCTTTCTTCCATGTCCACATTCATATTTCTAACTGTTGGACATAACCACCACAGGAGTGGGCATCTCACACTCAATATTTTCAAATTGGAGCTCTTCGTTTTCCTTTTCAGACATCCTCTTCTCTTGCATCATTCTTAGTAATAATGTCACCATTCAACTAGTCCTCCAAGCTGTAAAACAATGAATCATCTGGAATTCTCCACACCTTGCCCTCTGTTCTCAACACATCCAAGCTCAGGTAATTCTAGTTATGAAAATATCTCTTGAATTCATCCTTTTCTTTTCTCAAGCACTTATACTGCCTCAGATTAGGTCTTTTTTTTTATTTTTTATTTTTAATTAACTTTCTTTCTGGACTCCCTACTTCTAATACCTCTCAACTAGGAAATAGAGCACCCCTGGGTACCAGTGACCCTGGTGGAAAGAGATGGGCAAATAGCTTGAGTCACAATGAGTGGTCACTGGGTGGCCTGCAGCATTTCAGTTTCTGGAATTACAATAGCAGGAGACACTGTCTAGAATCTGGTATGAAGTGAGCTGCTGATATTCTGGTAGCCATTATTTTCTGATTGAAGCAGAATAAGCCAGGCGCCTCCAATCTCTACTATTGAGTACCTACCATGTTCCAGGCCCTGATCAAGGCATTAGACGTATCAGGCAAAGAGTGAGATCGACATGAGTCATGCTTCATGAAGGAAATTTTCAGTCCATCTGGGAAGACATATGTGTTGAAACTTACAAAGGAGAAAGTCAGGATTCAGTGAAGCATAAAACTGGAAAATTTAGCCTAGTCTAAGGGGTTTGGGGAAGACTTCCCTGGGGAAAATAATAAGAAAAGATTATGCAGGCAGGAGGAAAGGGGAGAAATTATGTTTCAGAGATATGAACGAAGGCAGCAATTTTCTTATTCATCGATTTCAAATACACTGGACTTTGCTAATATATATAAAGATTTTCAAATGAGGCACATAGCCAAAATATAGCAGCTACTTTGAGACATCACTATAGTTCTCTCAAATATTTCCACTGACTTATCTCTCAGGCCACTGCAAGTTAAAATTTTTGATGAAATATCATATTTTATTTTTAACATTTATTTATTTCTTCATCCAACAAATATTCATTGATTACCTACAATGTCAGGCACTGTTCTGGGAGCTGAGGAAAATATAACACATGTGATATGAACAGTGGTACACATGTTATAAAAATTGTTTTAAGTATTGGCCTTAGGGTAAAATTTAAACTCTGGGAAGATGCCCCAGGTTGTATCCGTCACTTTTGTGTATTTTGTGCACGTAGCTACACCTCTCCAGGGGACATATGGTCTCCAATTTCAAAAACTCTGGAGTAAGTAGTAGAAAGAGTTATGGTTTGGGAATTCTCAACTCATTCCTGCTTTATAAGCAATTTATGATCTAGGAAGTTCATTTAGCCTCTCTGGCTCCAGCTTCCATATTGAAAATAAGAGGGTTGAACTAGGTGAATTTAAAGCCATTCACAGCTCTACAAATATATAAATTTATACACTTACAGAGATATAAGAGACCATAAACTCATCTTGGCCATCAAGTACTTAAATTGATCATTAGTAGATTCTTGAAGAAAGAGTGGCCAAACGTCTGGGCCACTTAAGAACAGCAGAAAGAAACACAGACCTAGAATTTCCACAAGAGAGTGTTTATTCAGAGACACAAACATACAGAAGCTTTACCATGAGGTCACTTTCTCCTTATCTCTGCAAGGCTGATGGAATATATACATCTGTCAGAATTTTTCTCTCAAAACTCCAGGAGTCAACCAGAAGCCAAGTTGCAAATACATCCACAATTAACCCAAGAGGTAGGTGCCTTTGGTTTTTTTGTTTTTTGTTTTGTTTTGTTTTGTTTTGTTTGTTTGTTTTATCTCCCTACCACCTTCATTTCTCTGGTGATGTGAAAGTGAAAATTCCCTAGGACGTAGGGGGAGGTTCTGCAAAGAGCAGAAAGCACAAATGTAAATCAATCTCTTTCTTTCTGGAGGAGGATCAGAAAGAAGATACAACCTTGGCAAGAACTGCTAAAATTTAGAAGAGGCAGCCCTCCTCCGTGATTCACCTCTAAACCTTTTCAAATGTTTACTGCAGAAAAGTCCTAGCGAGAGTGCTCTCTCTTTTTTTTAATCTGAAATTTTCTACTCAGCGGTCATTGCAAAGCTAAAAATCTTGGGAATTCCATTTTTATCTATTTCTGTGGGGTTTTCATTGCCAACAGAGACAGTTTCAGATCAGCCTTATTCAGAAGTGTGTGTTCCAACCCCCCAAAATTCTAGTGTGCTAGCTCTATTGGGCACTGGGAAATTTCTTTGCCTTCGTTTAGAATGGACATCAGGAGGATTTCCTAAGAGCTCTGTGCTGAAGTCATCCAGGGCTACAAGATGGCGCAACCCCCATTGTGGCCAACGTCCCACGTGTACACATAAAAGTATGATACAATCAGACTTATGTTCAGCCTTATGGGAAAAGAGTGGAAAAATTAACAGGGAAGAGAGAATAAAACATCGAAGGTGGCCTAAGGTTTTCAGTGGAGGAGAGTGAAGCTTCCTGCCTTTCCTCAGTAATACTATTAACAGACATTTTTGCTTCCGTACCCTTTGGCACACACTATCCCAGTACTCTGTGTGCATTAACACATTTAATTCTCACAGTAAGTCTATAAGATAGGCGCTTTTATTCTTCTCCTTTGGCAAATGAGGGAACTCAGGCGTAGAGAGGATCAGTAACAGGAAGCCAGGCTTCCTCAGCACTCAGCCTTTTAACCACTATGCCATATTGCCCCTTCAGGAGCAGAAAAGAGGCAGAGCTGGTGGAGGCATGATTGCATGGCTACCTGTAGGTTCTCTGTAGCTCTTCCTTTCCACATTTCTGGGCAGCTACACAAGAGAATGTGCAAAGCACTACCCACTATTAAAGATTTCAAGAACTCTAAGTTTGTAAAAATGTTGTTAGGAAAATGTGAATTTTTCCCCCAATATCTATTTTCCCCTTCCTGTCCCCACTCTAGCTCTTCTAATTTTGTTACCTTCCATGTTACTAAAGTAATCACAGACATTTGTTCAAGTCAAATACATTTTGAAATGCCCACAATACCTAAATATATGTGTACACACATAAAAAAGAAAAATTTTAAATGTTAAATTATTTTAAGTCATTTCTTTGTTTTTACTAGAATTAGCTTCAGAATTGAAAGGAAACGTAAATCCAACAGATCTAGATGAGAGGGAGTATCACCCTCCAGGGGGGTCTCTCGAGGGTCTGCGTGCGTTACAGTGGTTCAGAGAGGAGTTCAGCACTATTTGTATTTAGTGAAAGAGCCAAGGATGTTAAATACTCTATAGCATGAGGGGCAGTCTCTCATAGCCACAAATTTTTCTGCCTTGAACGCCACCGGTGCCACAGTGATAAACACTGTCTTGCGTTTTAAACTTCCATTTTTCAGTTGAGAAACTGAGCCATAGAAAAGTGAGGAAATTTCTTAAGAAGTTCATTGAGCACAGCCTGAGGGAGAATCCAGATCTATATATCTCTAGCAAAGGGCTCTTTTTGCTACACAAGAGAGTCCATAGAGATCAAAACTATTTTCATAATAATGCTAAGACATTATTTGCTTTATTAACTCTTATTCTCTCACAGGTTGTACAATGGAGTTTTCCAGAGGCTACGTGTTGTGTAATACTGTATAATGAACATTTAGAAGATCTGTGAACAAATATTTTCCAAATAATAAATGGATGATATTATAGAATCACTCTTGGGTAAAAGATCCATTGAAAGTGCAAGAAGACAAATGGATTTTAATGTCACTAAGTACAAAGAGTTCATTGATTTGGTTTAAGATTTCACCTTGTACCAAACATTTAAGAAACTATCTCTCATTGAGTTTTAATGTAGTATCAGAGAAGGTTACCTAGAGTTACCTGAACAAGCTGTTAAAATATGTCTTCTTTTTTCAACTACAGATTTGAAGGTCACATGTTCTTCATCTATTTCAACCAAAAGAACATATTACAATGAATCGAATGCAGAGCAGATAGGAGAATCCAGTTGTCTTCGATTAAGCCAGGCATTGAAGAAATTTGCAAAATTGTAAAGCAATGACAATCTTCTCATGACATCAGTTTTGTTTTGGAAAATATATTTATCATTTACAAAATATGTTATTTATAGTAATGTGCAATGAGTGTAATTTTAAAATGGATTGATAAACACATTATAATTTTTCAGTTTAAATTTCTAATAGAAACAGATATAATCCACAAAAACACAAGCTCCTTGGGGTCTATAGTAATTTTTAAGGATGCAAAGAGATCCTAAGAATAAAAGAGAACTGCTGCCTGACATTATACCCTTTTGACTATCTGATTCTCTTGGGTGAGACCAGGGATTCTGTTTAAAAAATTATTTCTCAAATGATTCAGATAAGAGCCATCGACAGAGTTGAAGAAAGTCTCATTTTAACGTTGAATTTTAACGTAGGGAAAATGCCAGAATCAAGGGTAGGCTTTAATAGGCTTGTTGGGAGCGTCAAAGCTGCTGTTGGCTTTATATTACCAAGGAGCAAAGGCAATCTCCTTAAACTGGGGGATGCAGAAGCACCCAATGCAACTCTTGATCCATCTTGACGAAGAGAAGCAGCTGGAAATCAAACAGAGGGAATGAGCCTCAAGGGAAATAGTTCCAGTTCTGGAAGCAATGGCAGGACCTACAGTTTCAGTGAGAAAAGTCATAGTCCCACTCAGGAGGGATGTGATTCTTCTAGTGTCCTAACTAACCTCAAGGCCAGAGAAGGCAAAGAAGTAGCTTATGGGCCAAATTTGGCTCGCAAATGTGCATTATTTAGACTTTCCAGAACATAGGCACTTTGTGGAATCAGATTTTTTAAATTCCGTATTCCTCTACCATGGCAACAATTTCCTGGAACTGCACTGCTGCTGCTGCCAACAGATGGAGCCTGAGCCCTCTAGTGGTCCAGTCTCCAGGCCACCTCACTCCTTTATATTACTAGTCTGGCCTCGGGATGTGTTGCCAGGTGGGTTGGGAGGTTGCCATCCTGTTTCAGACTGCTCAAAGGGAGTGATGAATCCTTTGATGGTCTAAGAAGACAGGGACTAGGCTGAACCAGTGAACGAGATGGCCATACAGACTCGGAGTAGCGTGGCAGAGCCTGCAATCTGGCATTGGGTCTTCAGGTTGGCCTAATTTGCCTGAGCACAAGGGTTAGAGGCCAACAGTTTGATCTTTCTATTATTGATTTTAAGTTAATGTGCTAATAATGGCACTAGTTTTAGCTATAAAGGGCTCGAATTAGTTTTAGGTGATTGATTAATGTATTTTATTGGAGAATATCAGAGCTCAGAGTAACCAATATTCTCCATGCAGTGTCTTTTTATTGTTGTTGCTGTTGTTGTTAAAGAAATATGCAATGCTTGATGAATTTGTGTGACATCCTTGTGCAGGGACATTCTAATCTTCTCTGTATTGTTCTACTTTTAGTATATATGCTGCCGAAGTGAGCACTATTCAGTGTCTTTTCGACATCACTTATGTGATCATAAAAAGAGCAGTCATAATAAACTGCCTAATATCATCCATATGGAAATCTCTTGCTGTGTTGCTGAATTTTCATATTCAGTCTTTGTCATGACAGTTAAGAAAAGCCACTTCCTCAAGTGTCAGCTGTGGATCCAAAAGCATCTACCAAAGATAAGCAGTTGTCATGGCAAAACACAACAAACCTAAAGGTGATGGATCATGGGACTTGGTTACTGTACTTGCCTTGTGAATCCACACTGCCTTCAATCTTTACTTAACTCCACACGTAACTTTTCAACACCATGTCCTGGGCTGTCTCAAAAGCACTTTGCTTCTCACTTTGCAGCTCCTCAAGCCAATGACATTCAACCACATTATACAGATGCCTACTTACTAAATAATAATTTTTAGAAGTATGTATTTGTTAAAATTCGGCTTTCGTTAAAATTCATTCACAAATGCCTGGAAAACAAAAAAATATAGTCAAGTAGGACCTAAAATTTTTTGTTTGTTTTCTAATCATTCAAACAAACGAATATTGAGGCAAATTTTGGCATATAACTTTACTGAAAGCATCTTGGTCACATGAGGTTGAATCCTGATATAAGAAGTTGCGATATTTAGAGCATGTGATTAATTCTTCCACTACCTGACTAGATGACTTTAGTTGTTACTTAGTTTTTCTCTGATTCCTTTGTCCAAAGAACAAGAGTTCCAATTAGAGCTTTAAATCTAATAAACAAAACTGAAAGAAGCCTATAGCTGTAGCTGAAACATATTTCTTAACCATCTCGAGTCACCAAGTTTTAAAAACCTATCATGATTTGACTTAATTTAAGAAAAAACATTTTCTTAGTAAGGAAATACTTTCCATGCCTCTAAGTAGTCTTTAAAACTTGACTTTGGTGACTATTAATTCATTTCAAATGTATCCTCATTTACTTAGACTAGCACTTATTGCTGGGATTAAGGAGAGTGAAGAGGATACCTGTTCTTCACTTCAAGTGTAGTAAGAGTTGCTTCAAACTGCACCCTCAGAGAGCTTGATATGTGTTTCTTGTGTTTGCAGGGAGGGGCATCAAGGACTCGAGTCTGAGCACTACCTAAGAAATTCAAGTTCAAGAGATCAACTGGTGGCTCGATCCGGTGGAGGAGTGAGGAGAAGTTGCTGCTGAGCAGGGACTGGCTGGCTCTCTCAGGGTTACGCGGGGCAGCAAATACTTGAATGTTTCCCATGGACCTGGAATGGGCCATGCACAGAAGAGAGAGAGAATCAGCAGAGAGATTTTTTAGATACTATCTATGGGGGTATTAAGAGATGTCTGAAAATTCACAAACACATCGCGCCTTCGGAAGATGGGGTCTAATTCCCATCTTGTTGATTCTGAGTTGGCTTTAGTGGCTCATTCCAATCAAACAGAATGTGGCAGAAGTGTGATGTTGCCTGCCTTTCAAAGCTAGATAATGAGATAATCTGCTTCTGCCTCACTATTGCTTTTAGGACACACACTCTGGAAAACTTCTGTCACCATATAAGAAGTCCACTTTCCCTAGGGTGGCCATATGGAGAGATAGCTAGCATGAAGAGAAGAGAAGAGGAGAGAAAGAGAGAGAGAGAAAGAGAGAGAGAGAGAGAGAGAGAGAGAGAGAGAGAGAGAGAGAAAGAAAATCTGAAGGAGCCGCCGGCCAGGTGCCACATGTGTGAGTGAAGAAGACTTCAAGATGATGAAGCCACAGCCATTATTTTATTATCATTGTCCCAAGCACTGTCTGGGTCTGGTTTGTTACACAGCGACAGATAACAGGAGCACCATCCAATGGCACAAAAGAAGCTGGGGTGGGCCCCTCGTGCCCTGGGCGGTGCAGAAAAAACTAAGCAATCAGCTCTCAGATCATAGGAACTACAGACTGAGAGGCAATTGCAAAACTGGAGAGTTTTGAGGAACTTACAAAAAAAAGTCAAGCTTTAAACTTTTCCAGGCCCAATGTGAAACTGGCTTATGATGGTCTTAGTCGAGACAAAAATTTTCCTATTCTATCTCTTCTCCTTTCTTAGACTTTTTTATAATGCCAGGCTAAACATTGCTGGCAAAACATTTTGATAATTTTGAGATGGAAAACCATTTCTAAGTATGATGCAGAAACCAAGAAACCGCAAAGGAAAAGACTGACAGATTTGACAAAATAAAAATGTAAAACTTTTAAACAGCAAAATACAATGTTTTTCAAAAAGTTCAAAGACAAGCGACAAACAGGAAAATAACTGACAGCATATAACAAAAGATTAATTGCATATAATATATAGAATTCCAATAAATCCGTTAGAAGAATATAAACAATAGGTAAAAGACAGGAAAAGTCTATTGATAGAATAAAACATATTAGTCAACAAATATATGAAAATGTATTCAAGCTCACCAATCATTAAAGAAATAAATTTAAATTTATTTAATTCAATTTATTATACTTAGCATCTGTATTAATTTCCTAGGGCTGCTGTCACAAAGTACCACAAACTGAGTGGCTTGAATGATAGAAATTTATTGTCTTACAGTTCTAGAAGCTAAAGTCTGAGATCAAGGTGTCAGTAGGGTTGGCTTCTGAAGGCTGCAAGAGAAAATCTGTTCTATGCTCTCTTCTAGCTTCTGGTGGTTTGCTGATGATCTTTGGAGTTTTTTGGTTTGGAGATGTATCACCCAAATGCCTTCATCTTCACACATGGTATTCTTACTGTATTCATGTCTGTCTCTGTGTCCAAATTTGCTCTTTTTTATAAAGACACCAGTCAGATTAGATTAAGGCTCACCCTAATAACTTCATTTTAATCTGATTACCTCTTTGAAGACCCTATTTCTAAATAAGGTCACACTCCAAGGTACTAGGGCTTAGGGTTTCAACGGTTTTTTTAGGGGACACAAACCAAGCGCAGTAGTTTTTAGTAAGAAAAGCAATAGTAATGAATATTAGAAACTGTATGTAATTGGCACTCCTGTATACAGCTGATGGAGCATAATTTAGCATAACATTTTGGAAAGTAACTTGCTATATCTTTCAAAATAACATATACTAAATGTGCATATTCTTTTCTCCCATAATTTCACTTTTATGAACATAGCAAAATCTAAAATAGGCAAAGTCAACATGACAAAGAATTTTTGAATGTAAGATGACCAGAGAAATGGGGAAGATGATGTGTCAGGTACTAGTACTGTTTTAGTATTAGCAGATATTATAGGTATTAGGGTCAAGCAAATTTCAGCCTCAAATCTCAAAGCTGTTCTTCAACGATAGCCCTGATAGACTTGATTTATGGTGCTCTAAATAGCTCATTTGGGAATAGAGGGGATAACTATTTCATTTTTCTCTGGCTCTTTCCACACATTTAACCTTCTACTTCTGGCTAAAGCTGCCAGATTTAGCAAATAAAAACACAAGACACCCAATTAAATTTGAATTTCAGTTAAAGAACAAACTTGTTTTTAGTGTAAGTACGTCCCATGCAATATTTAAGACCTACTTATACTAAACAAATTATTCATTGTTTAATTTAGATTCAAATTTAACTGGACATCCTATATTTTATCTGGTAACCTGATGCCTGACCCCAGACTGTACAAAGCAGGTGAGGTTGGCCCTTGGATGCTGTGATGCTATAGTGTGATTTCACTGTATATACCTCATTCAGGCATATTTTCAACTGTGCTTTTGTAAAAACAAAACAAAAAAAAAGCAAAAACAGAAACAAAAACAAAGAAGAAAACATGTGACAGTTGCAGCAAAAGATATAACAGGAGCTAGTTTCATGTAAATATTATGTTAATTAAAACAGATGAGTCTGGAGCATAAACAAAATAACTGCAGGGGGCTGGTTTTTGTTCTGGCTGAGTTTCTTAATATAGTAACTCAGTTCCCATCCTGTTAGCACTCTCTCCTTATCAAACATTGAACTGGGGTATAAGGAAGTTTAAATTACCACTGATTGGAGATCCGTCTTCTAAACACTTGAAACAGATGGTTTATTGCCTGAAAAGCATGCTTCTTTTCAGGGAATGTAGTGTTGAGCTTGGTTATTTTAGGAAAATGTTTTGTTGCAGCTCATGTATTGATTGACTTTAGGTTTGCCACACTGATAAACGGTTTTTCCTCATCTCTGTTTCTTCCATTGAGTTTGCCTACTGGACAAAGTTCTTATTTTTAATGCAGCCTGCTCGCTTCTTAGAAATTGCATTGGTCAAAAGCCGTTACTCCTCCCATACAACTTTTCACAGCTTCAGAAAAAGAGCAGAAGACTTTTAAAAATGAAGGTCAGGTGACAGTGTACAATTGATAGAGTTGGACGCTACCAGCTGAGCAGCAGTGAACTGAACAAAAATCAATAATAGTGTTCTTTTTACCCACTTTGTGGAGATCTAGCATCCAATCCAGGATCATGTGTTGTATTTAGTTGTCTTGTTTCTTTTGTCTTTTTAAATCTATAACGGTTCCTCAGTCTTTCTTTGCTTTTCATTGACGTTTTTAAAGAATGCAGTCTGGTTATTTTGCAGAATGTTCTTCAAATGGGTTCATCTCATATTTCTTCATAATTTATCAGGTTATGTTATATATTTTAGGCAGGAAAACTAATAAGGCGTTATAACCGAATTTTCTAACACCATTCCCATGCCGTGCAAAAAAGTTGGCCCTGTGTCCTGGGAGTGAAAATTTTCTACTGAAGCTTGATTTGACAATGATGCTTCATGCCTCCCACCGAAAAATCTCAATTTGAACTGAGTAGCCTAAAATTTTTATAAGATTCTCAGAGTCGCATTTGAGAGTAAAAAGGGATTGGGATGTCCGTGTGTCTCTGGGCTCTCAGAACAAGATGAGCACTTTGGATCCGTGCTCATGGTCTGAGGAAGGTTAAGAGAGGGCAGGGACTGGTTCCTGTAAACTGACAGTTCGGGAGAGTGAGTAGGAGATAATCGCATAATCCATTTATAACCACCCAAGTTAACAAGCTCTCACCTTCTCCAAATAGGCCCCTTATTTACAAATAGTCACTTCTGCACAAAAGTGGGCTCTCATCCATGTGACTAGAGTCACATGCAGCCAGTCTCATGGCATTATTTTCCTGCCACACCACAGGATCAACTCACATTAGGAGCACTATTAGAAACTGTGACATATTAAATGTATAATCTGAGTTTTGAAAATGATTTTTTTCCCCCCAAAAATAACGTGCAGCCATGTCTGTCCAATGGAATTCTAGGCTGTATCGATAGATGAGAAACTCCTAGAACAATAGTGGCTGGTTCTGTGTCACCAAGCTCAGGTCAGACTGCATGTGGGACACGAGTTGGGCCACCACACTGTGAGACACATCCACACCTGGAATCATTTACAGGAGAGAATGAATAAGTTGCTAAAGACTTCAACATTAAGACTAAGAATGGCTTTCCACGCCTTTTTAGTTCAGTCTTGGCCTAAGCCCCAACTTAGGTTCTTAGCTCCCTTTCATCCAGGACTAGAATGCTTGTCTTGCTTTTATCAGTTGTCCTGATATGAGGGACAAAGGCTATGCTCCCTGCTGACACACTTGCCAGATATAGCCTGTCAGCCAGGACCTTGGAGGATTCCCCCCAAAAGAGGTGCAGGATGATTATCTGAGGGAAGGAATTTTAGTCCACCTAGGACTATATCTATGCCCTTCAACTCCCACATTCTGCCGTAAGAATGAACTTACTTCCAAACAGGCAGCAGGATCTGTCTGTCCTCCAGGCCTGTGACCCACTCAGGGGACAGGTCTATTCTCAGTGCAGGTTTTCCATCTGGCTAAGGGAGCTCCCTATGTATGGCCATGTGTTCAGACACATGCTATCGCAGGAAATGGGGATCAGTGGATCCAGGACGGGAGATCTATTTGTAAACGGAGGCACTATCATGAAGATGGATTAGATGTGTAGGTGCAGCCTCAAAAGTTATGGACTGGGAAGTTATAAGGGATACCAGGAGATATTTCAGTTCCATATAAGGAAGAACTCTCTAAAACTTTCTGCTTACCTTTGTCTTTCCTGCAGTGATTTGTGTGCATAATGAGCTAAACTATTTGTTAAATTGAGTACAATTGAGGCAGAGCCCTCTAAAAATGTAAGAGGTGACCTTAAATAGGTAGTGCATTCCCTTCTCTTTACTAATATTTGCAAAAATGAAAAATGAAAAGTGTTTTTGCTGGGCTCCTGGAAAGAGTGGGGCATGCCTGACAACTTTTAAAAGTCCCTTTTAAGCCTAAGGTTCTATGAAGTTTAATAATCAAATTTCAGTGAAATTTATTTAGCCTGAATATTTTTCCTAAAGTAATTACTCTTTAATCTGCTTCTTTCTTAACTCAGAGGAGAAATATTTCTCAGTGATTGCCAAAGAAAAACCAATTTCACTTTCTATGTGTGTCACTGGCATTTATAGAATATACAGGAATTTATGTGAAATAGAGGACCCATATAACAGCGGAATCTCACTCTCTGGTGAGACCACTTAGAAGCTAAAACCAATTTACTGTTTCTTCAGGTCATCTTCTACTAATATAATAGGACGTTTGATTTCATCTGGATATGCTGTGAAATGGAAATGAAAAAAAATCAGAGGAGGAGGGCAGAAAGGATTCCATCCCAAGGAAAAATAACTTGTAAATAAATATCATCAAAATAATTTTTCAATTTTATTTAACAAGATAACACTGAATGTACACATTTGATTTATGAACACAGTGTAAAATATTTATTCCTATCTTCCTTTTATATTAGTAATTCCTTCATAATTTTGGACATAAATAATGAACAGTTTTTACACATGAAAACAAATGTGCCTCAGCTGATTGGTGTGACCATGGTATTAGCTGGTTTCTCATGTTTATAGAAGTTTGCTAGGTGGGCACAAGCATGTCCACATCCCCAGTGCAATCAGCCCAGGCACTCACAGAGCAAGTGCTCATATGTGACAGCATGCTGAGCACAGCAAATGGTCATTCCCTGATGAGGTTATAAACTTACAGATATATTTCCCACCCAGAAACACTTTTTTATGTGGCTTTTGTACAGCATTATCTACTTTCTTTCTATCTGATGTGTGAAATCAAATGCGCTTGTTGAAGACAAGAAGTCACAGTAGTGGCCCTTTTTCATCAGATGGCAAAGGGCCAAATACAACGCATGGGACCTCTGAAAAGACTCACAATCCTTAAAAAGGGCAAAGCCCCTTCTGTGTTACAGACCACGTGTACATGGCTTTGCCACAGCACTGCTGGGCTTTCTGGACTGTCGAAGAGTCCGGTAAGAAGTAATATGTAAAATCCTTTTCTATGAAAATATCTCTTACTTAAAGAATATAGATTCTAAAGAATACCAAAACAATTACTAACGGTTCTGGGAAAAATATTTGCCATTAATTTTCCGGGTCAAACATTTTACATAGGGAAACAGTTAGGCACCTTGCGAAGAACTTTTTTTGGGAATCACCAAGTGAACATTTTTTACATTTATAAAGTAATTGGTCAAATTACAAATGGATTTGTCCAACCAAGTCTCTGAATTGGTGGGTCAGTGAAGGCAATGGATACAGTCAGAGGGAAGCACCTAGTTTGGGAATGAAAAACCCCAAATAAATACTGAGCAGTAATCACAGTCCCTCACAGCCTGACAACATTTTGCTTTTCATGAAAAAATGACAATGTCAACTCATGGAATGACATGACAATTTATTGGTTAAATATTTTCTGGAACACCTACACTTCATTTAAAAGCATACCATTCAGTTAAATCTGTACTATTTATAAATCGGTAATTATGCCAAGGGGCTCACAACATGCCTACGAGAATCAAATATACAATGTGATGACAAACTTATGGCAAGGCTCCCTAAAATAACAGGAAATTCTGATGCAAAAAGAGACTGAAAATACAGGCCATGTATTATAAAGGAGCCATACTCTGAACGGTAATACTCAAAAAGCACAGAAAACTATTTTATCCAAGAGAGAATCACAAACAAAAAAATAAAATATATGATATTCTACACTATATTACAAAAATAAATATATCCATCAATAAATAGCAGGACGGGTGTTGGCTGCCCAAGTCCCTCTGTTATGATTCTTTTCGAGAGTCCTTAGGGTTTATCAACTTCAGTGATGATAATTTGGCCACAAAGTGTTAAAAAAACAGGCGTGGGATGTAGTCAAGGTCTGTGACCAGCGACGACATTAGTGAGCTTGAATTTCCTAGGGATCTGACCATTTCGTGGCTCCATAGTAATGCAGCGATGTAGGAGAGTGGCAGGTATTCTGTTAGAGGCCTGATGGGAGCTAGAAGGCCTCTCTGTTTATGGTTTACGTCTTTTCATTTTTTGATGAGAAGAAAACAAAAAAGATGCCACTAGCAACATTTGAATATCCAGTCTGTGGCTTTCTGTACCCTCTTTCCATAGGGAAGAAGAAAATCATAGATACGCATGTTTCCATCTGGACTGTGGTAAAGGAGAAGCATCTGCGGTGTACGGCCCAGTCGCAGGCAACCTAGGTTTTCACATCTCTTTAGCAGAAGAGTGATTATAAGTGCTCATGACAAGGTTTCTTCAGGAACCTGGCAGAGCTGGCAGAGGGCGTGAGGAAAGCAGGGCCTGGCACATCTTAGTGTTCTAACATCAGAGTGCTAAGAGTGGGGTGCCCGAGTAGGCAAGCATGACTCCTGAGAGCTGACTGTTAGTTTTCAAGAATTTTGCAAGCCAGTTGACAACACATTAATAGTTTGAAAGAGGCCATTGCGGGAGTATTTACATGACTAAAGTTCACAAATCAGGGCTTATTCTGCAACCCCGCTCCCACCCCAGGATTGCTGGCTGTAAAGCATTTACCAGCACACCACTGTCTTATATATTTTAGACATAAAGAAAGTTTTGCTTGATTTTTATCTAACCAGAACTACCTTGTTCAGCCGAGATTTTATTGTATGTCTATTAGTGTCCTTTAGAAAGGAATAGAAGTAGAGTATGTGACTATACTGTGTGTACCATAAGTGTAAAGGGTGCACCACACCCCACTGAGGGCTCTAAGTGTGGCTATCTAAAGCCAGTTACACACACACACACACACACACACACACACACACACACACACACAGAGCATTGTATTTGGAGGCTATTCCATAAATGAATGATTCTGAGTTATATGGCCATCTCAAATTGTCACTCAATGCATACTCACTGATGGTCAGAATACCACTTTTGGAGGGCCACAAAAATCCTCAGGATGTGCCCTCTGTTCGGTCTCAGAATCTATATATCCAGATGTACAGAGGTGAGGTCCAAATTGGGCAGAATGTCCTTCAAAATAGTTTCTCTTGCCTGTATTTTCTAGCGCAATATGAGTTTATAACCCCAAGAGTTTTATGAAAGAGATGCTGCTGATGGTTTCCCAGGGTAAAACAATAATACCAGACTTCTTAAGGAAGCATTCGACAAGGTGAGCGGGGGACAATGTGCTAGAAATCACATTCCTGATTCTAGCGTCAACCGTCTGTGTTGTCTGCCTGGAGGTTTCAGTACAGTCTGAGAACTGCACTGCTCTGGTTGTTCCCGCACAAAGCCCATGATGCTGGAAGGGGAGGGGTGGCTAGACCACAGCCAGAGTCGTAGTGTCCTTTCAACCGGCCAAATGCTGGCAGACACACGGGACCATTCCTGTCAGAAACACTTCCCAGTCCCTTAGTCCTGGCAGGTTCCACAATGGGAAGACTGCAGAATGGGAAGAACGGGATGGCTAGAGGCCATCTACCACGGGACAAAGCCGATTTGAAAATTCAGGCTTAGCGTTCAAGTCATTTGTGTGTCTATTTATTAATTCATTTATTTAGACAGATCCAACTGGACTTTCATTTTCTTTTTCTTATACTTAAATATTCTTCATGAACAAAACATTTCATAAAAGATATTGTTAAAAGAAAATCAAATTAAAAATCAGGGAGAAATCTAGAAATCAGAGCACTTCTTCCATTCACCCAGAAAGAAATCCTTTCAGGTATCCCCCTCCAGCTCACAGCAGGGTCAGTGAAGGCCAGTGAAGACGAGAGACACAGGAATGGGTGCAGGGCATGAGGCGCGGGGACGAAGAAGAAAGAGGGAAGTAAAAAGGTGGAAAAAGCAAAAGCAGAAGTGCAGAGGCAAAGGAGAAATATTAAGAATTGAAGAAAAATACTAAGTGAAGAATCCGACAGGCAGATCCCTTCTGATGTTCCTCCTCTTGATCTTTGGTAATTTTATTTTGTCCCAAAGATTTCATTCTCCAATTAGAACTGCTTATAATTTTACAAACACATCCTAGGATAGCATCTAGATCCTTTCCCCCTCCTCCCCTATCACCCACCTGCCCCTCCTTCACCCTCTGTAGCAATAAAGGCCAACACACATGGCCTTGCTTTCCTGTTATTTCCAGAACAGATGTCACCCTGAAGTTCTCACTGTTTTCCTTTCTTGAGCAGGCCCTGCCCTCTAGAGCACACTGTTGCCCCATTGGTTCATTCTCTGCCTCTTGAAGCCATTTAATTTCCATATCAAATGACCCCTCTTCTCAAACGTGCAGCAGCCTTTACCAGGCCTTGCTGCTTTGAGCAATGGCAGAAACTAAATGGACAAAAGTTACACCTACATTCCCAACAGTGTTTAGGAAATGTCACACTTCCCAAGATGGTTAAATTCCTGGTGCAAATTATCTTGACATAAATCCTACTCAGAGAAGAGGCGACTGAGGACATATCAATGGCTTTTAATATACACACATTTGATTGAGTCATGCATGTGTATGAGTGTAATCTACCTCTATAGAGCCAAAAGAGTTTTATAAGTTTATCTATGTACACATATACATACACAAATATCTACCTTTCTACACTTTATTTCTGCTTAGGGATTGTTGTTTTCGAATTGATGTAGATAATAAGTAGTATGGTTTTGCCACTTGCTGTTAGAGATGGCATTGCCAGGAAAGGACAAGTCCAAAGAAAAACAGATTGGAAGGGATGACACTGTATAGCAAAATAAGCACTTCCTACAACAAAATGACCTGTCCATTTCCCTAAGGCAGCAACTGCTATGATCTGTACACCCTTATTAAATAATCTTATTAAATAAGAACACAAAATATACACATTTACAATTATTAAATAAGCTACATGACTCCTCTTCTATCTACAGCCACACTCAGAGACGGCCATGCCTTCATATTTAAACTTGTAGGTGACGACACCTTTGTCTAAATAGAGGATGGAGATGGGCTCTAACTTCGTGGGGACACAGCAAGCTTTGGAAGCCTTCTGGGAATTCTTAAGGTGGACTAAGGCTTGGATAATTGCATGTTTTGTGGGTGTGAGATGCTCCGCCAGGGGGTAGTTGCAAACTCCACGGCATTCATAGGCTTCATATCCAGGCGGGGCAATGATCCAAGAGTCCCAGCCGATCTCTTTGAAGTCGATGTAGAGAGGGGTCCTCTTGCAGTAGTTTCCTTTGGCATTCCTTCTGATGCGAGCAGTGGAGTCATAGATGATGTTTGACCTCATCTGTAGCAAAGCCTCTTCCCCAGGCCCGCTGGAATAACCATCCAGGCCCAGGTTGTCCAGTTCCAGAAGCTGCTCATGGGTGATCATTTCACTCAGTTCCTCTTTTCGTTCCTTCTCACTGCTTTGGTCATCAGAAAACACGACAAGCAAAGGGACATGCTTATTCCTGTCACTGGTATCTATTTCCAGTTGTCCCCTGCCAGTGTCCTCGGTTTCGCCATGTCTGCTCTCAATGTGGACTTCCAGCTGGTGGGTGGATGAGCCTGACTTTTGCCAACGTCTGATGGCATTGGTCACATCAAAAGTCTCCCACTCGCTGTTGGTTCCGTAGATGTCCCCTGACATCAAGACCAACATGTTTCTTTCACTCTCATTGTCCCCATTGCCCTCTAATAGTTCAAAAATGGTAATTTTTCGGTCCACTCCATCATATATCATGCGGTCTCTTTGCACCAACGTGTACAACCTGAGTTCAGCCAGGATGACCTCTTCATGGTGAGGGATGGACACATTGAAGAGGAGAGGGTATTTTCGGAGCCCATTAAAACTGGCTGGTTGAGAAAACAGATCTAAAAAAATAAATAAATAAACAAACCCCAAATCAGATTTGCAGTATGTCACAAGGAAAAACAGGTGTTTATTTATGTCATAAGAAGGCCCGTCCATGAAGAAAGCTTGATACAGAGAGAATGAGGGATAGTAATGAAAACAAACACAGTGTTAGCATTCTTTGATACAGAAAATATTGAAAGGTCAGTGGTAGGATGCTAAATCGAGTTAAACTGCCAAGACTAAAATGGAAAATGGCAGCCTAACGAATGGAAGAAAACTCACCCAGCCTTGCTTGTGTAGCTTATCAGCCACAGAGTTATAGAACTGGGAGGGACCTTGGAGATTGTGCGAGCAAGCCCCCAATTTTTCTAGCTAGTGAAGAGCTACAAAAGGAAATGTGTGGTGGTGGTTCTCTTCTTGAAGCTTTCAGGGATGAGAGCTTCATGGCTTGTCGAATTTGCATAGCTGGCTGGGCATTGGTCTTCCTGAAGACATTCCTCTAGACCAGGGGATGGTAAATTATAGCCCACAGGCCACCCATTTTTGGAAATAAAGCATTATTGGAACATAGCCTGACTCATTCATTTCTGTATTGTCTATGATGACTGTGCACCATGATGACAGAGTTAAATAGTTGTAACAGGAAATACATGGCCTATAGAACCTAGACTATGTACTATCTCTCTGGCCATTTTCAGAAAAGTTTGCTGACTCTTGCTCCAGACACCAAAGCTTGACAAGGTCAAGAAAATAGCTATAAACTAAGTGGGTCACTGCAGTTGATTTTGGGTGTGTGGTCTTTGACAAGGAGGAATGAGGGAAATGAACTTTGGGGAGAGACAGACCATCTTAGTTTTATACCGTTAGCACCTGACATGGAGTTTGGCACATTCTAATTGCTTGAGAATATTTATGAAACAAAAATTTAAAGACCTTTCAGTCTTAGAAGAACACCTCCAAATATTATCATGTTGAATTACTATTTGAGACTTTTATAGGACCCCAAACCTCCTGCACTCTTGCCCCAGGTAACACATGCCTACAAGGAATTCCTGAGGGAATCTGTCATCAATCGAAGGATTCCGTGACACCAAAGATGCTAAGGACCACCAATTGAGGGTCCTCATGTCATCTTTCACAGCATTTTCTCAACTGTTTACCCAATTCATTATTTCATTGGGGTCCCCGTTCCAGATTATACTCTAACATATTTCTTTAACTTGATCTGATTATTTTTATACTTACTAACTCTTTTAGATTTGTTCTAAGCAACAACATATATAAAATGAGAGGATTGAAGTGATATTATGTGAATTTTTATCTAATTCATGTTAATAAAAATGTATGATAATTTCACATGATTCACAGCTTCCTCTAAGTACAGCCTAAAATCATCTCATACATTGCCAGTAGGAAGTATTGGTCAACAGAGTAGGTTTAAACTTTCTGGTGTGGCTCTTCAGATCGACTCTAACGAGGTCTTCACCTCTCAATCCAGCCGTTACTCCCATTCACCATCTACAGTGCAGGGAATGTTTCAATTGCTCAATGGTATTTATTGAAAGATTAAATAAATTGTAAGCCTTCCTGTTTAAAGTAGACTGATATCTTCACCACTTACCAAGACACACCTTTGCTTTACTGTTTATTGCTTCTTTGATTAGGTTCTTCTGATCCTTGGAAAGCCTGATTCCCTCATCTCCACCTATCTAGCTGTGATCTCTCCCTGGAGGACCTTCCCTTCCTCACCTCCTTGAAAGTTCACTCCCCTCTGAGTCACTCGAGTGCTTACACCCTATCTCTCCTTTGATCTTTGCCACTTACATCTTTGTGTTTCAGTTGTCTTTTTATGAATAGATCTTCCCAACTAGACTGTCATTATGCTGGCAGGTGCTGCAGCTTAAATTCCCTTCTATTCCTTCAATCTACCACTATGTCTTAAACAGAGACAGCACTTTAAACATATTGATTAGCTGATGATTCTGGGCATCTGACCAAAGTGATTCATCGGTATGACATACGTTCTTATTACATCAAATAGCTTGGGAGTTGTCTTCCTTCATAAGAGTGGGGAGAGCTGACTCCCCTTGGACAAGGACCATGTGAAGACCAAAATTAAGGGGGTAGACTGGTAGCTCTTTACATGAGAAAAGTATAGAACAAAAGTTCACTGTAGTGAGAAGAAGCAATTAAAAGGAGCACAAGGAAACTTTTAGTGGGGATTAGTATGTTCACTACTTTGATTCTAGTGATGATTTCAATGGCTGTTTACATATGTCAAAACCTACCAAATTATACACTATAAACGTATGCAATTTATTGCATGTTAATTGTACTTCAATAAAGCTGTTAAAAATAAGTTCACTTTGCATGCGTGCAAATATAGTTCCTAATAGGCGAAGGAGTTACATTGCTAAGCAAATTTCATATGCCAGGTGCTCTGCAAACATTGTTTTATTTAGCTCTTACAATGTCCCTACAATGCAGGAATTGCTACTCTGTTCATTTTACACCAGAAGAAATTGAACCTCAATGCAGAGAACTGAGGTCCCCCAGATGACAAGGTTAGGTCAGAGCAGTGGTAGGAATAGAAGTCATACTTTTTCCACCTTGGAGGTGGTGAGTGTTTCCCCCAGATTAGTTAGATTTGGAGGGTTCGGGGGGTTTGTTTTGTTGTGTTTTGTTTTGTTGGTCTCAGTCTCCTAGGAAGCTACACTGAGCAGACCCAAAGAGTCCCAAGAGAGAGAACAGCCGCCAACAGGGTGAGCTCTGTGCAGGATTTACGTCCTAGGGGCTGAACACTTCCAACCGCAGACTGACGGAGGCACGTAGAGGGGTGGGGTGGGGGGTCAGGCCACAGAGAGATGCCCCTGCCCTTCTTGATCTCTAGTACAGAGAAGCTCTGTAAACTCCACTTCCTGACCTGAATCATCCAAATCCTCCACAGGAGAAGTGAGAACTGAAAAACTCCTATTTTCCCCGGGGACGCGAGCGTTTTTCCCCTCACACCCTGAGCCAGGCATGAGGCTCAGCACTTGGAAACAGGAGGAAAGGGAGGAGGCTGTTCATTTTCAATTCAGACTCACTTCCAAAAGGATCTGTAATTTCAGCTTGCCATGTCCACTATCGTACTAAATGTTACCAAATAACATATCTAATATGTTACAAAGTATTAGAAATTTTCATCCTCAACAAAATTTTTAAGGCCAATGGTATCTCCAAGACTGAGCAATATCTCTTCAACATTTTCTCTAATTCCCAGAATTTAGGGAATTCACTAGTAATAACTACTGTTTGTTCAACACCTCCTAGCAAATGGCATGTTTCTTACTCATAACCTCTTTTAAGTCACTCACTTATATTATCCCCCATTTACAGATGAGGAAATTGAGGTTCAAAGAAATTAATTATCCACAACTACTAAGTCAACCTGCTTTCAAAATTCCAAATCCCGAGCTATTTCTTTGACACAACATTTCTCCTTTTAAGGATATCTGGCCAATATCAACCTAAATCCCCTTTTTTTGTACCTGGTTAATGATATAAAAACATAATTAATAAATATTAAAGAATTAATTTTTCTGGACTCATAGCTTTTACCATAGATATTCAATAGTTTGGGGGGATTTTGTTGGTAGTGTTTTATTATCTATCTATCTATCTATCATCTATCTATCTATCTATCTATCTATCTATCTATCTATCATCTATTTACTTATTTTTGCCTCCTGACACCATGGTAACTGAAGGATTAACTTTCTAGATAATTAGATTTTGTTATTGAATAAAGATCTGGGAAGAGAAAATACACTTTTCCCACTGATAGTTAAAGCTTGTATATCACTCTTTTTAAAGACAAAAAATTAAGTTGGATCACTAATTGGGCCATGCATCCTTCTTGGAAACTATAAACAGTGCTTCAGGGACATACATGTCACATCAAATGTAACAAAACTTTAGGAAGAATGTCTAAAATATAAGTTTCCATCCTGTTAGTACATTTCTTAAATAAGGTCACAAAATAGAAACTCTTCCAAAGTACAAAATACAAATCACAACATTCTGGTTTTTGTCTGTTTTTGTCATTTTTATTTTAAGTAGAAGTTGGAAAATTTTGTAATTGATTAAAAGCCAGGTGAAAACTGAGGCCTAACTGAAAAATAACAAAGGTATAGAAGTAGATCGACGTTAATTTTTTATATGACTTGCTGTCCAAATTTTAAAAGTTTTGAAGGCCCAATTATAATATCAAAATGGTAGACAGTTTATGGCTTTGGATTAAAAGATATTCTTTAATACCTTTTAATACCATTTGGAAAATAAGCTTAAATGTGGTATAGAGCATAATGTGTGTTGTTTTATGTATCTGTGTACACACACCCTTATATAGATGTGTTTATCCTTATTATCTATATTATTCTCTTGCATTGTAAATTTACTTGTCACTTCTTGAAAAAAATCCAAGCCAAATTCCATCAATAAAATGTAAACTTACCTTCATTCTTGAAACTCCTAATGATGTTGGCGGATGGCATGGAGGTCCGGTCTGTTGCGAATTTGTTGTAGAGTTCCAACATGTACTCTGGTGGGTCAACCTTGACTGAATCCTGCATGGGGATGTCAGACAGGTTCAATGTCTTGAGAAACTCATTCTTCATGCTCTGCAGCAGCGTGTCAAAGTCAACACCATCTTGCTCTGAGAAGACATCATCAAAGAGGGGCATATCTTCTTCCAGAGGCGACTGGTCTAGGCTCATGATGGGGTTGCCAGTAACAGAGTGAGCCACCAGGCAGAGGAGAGCACACAGCTGCAGGGCCAGAGAACCCATGACTCTGCTCAAGCCCCAGGCCAACCCAGGAAGGTTTAGCTTTCCTGGGCTGTAGTGGCAGTTTTATCTTGTGGAGCGTAAATGTCTCGTGTCACTGGAGACAAGTTTGGAAACCCTTCCCCTCTCTCTCCCTTCCCCCACCATTCTTCCTCTTCCCCCAAAAGTCAGGTTGCAGTAATTGGATAACAAAATCCCCTATAGGGGCCTAGCCTTTCTTATCTCTCTAGTGTAAACTTGTGCACCAGATTTTGTTTCTATCTTGCAATCCTTTTTTCTTTTAATGAGCATTTTGTAAACATTTCCACATTCTGACACTGGCTGAGAGATAGCACAATTTTCTCTTTGCAAAGGCTCTGCTTCTCTTCCTTTCAATTCACTTCCTTTTGGCAGGAATGCCCAAATCCTGCATTTATGTGGTTCACTTTCACACATGCATAGAACAGATATTAAGAATCAACACAATACACATCAATGGCGATAATGTATTAATTCGAGTAATGGGGCTTACATCCTTACGTAAACACTTCTGAAAAAAAGACCAGATTTCCAATAACTTCAAGTTAAGTCAATAGATAAAAAAAAAAAAATTATATAAATTTTTAGAATCTAACATTTTTAGCAATAGGAAAGTGTAAATTTCATGGTCAATAGCGTTTTTTTTTTTCTTGTATAGATTTGATCTGGCAAAAATGGCTTTTGAAAATTAGGGAAAGTGCTACATTATAAAAGCAACTTAAATTGTATTGGGTGCTTTTCTACAAACAGGCATTGTGCTAAAAGTGCTTTGTATACATACATATGTATAACAATCACCTAATGTGTTCCATGTAATAACCATGTTATTATCCCCATTGCATACATGGGTCACTAAGTTTCAATAGCTTGCCAAAGGTCACAAAACTATAAAGTAATAGAGCCAGGATTTGAACCTAGGCAGTCTGATTCAGAAAGAAAGAAAGAAAGAAAGAAAGAAAGAAAGAAAGAAAGAAAGAAAGAAAGAAAGAAAGAAAGAAAGAGAAAATCAGACATACCTTTTAGTGTTCCAGTAGACTGGGGCACGAGCAGTGATGCTGAAAGGCTAACTAATCCCCAGCCCAGCCCTTCCCCAGGGAGCTCAAGTCAGGAGGCAGGAAACAATTGGCAAAATCTCTCCCAAATCTATCTTTATGGCTAAATCAAATTGATCATCAAGTGGCTCCAGTCAAAGCTTGGTGAATGACATTATTAGGCAAATGAAAAATGCCAAATGTCTTGACTTGAAAAACAATGGTGGAATTGATTGTATGTCTGGTTTAGGAAAGACAATCAAATTCATTTCACTTTCCAACCATAATTAGTGGTGGTAGCAGCATGGTGCAGTCAGGATGACCCTGTGGACAACTTTGGGGAGTGCTTTTGCCATTGACAAGGTGGGACTGGTGTCTCCCTGACTTTCTCACCATGCTCCCTGTGTGATTACTCAGGCACTCTGGCACTGTGTTCAGAGGGCTGTGTCTGATATACTTGGTACACTGGAATACTCTCTTAGTTTCTGAGTTAAAGTTCTTGCATTTACCCCAAAAGGTTAGCTATGATATCTCCACTTTACTTTTTTGTCTAGGCTCCCTAAGGTTTATAGTCATCTTTGCTCTCCTACAGTATAAAATTTTACCCCAATTTTTGAATTATCATAGAAAGAACATAATTTTGAAGGAAAAATCTTTCCTCAAAATAGTCGATTTGTTTAGCAGTTGTTGATTTTGATTCATTGTTCTATTTTGGTTGAAGTTTCTGCTCCTACATTAGAAAGACAACTGTAAACTGAAAATAGATTATACCCTGAACAGGTCCACAAGTGAGTGAGTGCAGGGGCCAGACCACACCTCGTGGGTGGTACGCTTTAGCGTGAGGTTTCTGACAGCATGCCAGCAGGACTCCTGTATCACATCCTGCATCAAAACAAGCCCCCGTTTATCTTCACACACACACAGATGTCAACGCACACTCCAAATCTCTGAATGGCAGGCATGTGCATGTAACGGCCACAGGACAGCAGAGTAAGTGGCGGTACTTGTAATCCGGGCGTACTGTTTTCAAAGGTCAGACGGATGAACACCCCACCGTTCAGAGTTCTAGTTCTTTACATTCTCCGTGGTAAGATACATGCAACTGAGATATCGCTAGCTGCCATGTACTGGGTGTCAGAGTAACTATGGGGTTAAATATTTGGGCCAGTTTCTCCATCACAAAAATATTCATATTTTTCGCTGATTTAAAGCTAGAAGAAGAAAATGTCTATAACCACATATCAATACTTGTGGCTTGTTAAAATGCAAGTTCCTTAAGCCCCAGATCTCTGCTGGCGTGGACGAGGAAAGAGATCAGACTTCATGCATGGTGGAAGGGGACATGAGCTTCTTCCCTTTTCTAGGCCTAAGTTACTTTACATTTTAGCTATAGAATCTTGTTATCTCCATGATATTCTCTAGAAACTTTCCCTGATGACTCTTATTTGACTCTAAATGGTCCAAATATCTCCTCCACATTCGTTCCCCTGTGCTGATTTTTGTGGACACTGTCTATTCTACTACTTTGCAATGATCTCATTATTTTGTGTCCCAATCATTTGGAAGGTGTTACAGTTTGTTTAGAGTTGACTGAAGATCCCTATTTTGCTGAGCTAAAGATATAAAAGGTGTGTCCAGATGTGCAGAGAACCCCCACAAGTGGAAAGCAAAATAATCATTTACACATCATGCTTTTTAATCTCACTGCAACATGTTCCAGAGTCTCTGCTTTACAAAGTTTTGTGCCAACCTTCAAGACTGGTTCCAATAACTGTACAAATTTGAAAAATCTAAGACTTAACTCTTTTGGACTTTCAAAGAGATCTGTAATTCAGACAAGATGAGACCCCTTGGACAACAGACTTATGAATTCTGTTGTTCCCTGTGAGTCGTGCCCAGACCCCGGATCAATGTAATTGATAAAGTTCTCCTGACTGACAAGAGGTCAATGAAGTTAGGAGGACTCTGAACATGACTCCAAGTTCTTGGAACCCCTTCCACCTTGGACCCCACTAGAGAAGCATTATACTACCCTTGTTACCTACTTAGAAATTTTCAGCACTTTGAGGTATACCTTCTCAAACAAAGTGTGATAAAAATATTTAGCAATCTTTATAACAAGTCTCAGCCAATCAAAACAGATCCTAGCTGCAGTGCAGAGCAGGATCCCTAGGCCCCAAGCTTCATCTCTTGAGCTCTGGATCCTGGGGAAATGGGATGCTGGGGAAAGGGCTTGGGCAGAAGCTAGTTACCAATCTGTATGGCAATATTTTGACATTTTATCACTATGTAATGCTGTTTGTTGTACTATGTATAACAGGTGACAATAAGTTCTGCCTAAAATTCCCAAGCTGGAGCTCTGCAAACCTCATGCTGCTGGAATTTGCAAATTCAAGATGAAGACAGATTATTCCCTGACCTGGTACTAAAATCTGTTCTCTATGGCTGCCCTCTCATTCTTCAGTCCAGACCTTGCCCACTGTACCCAGACTTTGAAAAACATTTGGCATGCCTTGGTACATAGGATGGGTCAGGGACATCCTTCTCTGCTCTTCTCTGATCCCATCTGCCCTAGCACCCCGCTCTAGAGCTAGAAGTTGCCTTGACAGTGACATTTCTCATCAGCTCCACATTCCAGAGTCCACATTTTCAGCTGGGGAAATGTTCCCTTGCCTCTAGTGACCCTTCAGCCTTTAGGTTGCTGCTTACCCAAGGCCTATCAGCCTGCCAAGTAGATCACACACCAACACACAGAGGCCATTCCTTTATCTCAACTCCTCCAATGATGTAATTTAAATAGAACCTGAGCTCCCTCCTTCTATAATCTTCCACATCATCTCGTCACAGTCCAATAAGGCCTGTAAAGTGAATTATCATCAGTAATTAAGTTAGCAATAAAGAAGTTCAGGTCTTTGTTAGAGTCTTCCATTTAACAAGATATCTTGTGTGTGTCTGCTATGTGTCAGGTATTGTTAAAAAACAAAAAACAAAAATAAAAACAAAAAAAAATGAAGAAATCTGACCAAACCCCTGACACTGTGGAGTTTACTTTCCAGTTGGAAGAAGAGAGACAATAAACGAATATATAAATAAAATGAAGTGCCTGTTGGGTGGTAATAAATACAATGTAAAAAACAAACCAAAGTTAAGAGGAGAGAAAGTGCCAGATGGAGGGGTTGCTATTTCACTGCGAAGGCATGGGAGGTCCTCCCTGGAGGAGGTGAGGGAGGCCCACGAAGGCCCACGCAGGAAGAGTGCTGCAGGCACAGAGAACAGGCTACATGAAGACTCTGAAGTGGGAGCATCCTTGGGAAGCTTTGGCATCAGTCAGGTCAGGGTGGTTATAGGATATCGAGCAAGGGGGCAGTTACAGGAAATGCAGTCCAAGAGTAAGTGGGGGCTGGACCAATTAGGAGGTCATGGGTCTTTTTCTTTTTTTTTTAGGTTATGCTATACAAATACACAACTTTGCTTCTTGGGTTTTGTTTTGTTTTGTCTTTTTCCACTGAACATTCCATCTTAAAAGATTTTCATGTTGCCACATAGTCTTCACAATCATTAATTATAGTAATTGTTGGGTGGACGTTCCATAACCTTTTAAGAGGATTTTTAAAGCAGCAAAGAAGAACTTACAATTCTATTGAAATGTAAAGACATTGGACTTCTAGACTTGACATACGATTGCCAGCATATTCTAAGATTGAGAGAACTTAATATACTTGCTTACTTGAAATGTTGGTCAGAGAAAGAGAAAATGCAGAATGGACAAATAATGTCTATTCTCTGTAGAATACTGCCAGTTTCAGAGATAAATGGAAACCAATAGTCTGTGACACATCTCCTTTTGCCTGGATTGAGGTAACAGGCTATTAACTGGGCCTCTCGCCTCTGCCCCCAACCTCCTAACATCTATTTTCAACATGGCAGCCAGATCCCGATAAGATATCAGATCATCACTCCTTTCCTCACGTGGAGGAAAAGAAAATCCTGCAAAAGCCTCATGGACCTCTATGACCTCTGTGATGTCATTGCCACTTGTTAACTCTAGTCCAGCCCCATGGCTTCCTTACTAGTCCTTAAATACCCACCTTCAACCTTTGCTCCAGTTGTTCCCTCCTCCTGAAGTAGTCTTCCCCAGATAGTCCACATGGCCACTCTCCCAACCTCTTCAAGTCTTTGCTCAGAATTAATCTCCTCAATAAAACCTGCCCTGACACCCTATTAAAACTGTTTCTTTTCCTCATCAAGCTACCGTGAAACTATTTGCTCTGCTTTAGATTTACTTATCACCTCCCAACATAAGATACAATTTTTTAGTATAGTACGAACCTTGTTTTCTATCTGTCTCTCTGTCATCCCCTCACTCCTTAGCTAGAATATGTGTTACATGGTGGCAGAGATCTTAGTTTTGTTCACTGATATATCATAAGTGCCTAGAGCTTTACTTGGCACATAGTAGCTAATAAATAGTATAAAGGAATAACTGATAACAATCAAATATTTTCATACTTAGATTTCTTACAGTAAGCATAAATGCCACTTAAATGTCCATTATTAAAGAATTCATGCATTTTCTTGAGGCCAACTGTATATCTAGATTAGTTTATATACCATTGTACACTGTTCATCTACAAACTTGCAAATAATTAATTTATAATTCTTCTAAAATTTATTATGCAGTGTGCTATACACACAAAATGTTTATATAAAATATATAAAGAATGTTTGAAGACGATAATAAAATAAACACAACCACATACCCACCACTCAGTTTAAAAAGTGGAAAAGGCCTATACCTTTAAAACCTCTAATGTAACCCTTCCCATTCATCTCCTGCTCCCCAATAGAGGTGGCTAATAGACTGAATTTTCTGCTAATCAATCTGCTACATTTTTATGATTTAACAAATGAACAAATTCTTAAAATATAAATAGTTTAGTTTTGCCTATTTTACTTATATGTAAATTGGATCGTGCGGTCTGTTTTCTTGCATGACTCTTTTTTGCACTCAACAGAATGTTTTTTGATGCACACATGTTGGTGCATGTAGCTATGGTTTATTGATTTCATTAATGCATAATTACCAGTTCTATAAACATATCAAAATTTATTTGATCATTACACTGTTGATAGACACTTGGATTCTTTCTTTTCCCCATTATATAGAGGGCTACCATGAATAATCTTATTGCTAAATTGTTTTCCCAAATGGTTTTCTTAATTCTGTTTCTCCCAGAAAGAGTTCTTATTGTTCTGTATCCTTGTCAACACTTACGTTTGTTGACTTTGTTTACTCTGAGTCTGGCGTCTCTTTCTTCTGCTGCTCTCCCCATTCATTCTTGGGATCTGCAACACAGCATGAGATAGTCTTCTGGACAAAAGGCATATTTTGGGTTGGAAAGTAAGCACTGTTTTAAAGTATTATGTTGGCTCCCACATTCTATAATAAATGATGCAATCCATGTAAGGCCTGGAGCAGTACCAGACCCAGGAGCAAGAAAGTTCGTTCTATCGAAGGACAAGAAAAGAGACCTACTCAAATGTAACAACATTCCGAACGTGTGAGCATGAAGACAATATGATAAAGATGCCAATAATCCCCAAATCAATATATAGATTCAATAAATTTCTATCACAATCTTAACAAGACTTTTAATAGAACTTGAAAAGATTATTCTAAATTTTGAAGAGCAAATCTTAAGAATAGCTAAGGCACTCTTGGTGAATTAGATGGGAGACTTTTCTTACCAAATATTAAGACTCATTAAAAATCAGTAATCATCAGGACAGTGTTATGTTGTTGTAAAAATAGATCTATAGAACAGAAAAGAGCCTGGAAAAAGACTCACAAATATGGGAAAAATTATATATAATAACTGGCATTACAGATAACTGGGGAAAAGATAGATGATCTGATAAATGGTGTTGGGATCATGTATGGGGAATATTGATTGCCTACTTCACTCTTTAGACAAAAATCAAATTCAGATAAATAAAGGATTAATATGAAGGAACAATCTTGAATCTTTATCTTGGTCATATAAAGACCTTTGGGAGAAGTCCTGAGAGAAGGGCTCCTTTCATACTAAGAACTAGTACCGCATATGCTATCTCCAACCCTGGAAGATAACAATGAAATAAATGATTATTCTATCCTCTTTTGTTCATAAAAAGAGAAAAAGATAGCCCACGTTTAGGAAAAGTATATAAATTGATAGTATCTATCAAATTTCTTAGCAGCAGAATATCATTATTGTTAGCTTTAGAAAAGGATTCACCAAGAGTTTCACGGAATAGTGAGTTCCCAAATTACATTTTAAATGGAGTTTGTTACACTTACCCTTCTTTTAGAAACACATTTGTTCATAGAGCGAGGCAAGCTTTACGTGTTATAGAAGATTACATTACCTGTATCTTAAGTAACATTTTCATAGTTCTTTAAATCTAACAAAAAAGTTTTTTGGCATGTGCTTCTGAACAGTAAACGCTAAAAATTAAAATGCCCGCTGACCTAGGATATCCTAGGATTGGAATGGACCGTCCATCAATGTGCTCTTAGAATCACTAGAGGTGTTTGACAGCTGTGCTAAGCAACCGTGCAGAGTGCAAAGACAAAGACATAAATTCAGCCAGGGCGCTCTGCCACCACACCCTGAGATAAGTCAAGCCCTTTAACACCAGAGGCTGCTAAGGGTTTATTCCACACTCTCAGCAAGATAAGCTGCCATTCACGCCTCACAAGACACTCAGATCTGAAAAGCAGCTCAGAGGGAAAACTAAGAAATGTGAGTAAGTGGTATTATTTCAGCAAAAGAAATTAATAGATTTCAAGTTGTTTTGACTGTAATTCCAGGAGAAGCCACTCGGACCATGTCTCCTGGGGTTTCCAAGCACGCTCATGTGGAAAAGGGAGTAACCCCAGAGTCCTATACTGAGTCCCTCTCGGTGTCAGCCATTTTGCATGCAGCCCCATTCTGTAGGATGGCATTTTGTTTCCTCATTTTACAGGTGAAACTCAGGTTCAAAAGGTTAAATGAATCGCCCTGAGTCACATGCTGGGGAAACTTGGATTCAAACTCATCCTCTTACCATTGCTCCCTCCGATTTGCTTAAACAGGCTTTGTTAGGCTCATAATCTACTTAGTTGGACTATGAGAAGGTGAATAAGGCACGACATAAAAACTTGATTGTATGATTATATGCATAAATCAGGAATAGAGTAGAGGGCTTCTCTATACTAGCTGTTAATGTGGTTTCCCTGAAAGCTGAATGAATTATCTAATATTTTCAAATTTCCTAGGACTATTCCAATTTCAAATGTTCTGTTCCATTTCCTCAGAAAAACAGGCAAAATATGAATTCCCTTTCTTTTTTCATTAAGAGGATGTGGTCACCTTGACTGTAGAATTCAGTATACATACACTTTGAAGGAACACATGTTCCCTCTTTGAGTGATCACCGTCAGGACCTTCCCTAGAGCTGCAAGGTCAAAGCACACCTTGACATTATTAAACTTAGAAAGTGACTATTACTAGGTGATGAATACCTAGAAGAAAAAGAAATACAGTTTTATTTCAAAAAATAAATCAATAAAAAGGATTCATTTCACCCAAATCAGTCTGTGAATGTCAGGGTCACAGCTTGAAAATGTATAACTATATAGAATGTTACAAAAGTAACCCCTTGCTTCCCAGTTTCATGATCCACTGAGGTAAATCCTTTATAACCTAGAATCATTAACTCTCAAAGTTGGAAGGAACATCAGAGGTCAGCTCTGCTGTCCTCAGATCTGCAAGAAGAAAGAAGAGAGGAGAGAGAAATAACTGAGACCCGTTTTATCAGTGGGCAGCCACTTTTCTGACTACTTTCACTTGATAAGTTCAGAAGGTTGCATGCCAGAAGGGCTTCTTGGAGAAAGTCTTCCGTATCAGGATGATAGCTAAAGTGTGACAGAATTGTTGCTGAACATCGTACATTTCTTTGTGAAATCAGAGTTTACTTGTAACCCATCTTGATTAAATGCCACGCATAGAACAAAGGGAAAAGGAAACCTGAAACCATGAAAAATCTTTGGTTTTAGGTAATGTGGAAATGGCAGATCTATTTACAGAATCAGCCTTCCAGCTTCTAAACAGAAAGGAATGGCCACTTCTGCCTTAAAAGGCTCAGTTATTCCCAAGAAAAAAAATTTTTTTTTTCCTTCCCTTCAATGGAAAAAGATCTGGTTACAGAGTCAAATTTAAAGCTAATCATATGATATTATAAGACATCAATTCTGCTTAAGCAATCCTTACAAAGAAATGTGAATATATGACAAAAAAATGATTAAGTAAATTTTAGATAAGTGTCTTCAATTAAGCTTGTTCTGATGCCATTTACATTATGTGGAAGTTCAGGGGACCAAAAGCATTCATATGGTCCTTTACATGCCCTCCAAAATTATTGTTAGTGAATTATCTATCAAGGCTTTGTGTTTAGGACTCATTGGTTAATCACCTCCAGGGATTTTATGCAGTTGGGATTGATAACAGAACCTAAAAGGAATTCTAATGGAGGACAACATTAGAATTCTTTAAATAGCCAACCAAATGGAGTTTGGATAGCTGAATAATAGAAAAACATAAGACTTGTTTTTAAGGAGATTTCTGTAGTCGCCTGATTCTGCCCCTCTCGTCACACAGCAATCATTGGCTTGGCTAAAATGATACACCTAAGCGAACTCTGTAATAAAGCCAAACGACCAAATCTGTGGTCAAAAGAATTCCAAAATATGTATCCCCAAGCTGTTATTCCAGGCACAGGAAGGGTCATTCTCTGCTGAATGGTTGACATACTTGTGAGTTGTATCAGCTTCCCTGAGATAAGGTTAGAATGCCTTTCTTCTTGAATACCATGGACGACTTGACAGAAGAGGCCGTATTCCATTCATTTATCCCTGGGACCTAGTATGAAACTTGGCACATAGTACATACTCAATGAATCAATAAACAAAGAAGCACATTTGTGACAGATGTTTTCACATATTTATCTGCTTTGAGTTTTATATAGTACTGTACAGAGAATTAAGCATAAAGAAACTTACATATAAATTAAGGATACTAACTTTTCTAAATGTCTCAATCTTCCTCAAAACTGCTGATGAATTCTAATCCCTAAAACACTTACATCTCTTGCTTCTTGCCATCCATCTTCTGTCCCATATCACAGCCACCTACTCTCCTTTCTCAGAATTCTTTCTGACCATTTCTCTTCATTGTGTTAGGAATACTTGCCAGGGCTTATCTCATGAGAATCCTGGTCCTCCAAGTGGCTGATGAGACAAGAAGGGTCTGGGCATTTTTCAAATAAGAGAGCATTTCCATCCTAACCCACCACCCGCTTCCCTAGGCCTTCTGAATGAAGGTCTCTGGACCCGTTCTTTTTATTTTTTAACTGTGTTTTCTATAGGGTTGTTTTTCTTCTCAAATAGGTTTAACTGTGGTCCTTGGGGAAAGAAACAAGAAGACCGCTGCTGCCCTTGGTTTCTAAACTATGAACTGCTTATGGCCAGAGAAAAAGTGTTCCTCGACCAGGTCCAGTCCAGCTCATTAAGAAACTACAAAAGGTTTGGGGCAAAATCCTCATGGAAAAAAAATTATTCTGCCTGGAGCATCCCCCCTGCTACATAACTTTTGCTCTCTGGAACTCGTGGTGGTGATATCAGGCAGCTCTTTGAAGGAGTCAGGAATCTTGAGCCACAGCCAGAGGCAACTTATCATGGCTAATAATTCATCATTCACCACCACCACTAGAACAAATGTTTATTAAGCACCTACACTGTGTAATGCACAGTGGCACTAGGCTGGCAAGGAAAGGCTCTGCTCTGACAATGCTAACAGACATAACAATAAAAAGCTACCATTTATTCACATCTTACTTTGTGCCAGGTACTGAGATCCACGATTTCTGTTTATTATGCCATCTAATTCTCCCCTAAACCTATGACCTAGGTGCTGTCATCGTCTTCATTCTACAGATGAGGATGCTGGACAGAGAGCCAGGAAGAGGAAGATCCGGGATTGACACCAGCTCTGTTCAATTCCAAAGTCCAGTCATTCACTTCAACGCTACTACACATTCTCGAGAGGAATTGATTTGATGAAGTAAGGGGGTAGCAGAGAAACCACAGCTGAGAAGAAAAGGATAAGGCATAGAAAGGAGAACGCCTTTGTCTATATGGAGGAAGGAGGAAAAGATGGGTGAAGAAACAGCCATTTTTAAGGTGGTAGGAGAAATTGAGGAACTTCATACCTAATATCCTCAAGTTCCTCTGGGAAGTATGAGGCAAAATCATTTAATGAGTAAACCGAGTACAAGGATGAGGTAGGGGCAATAATAATAATTATGATAATAATAACAGTAACTACAGCAAATACTGAGTTTACTTGGTGTTTGACGATGCAGTACTTGATTTACATGAGTTATCCATTTTAATTCTCGCAATTCCATGAGGTAGGCATTATTTTGCTCTCCAGGAAACTGAGGCTCAAAGAAAGGAAATAATACGTCTATACAGAGCACGTACTAAGTAGTGGAGCTAAAATTTCAATCCAGGAAGTCTGACTCCAAAGCCCAAGCAGCTGAGGGAAAAGTGAAAAGACTGCTCAGGGACACATAGAAAATGACTTCTAACTTACTCGTTCATTTAAAAGATAAAAATTGTAAAATTAATGGTCTTAGAGGTGGTTCGTAGGAGAAATTTTTAGCTTAGCACCTTTGAACTAAAACGGACCAGCAAGGTCAACATGTCAAAGAGGTAAATGGACATACTGAAACTGAAATTTAAGAGAGAAATTAGATGGAGAGTTTTAATGGTAACAATACATCATATAGGTTTGACAATATTATACATCCCAAAATTTTGGCTTAGTGAGCAATACAACTCAAGCCATATATAAATCCCAGCATCTATAAATGTCACTAAAACATACCTTGTTCCCTCCATAAAATTCAGTAAAATATAACATAAATTTTAAGCAATCCCTAAAGAATCTTAACCAGTCAATACAAATGAGACTAGAGGCATTTCATAGTTATTTAAGTCAGCTCTACATTGAAGTCCAGCAATTTTGAAGTAATATTGTAAACTTCAGTAGTAAAGTCAGCTGGGTACACAGAACCACAGGGATGGTGACAAATATTGTGAGCTGCTCTGAGACAGTGCATAAGGTGAGCATCCAGGTAAAGAAAATGAATAAATGGTCTGCAGCATCAGACGTAGTCATGTTATAGTATGATGAAGTCCTCGGTGGAAATAGTCAGTGATTCAACCGTGAGGAGAGGGGGAAGACATCTATAAAGGAGGCTGCCAAGGACCAGAGGGAGAGGGTCTTGGAGAAATAAGGGGTTTTCCAGAGAGAAGATAAAGATTGTCTTCTGCTTTATTTCCTTTTCTACTTTGCTATTCTTTTCTTGGTACAGTACCAATGATAGATTAATTTCTCCAAAGGAAGAAGTTCCTCTTTCATTGCTAATTTGTTGCTGTTGAAGATGTCAGGATCTAGTGTCACTCACTCAAGTGTTTTACTAAATTAATGAACATCCTAAGTAACTTAGTAAAATTCTTTAACACAACTTTATCTTTTTCTTTTCTTTTTTTTTTTTTTGCCAGTATCACCAATGTTTCTCAGACTTTTTCCATTAGTTCCTTCCCATGACCCTCAATCAATTCTTTCCCATAGCCCTCAGCCAAGCCCACAAACCCTCTTGCTCTGTGCATACATGGCACACTTGTTTCATGTTCCGCAGAGGAAAACTTCTGCAGGGATTTCATCCACAAAACTTTCAACCAGCAGTCAAACCTGGTTGAAAGCATCTTCAGTGTTCGTTAACCTGTAACCAAGCACTATTTCCACTTTACAGCATCTTCAGTGTTCGTTAACCTGTAGCCAAGCGCTATTCCCACTTCAGCTGTGAATTGAATCTGTAGATAACTTTCTATTCTTTTTATTTACAGGAAATTAAAAAAAAACAAAAACAGAAACAAAAACTTGAGTATCTTCTTTTCAATTCCGTGGCTTGAAAATATAACTCAAAATGTATTGCCCAGAATCAAATACAGTCTAGTTTAGGGTTTCCTGAGAGTATGACCTATAGTCAAAGAACTTTGGTCCTTGCTCTGATTAGGCAGTTTTCTTAACTCCTCAAAGCCTTACTTTTACCATCTACAAAGCAGGTAGAACGGTGCTTGATGCAATGAGGCTTTGTTTAATTCTCGTTATCATGCACGTAGGCTTTGAAGCTAGGTAAAGCTCCATTTTAGGAAACATCTTCACATGAATGTTCAAAATCAGAGCCATCACTTGAACAATTTTTTGAGTCATTTAGCACAGCTTTTAGACCTCATTATCTCACTTCTAAGTCAACTCTAATATCAGCCTTTCACTAGAAAACTAATCGTAAGCATAAACATACATTTGGATAACATTAGCTGTTAGTTTTTCCATTGTCTTGAGGTGTATATGTATGACCTGTCCAAGGTAACCATTTATTGTTTTGTTTTTAGGCTGATCTTTGAAAGGCTATTTTTATTTCTTGTACCATTCAGTGATTGCTATTGAGAAGCATACTTCCAGTAATAATTATAAAATATGGGTTTAATTTCTTTGCTTCTTTTTTTAAATTTTGTCAGTACAAACAGATAGATGTCAGTAAATATTCAACTAAGTTTGTAAGGTTGATGTTTTCTCCGAGCAATACTTCATTGGTCAAAAGAAAGTAATTGAGACAGTAATTGTGGGATGAGACTTTGTAAGGCCTCAAATAAAAGGAGACCTCTTCTCTGAGGGAGAACTTTAGAGGAAATCCTTGCCTTTCACTTGGACCTATATAACAGATGGTCTCTGAAGTGTTCTGTGCTGTGACTCTGGGAGAGGGCCTTCCGTTTTGCCTATTGACAGTCCAACTTCTGACCTCCCTGGGAAATGGGGCTGCCTACAGGCCACACTGAAAAGGCTGAAGAACTGCAGGTCAAATGGTATTTATTACTGGGATGAAGTATCAACCTGCAACTATGCATTTGTATATTTGAGATCACTTTACATCACTTTATAAGGCCAGAAATGAGAGCTTTCATCAATATAAGACCATGATTCTCTCCCTGGCTGCTTTTCTGGCAGAGTGATAAGATTCCACAGAGCATCTGTTTGAAACGTTATACATTCATTCATCATCAGAATTTCAGTAGCTTTTTCAGAGCAGTTGACATTTAGACCTCTGAATAGCGATTATTTCAGAATGGACCATGTATGGGGAAAAATGTGGATAATGACAGCCATTCCAGAGAAGGCAGAAATGAGGATCTCAGATTGGAAACTAATTTTAGTTATCCTGCACATGCTCATCCTTTGTCACACTCCTTTATATCTCTCCTCGCTCTGAATGGTTCTCTCATGTGGCAGGCAGTGCCTGATAGCATTTATGGCCATCTTCTTGATGCTCTTCCCAGAATGCTTTGGAAGAATTTATCATTGCCCTTTGGTACCAATGACTTATGAGAATGACTTGTATTATTCCATTGCCCAAAAAACATTGATTGATGTCAAGGATTCTGAAATAGCTGCAGAAGCAGTTGCTAGCACACAATTTGCAAACAAAACTTATAGAGTGGTGGATTACAATGACAGAATTTTGGGAAACCATATTCATCATAAGAAGGAGCTAAGTGGTTCACACATTGCTGTTTTATCAGTTGTTGATTGTTGTTAATAAACTCAGAGGTATCCTACCAGGCAGATTGCTTCTGTCCAAAGACTGCTTCAATCATAGAAGCAATAGAATTCTGCTGGAGTGTATTAGTTAGGACAGGACCCATTCATAGTTTATATACCTCTTCTACTGACGTTTCATATAACCATTCAATTTTCCTGAGTATATATCTCATCTCTTAACCAGTTTATGGTTAGATACTGGGAGTGTTTGAGGCTCCATTGGGAAGAGAAGAATTTAGTGTGAAAACAAAATTCCTGTTCAACATTCTTGGTAGTGATCAGATTACTAACTAAAGGGGAATTGAGTAAAGGCTCCGTTTTTCAGAACCTCTGGAAAAAAAAAAAAAAAAACCAGACGAGGACAGAACTCAATGGAGCTCTTGATACAGCTTTAGGGGAGATTATTCTGTACCTTTTGAAATAAAAAAGTAAGATGTGGGAATTATTCCATATTTTAGCTTCTTTATTAGCATTAATCATTCTTGTTTCTACTCTCTAACTTCATTCAGCACACACTATATGCTAGATACTTGGATAAGAACCTCTTCATAGCCATTACTTTCTCTCCAATTCCTTTAATGTTTTCTTAATACAATATTTAAGAACACAGTCTTTTTCGTTTCACACAGATCTTTTTGTGTATCATACCATACGATTGTTTATTGACCATTCGAACTTGAGTTGTTATGAATCTTTCTGATACTGTTTTCTCATCTAAAAAATGGAGATCTACATATATCATAAGGCTGTTGTGAGACTAAATGAGATAATGTCTATAAAATATTTTAAGCTCAACTCAGTACATCTTAAACATTCGCTGTCATGATTTAGTGCAAGTTTTTCTACTATAATGAGCCATTTGAAATTGTCTTTTTTGTACATCAAAGATGGTAGAATATTGGTAACTACATATGGCTCACTTTCATGTACATTGTTTTCTAGATGGACTTATGTTAGTTGCCATTGAAGGTAAGGAGACCGATCTCCTTAATAGTGTAAATAAAGAAAGGAGCATGGTGTCCAAAGATTGGAGGTGCAGGCTTACAAATTAAAAGTTTATTTAAGTCAGGATTATGCTTCTTTGCATAGCTGAACACTTTATTAGGAGCTCTCTGCATAGATGATTAATAAATATTAGAGCAATGAATTCAGATATATGAAATATATGAACTTTAGGAAATAGGCAACTACTTCTTTAAAAATCACTCTATTTCCCTTGGTTATAAAACTTTCTTTCTGATACCTGAGATCTAGTAGCACAATCATTTCAAAAACATGAATAGCAAATATGTATGACTTGAGTTGACCTAGTTGAGTTTGGGAACTAGATCTATCACACAGAAAACATTTCACTTCAAACCAGTGATTCTTGATGAAAAAAAGGCTGTGCAAACCATAGCATGGAAATTGGTGTTAAGGGTAAGGGCTTTGGTCTTCCCTTCTTCAAAAAATGAAAAGAAATCCCAGATCAGGAATAAAAGGAGCTGGATGTTAAAAGTTCTCTCTCTGGCCAGGGATAAGAGCATCCTAAGAAGTCAAAGGAAGCCTGGGATCTGCACAACTCATCCCACACACTAAGCAGCATTACTGCCAAGTCTAAAATCACCCATAATAACGGAGGCACCTTTGGTTGCTAATTTTGCTCCAGAACAAACAGTTAAGTGATAATTGTTTTGACGCATGATCATTGGATATACTTTCCCACAAGTTCCACTGAAAAAAAGCAAACAATACATATACATGTGAATTTAAAACATAAATCAGGAGAATGTTTGCAAATCTATAGAGACAAAATAATTAATTAGTGGGTCAAGGAGATTAGAGGTGGGAGACTCAGGTGTAACGGCTAAGGAGTGTGAGGTTTCATTTCATGGTAAAAAAAATTCTAAAATTGACTGTGGTGATGGTTGCACAACTTTGAATATACTACAAGTCATTGAATTACAGACTTAAAATGGGTGAGTTATATGACATGTGAGTTACATGTCAATTAAGCTTAAAAAAAAAAAGGAAAGGAAGAAACATTTATCTTACAGACCTTTGATGTGTAAGTGTTCTGGACTTTTTTCCATGCTGTGAGAGCTGCTTAGTAAACTACTGTTTCAAACTTAACAATATAACTAGAATATCTTTTATACCAATGTACATTTATGCGATCTTTATTTAATGACTGAATAACACATCATTTATTTGTATATATCTAAATTTGAATAGCCAATCTCTTATTATTAAATATTTAGCTTATTTCCTTTTTTTAACTATTTATATACTTTTTTATACCTAAAAAAATAAATAAATGAAAAATCTCTGATAAGCGACTATATAAAATAATAACATAGTGGTATAAGTGGAAAAGTTGACTTGTTTGTTGTACGAGACACCTGCGGTACAGAATGTTCCTGGCAGGATGTCTGGTGCTTGGAGCACAAGAACAATGGAAGAAGATGTGAACGTGCACACAAGAACACATTGCAGGGAGGGCGCATACACCTGACTGATTCTGAGACTTCTTGCTCTAGGGACTAGAAAAAGATACCTAAGAGGATAAGAAAAAGATACTTGAGAGGAAGTAGCTGAGAATACGGAAGTGGCTTTGAGGCTGAATCTGGGAGTTGGCTGTAGCTTGTATCTACTAACCTGATAGTAACTATTACTAAGTTACAAAGCCAGCATCGTTGTGAAACTTAATAAAAGGCCATGGAGATAGGGGTTAGGTGGCCAGTATTGTCCATCCTCCTCTTCTTTATCCATGTAAGTTACACATTTCCAGACTCTGACTCTTCTTCCAAACCATCTCCACAACACTTGTTCCTTGAATTAAAATGAAGGCTTGCATTGTATAAACATAAAACATAAACACCTACTATGCCAACCACTGGCTTTATACTGGGGATTCTACAAATAACACTAATTATCTGTTCTTAGTTCAGGGCCTGAATTATCATTCCTAATTCTTTTTTAAGTACTAATTCAAGATAACATTTCCGATACTAGACAGTAGTTTGTTTTCTAAGGTGTATTCTACTATCACAACTAAAACCACAGAATCCAAGAATATCAGTGCCCGCAGATCATCTATTGAAGTTCCCCATCATTATATCGTAGATGTGAACATTTAGGCCTAAAGATATGTAATGACTTTTCCCAGATGACTTGGTCTCTAAAAAAATTGGGATCCGAACCTAACTCTCTATGAGTCCAGAGCATTTGCACCATTGCAAGCTGGCATCCCGTAGCTGATCCCCTCTCTACCATCCACGCGACTGCCCAGCACTAAAACCCTTCTCCCCATCAACTTGTGCTGTGAGAATAGAAGCCTGTTCTGAAACAAAGTTCTCTTTTTTCCACTGCTAATTATAGTTGAGGATTAGGAGAATGCTGTCTGCTAATACAATTAACACTAAGAAGTGAATGACAATAGGTTTAACTGTCCAGGGAACACGTATGCTTTAAGAGAAGTTACCAGTGCTTCTCGCCCATTTGTTGCCTTGGCCTTTTACACAGCACCTCCATATTGGAGTTGCCTAAGAGCAGGATATTTATTGTACTGGTGGAGAATGCGAGGCTCAGGAATGTGTCTTCCTTTCTCTGGACAGAAAGGACAAAGCTGGGGCAGACAATTCACTCACTTAATCCAGGGCTCTTTCCACTAACAAATGACCCTAATGAATGGGTGGGATACCTGTCAGGGTGTTTTGAACAGTGAAGGTTTTCCCTTCCTCCTCTAGGAATGTGTCAATCACTTGGTTCTTTACTTCTGAAAATTTGCTCCCACCTCACCTCCCCTCACCCCCGCAAACTGAAAAATCTGGGATCCTTTGCTGTCTTACAGATTAAAATGATAGACAATCTCTTCATCTCCAAAGGGAGGACGCTCTTCATAAAGTTCTTGACCTTTATGAGCACCAGGCGCTGATAACTTCCAGCTCATTTAAAACTCAGCTTTCGGAGAGTCCAGGTTGAAAGATGAAAGGGAAACAGATACGAAATGTTAAAAGGATAGATTTTACATTTCCTTTAATTAGGTACAGAAAAGCAAGACTTCCTAATCCTCTCTACATTCTTCTCCGCCGACCGGTCCTCACTTGCTGTCCACATGAGGATCACGCCCTTTCCATCAGGGGACTCATCCGCCCTGACACGTCCTGGGCTCTGCTTCTCCTTCCAGCTTTTCAGCACCAAATATTGGACACACATTCCTCAGAGGCTGTGACGGCTGCTGCCTCGTGGGACAAGTGGCCGCACATTGCAGACGCACAGCACAATCCACCAAGAGTGGCGGAACAGGTTATCACAGATCAAATTCCTGCGGCAGTCACTTCCTCTGCTTATCGGGGAATCAGGGCTTTTTCCGAGGAGGGCCGGGGTGGGGTGGATGTAAGTCCCTCCAGGGCACCAGCTGTCCTAATAAGCAGGACTTCTCCGCAGTGCAAACTGGAAAGGAGCTCTCAACTGTCCTCACAGTGGGTGCTTCTAAAGCGGGCCGCCGGCCAGCCCGGGCTGTTCAGTACTGTGCTCACTTGCCCACAAAGGCTGGGCACAGTGGGGGTGATCAGTAAAGCCTGGTCTTTGCCCTCGGGGAAGGAGAGGAGACAATATTATAGATGCACAGAGAGCTGTGGGGATGCTGCGCTGACTATATGAGGACCTGGAGAATATCAGGTTTTACTAAGAAGACTGATACTCAGCTGGTTAAGAATCTGTCTCCTGGTTCTCCTTGCATGGGTTGTGCCGCTAAAATTAGAACCCAGGACTGACTCTTGGCTCAGCACACTCCTCACCCACACCCTCACCCTCTTCCTCTGAAGGACAAACCACAAAGAAATTTTCACAGAGTCTTTCTTTATTCACAAGTTGCTTTTGTCATTTCTGGCTTAGGTCATCTCAGCTCGTTGAGGTTGTTATTTGAACAAAGATTACTTGGGGACACCTTTTGGTGTAAAACTTTCAGGATATTATTTCCAGATTTTTTCCTTTCAAAATCGAAGCCAGTTCAAATATTCACATTAAGGTCATTCAACGAATACAGTGATATAGTGGAGGCGCTTTCCTCTCCTTTATCTTGCAAAAAAATTAATTACCCTCTTGCTAGTCTTTTCTGTCCCTTCTTAAACAACTTAATGACAATTTCTTCCTAAATCCATTAGGTGGGCATAATGTAGGAAACATCTATGCTGGGGAGGATGGGGTGAGAGTAGGAAGCATAGTAGCCAGAGCCTGAGTGGGGTGAGGGGGGTGTCCACACGGGGGACGGAGTTCTGGAGGCTATGGGGGATTGATCACTTGCAGGTTTATTGATTAGATAAGTAAATATTTAATGATAATGAAAGCCGGGTTTCTTACCTTCAGAGAAGAGAGTTACAAATAAGGAAAGTGGGAAACTAAAACGAACCCCGTGGTGTTAAATTTAAATTGTAGGTATTAGTGTGAATTATGTTTTTTTAATACATATAGGTATAGATAGATATAAATGATAAATTGATAAATTACCTGTATATAAAATGTGGCACATGTACCTCTATATCTATGTCTTGATCTATTCTAAGTATGTGTGAATGTATGTATGTATATGCATACGTATATTCCCTAACTCTGACTGATGAGAGGGCCTGAGAGAAGAGATATTTACTTTGAAAGAAGGCACAGAAACAGTAGCTGCGTGGCCTTCAACAAGTCACATAATCTAATTCTCATTTTTCAACATGAAATACATATTTAATGTTCTACTGAAAGCCACGTCCTCTCCTGATAGAGCAAGCTAAACCAAAAGCTTTAGTAGCTTGGGCTGAGGGTGCCATGGCCTATCCCCATCATCAGTCCTCCTGGGCTAGTTCCTCAGAGGAGAGAAATGTTAGAGCTGAGTGAGGCAGATGACTCAAATGGGTTTTCTAAGTGAATGGACCTGGTCAAAGAGGTGTAGACCAGAGGCGCTGTTCAGTACCTCTTCAATCATATTCTGAGTCTCTGTTTTGGATCGCTGAAGCAGTTTGCTGAGGAATGGCATGGAAAGTTGGATACATGATGACTTCAGAGTTTTAATGCATCACAAACAGCAGCCCTCTGACCCTGTACATAGCAGGTTCTCTCCTGTGACCAGAACAGTAACACCTTTCTTATACCATCTTTGGCTTACCAGGCTGTGCCAGTTAGTCTTTCTGGATGACTCAGAGGTCCCCTAGGAATACCTTGGGGAATGTCACTGATGCTATATGATAAGCTAGGGGAATGGAGTTGGACCACATAGGCGCTGTGTTTTGGAGACTTAATGGGCAAATAACTAACACTCTTGTTTTCAAGTTTAGACAAGAGAGTTTGTTAGACACAGGGGCAGATATATGGAGAACAAAATATCATCTTTATCACTAATAAAAGTTGGATTGGTTTAGGTGTTTGCCCACATGGACTTCTTACTATTTTATCAACCAACTCACCTCCTTCCCCACATCTCCACAAGGCCTGCCTCTGGGAGCTTACCCCACAGCGACTTGCAGAAGATGCCAGCTCTCTGCAGACAGACAGATCCTGATGGGAGACCGGAAGGAGAGAGCTCCCTATGCCACCTCCCTCTCCACACCACAGATCAATAAGGTACATCTCTTCTTCTAGGAAGAATGGAGCAACTGGAAGAATTTTTACCACATTATTTTCTTCCTGAAGAATAGAATACCTGCCCTCCCCCTTTATGGAAACACAAGGAGTTGGGGTGTAGCGTTTCCACCTGCACATCATGCTACGGTAATAAACAACCCCCAAAGCTGACAATAACAGAAGTGTACTTCTTGTTCATAGTACATGTCCGTTATATGTCAGTTGCAGATTTACTCCTTGTCATCTTCAGTCTGGGACTCAGGGAGGCAGAGTAGCCTCTATGTGGAACATTGCCATTGCTTCTGGCAGAAAGAAAGGGAATATGGTGGAGCAAATTCTGGCTCCTTAAACTTTTACCCAGGGAGTGACACATTCCACTTTTGTTCACATTCGATGGCCAAAACAAGTCACACAGGCAAGTCTGATGTCAATGGGGAGGGAGATAAAATGTGTCCCTCCCTCTCAAGGAGGGGTAATCAGTATTTGGAACAATAATTGTCTCCTACAACTACTTATACTGCGTAAGGAGAGGATATGGCTTGTGAGCCCAAGGAGATGACATAAATAAATTCTGCTGTGATTAACGAAACACTTATATGATAACAAGGAAATAGCTAGTGGTCTACTGTGAATATATGTCTACTATCTTATAAACTGCTCCACTTGGTAATTAGTCTATAGGTCACGCACAGTAAATAGGTAATTGTGAAGGGCCTTGAACAGCACTTTCCAAAACCAAGGCACTAACTTGGGACAAAGCTTGGCTATCAGGTAACTTGAGAGTCCTGTGGGGTGGGTATAGGGGACAGGGGCAAAGCAATGTCATACTAATGTAGGAGCAGAACAAATAATTTTCTTTTTACCCTTCTAAGTTCTTCAGGCTGGTCTAATAATCAAATTGACATGAGATAGATTAATAGGAAAAATAGCCAAATTTATTACCTGTGTATATTTGGGGTTCCATAAAAAAATGAGACCCAAGGACAAATCAGGCAGTTGATGCTTATATGCCACCTTGAGCTAATGAGAACGAAGGATAGTGGTTTGGACTTCAAAAAGGAGGAAGGCAATTCACACGAAGATGGAAAAGTGAACGTTTGGTAAATAAATGTTTCCTGGGCCAAACAATGCAAAACAGGCCTTGACCAAACAGGCTTTGCTAGGTTCCTCCCTGTCTATCACACATAGCTCATATCAAACCATAGTTACATATGATGATAACTCTCTTCTTAGGGCTCTATCTAAATTCTTTTAGGCAGTTACAGGGAATATCAAAGATTTTTCCTGAATCTTTTGTTTCTTAAGAATAACCAGCTTAAAATAATCAATTTCTCCAAAAGGCATGTTTTTGGGTGGCAAACCTTGAGCCCTTCACTGACAAGAAAGAGTTACATTAGGGGCGAGGCGGGGGAGAGTGGCAAGGAGAAAAAGTGGGCCTTCTTTATAAGGAGATTATTAAATGTTGAGTGGATAAGTTGGATATATGGTATGAAGTGAAGATATATGTCAGGAGCTTGGAGATGGGTGAGGCATTCAGCAATTGTCCAGAGTGTCTGAGATGTTTGGTCCTTGACCCTTGATTAAGAACACAGGTTGAGGTGTTAGGCCACAGACAGCAAAAATATCCATAGGCCACCCTCAGTGGCATGAAAGGGAAACTAAGGAGAAGCATTTGGGTTTGGCCCTCCCCAAACCGCCCTAATAGCTCCAAACCTCCTGTCCTTCTCCAGGGGCGAGACCTTCCCCAATTCACTCAACAGATTATTCAGCACCTACTGTTGCAGGGGAAACTGGGGCCCAAGAGAGAGAAAGAGAAAGACATTTTCAATTCTCTATATTTTATTCCCCTTGCTTAAGGTTCTACTTGCATTTACTTGGGATGTAGGGTTGGGTTATAGATAAGAGAAGAATCGAGTGAGGATGTTTTTGTTTTTATGGCTACCTCTTAAATAAGTTTTTGATTTTGTTTTTGTTTTTTTAAGATGTAGACTCACAATGCTAGCTTAAGAAATGTTTACTATGTGGTTAAATCTTTTTAAAATTTAACATAATTTCCGATTCTCTTCACCAAATTAGCTAAGTTTTCGATGTTTTTCCTGCCCCTGCCCCTTAATGGGTTCTTCGATCTGATGTTTTCCTTTAGAGGCACAATTTACATAGGCCTGCTTCCTAGGTAGTACGAATAAAAACTCCTAACCCCCATTCTTGCAGTTATGAATCCAGCTTCTGTGAATTTAGAGGAAAAGAATTTACAGAAGATGACGAAGAGCTATAGTCCTGTGTGTGTGTGTGATGGCTGAAGGAATATGTCCTCTTTTCCAAACGATGAAGCCATGGCACTCTGTGTGTGTGTGTGTGTGTGTGTGTGTGTGAACATCTGACATTGTGCTTGTACAGAAACCTCTCACGGCCCCTTGCAGGCCTCCTTGAGTCATATCCTCATCTTACAGTAGAATTGCCCCACGCTACCTTATAAGGCAAAATTAAAGCTTCTAATTTATCTTCTTAAGGCTATAGGAAGTAGAAACAGCAGGTGCTGAGAGGCGTGGTGCCAAGTCACATTTTTTCAGTGAAGCAGCAAGTCGTTGGGGAAAACAGACCCCTGTGAGGGTGCTCATTTTTCAGCAGCCCCCTGGTGGAAGAATTGCCCAGTGCTGCCTGGTGCTTGAACCAACACATTTGCCTGATCTGCCCATTCTGGGTCAATCGACAATATGTCTTGTCTTTGGAGACACTTTGAGAAGCTCCTTGTGGGCAACTCAGGAGAAACCAAGAAAGGTGCTATGGGCAGGTCCACAGCAGGTGCCGGGAGGAAGTGAGTAAGCAGACAGAGACCAGGGTCAAGGCAGGTGTTCAGCCGCAGGAAGGTCTAGTAAGAGAGAGCAGTATCAGAGGCTTGGGGCAAAACAGAGATGGACCTCTAGGAAAGCAGATGTCCAGGATCAGGGAGCCCTGCGAGATTGAGTTAGGACCAGGTTTGCGTGCTCTGAAAGATCCTGGAGCTGGAATAACTGGCGGAGGGTGACAAGCGGGGAGGGGTGAGCTCAGGGGTAGAGACCAGTATTGTGTGCCTGGATCTGAAATAAAGTCCCAGTCATGAGAAATATGACAAGAGCTCAGTAACCAGGACCAGGAAACAGAGTTAAAGCAGGACAGCCCCTGAGCTATCAAGTCCCTGGCTCAGAGGTGCTGGAATTAGCATGGCCAGAGCATAACTGATCCCAAGCCAGAGCCATGGTTCAGTGTAGCTCTGGTCCTGTTATCCCATAAGGTGTGAATTGATCTCCTAAAATATCATAAGGTCCATGCCTGCTTAACTTTGGATAGCTCCTCACCTGCCTTCTGTTGCTTCCTCTCTCCCCGGGCTCCACCAGGCAATCGGATAGAGATGATAGAGATGATTACCTAAACCATGCTTCAGCTCCCTATGGCTCGACATCTTATGCATCGACCCACCAAATGTTCCTAAAGTCCTGCCTGCTTTGGAAGCTCCACCAACTTCCATTTAATCCCAGTTACCCCATTCTTGAAACAATAGCCTTGTTTGTTCCCAGTTTCCTCATCTCTGCCTAACAAAAATTACTAGCTTGGTGAAGGGGATGGATTGAAGGGGAAACCTAAGGTCATGCCTGCCAGCAGAAGTGAGATGAAGATGATGATGTGGGGAAGAGAAAAATCAGATGTGAGATATGCCGAAAACGAAAAGACACAGGCTTAGGGACCACCTAAATTACTGAATGGAGATGATGGAGCCATAGAAGGCGATGCTAAGATTTTGAATTTAGGGATGATGCTCCTGTGTGCATTTTTCTGCTATTGCTTTGAATTTCAGTTTCTACTTATTTTGTATTCCTTTTGGGTGACATGGAGAAGGGAAATCTGAAATCTTCAGTGGGATGTAGTGGAAAGAGCGTTTGACTTGACATGGGAGGAGGACATGTGCTCTGCTTTCTTCCGTGCTGGCCGCATATCCTAGAGAAGTCATTTCACCTCTCTGGGCTTCACTTCTCATTTGTAAAGTGGGGAAAGATCACTTTTTTTTTTTTTTGCCCATTCTTAGGGAAATAATGTAAATGAAATGCTTGCGAGCTATGCAAAATAAGTGTAAGGTTTTAAAGTGAAAGATAATTACAACTTATTTCTGTCTGGCACGTTCATTCTCCTCGCTAAGCCTGTTTCACCTTCTTTGCTCCTACACCCACCTTGTGGCTATATTGGGAATGGCGTGCTGCAGTTAAGGGACAGTAAGCAGGAGGAAAGGAAAAAAATGACAAATTTACAAATAGAAAATTATTTGTTAATTCTCCCCCAAATTAGTTAAGACATCAATGCATTGCCAATCAAAAGCTCTTGATAGGATGATTCTAAATTCGTATAGAAGACTGAATGAGCAAGAATAGCCCAGACAAATTGGAAAAATAAGAATAAATGACAGGGTTGGAGGAAGAGCTGTAATTATGACCTAGTAAAATGCCTGTCACAAATCAATATGCAATAAGTAGTTGTAAATTAAAAAAAAGAATAAAGAGGGAGAGGAGAATATATTAAAAAGCTATAGTTATAAAAACTGTGATATTGTCATAAGAGTAAACCATTGAATCAATGTAACACAATGGATAATCTAGAAGTATATCTATACGTATAGAAACTTAGCATACATAAAGACACTATTTCATATCAATGGGGAAAGAATTCAATAAATGGTTTTGAAACAACTGACTGTTCATTAAAACCTAAGTCACACATTCCTAAAACTAAATCCTAAACGAATTGTTAATCTAAATTTAGAAAATGCAACTACATAGTGTTAAAGGGAAATATCTTGGGAGTAGGAAAGATTTTTTTTAAGTTTTTTAAAAAACACAAAACTAAGCCGGAAACATATGATAAAATATATTACATCAAAATAAGAAAATTTTGTGCAATAAAAGACCATAAACAGAGCTAAAAAGATAACGAAGTCTTAGAGAAGAATTTTGTAGTGAAAAAAACAATATATAAAGAAACTCCCATAAATTAATTTTTAAATGACCCTACTGAATAGGAGCAAAGTATAAAAATAATCAATTCACAGAAGAAAATCAAATGGTCCATGAATGTATGAAAACATATAATATTCATTAGCTAAAGAAATTCAAGGTAAAACAATTATCACATCATGTTAACCGATCTGATTGGCAAAAATTGAAAGCATTTTCTATATCTGTCAGGAAGAGTCTGGGCTAAGGACACTCATTCTCTGCTGGCGAATAGGGGAATTGTTCAATAAACTATGTTATATCTATATTATGCACAATGCAAAAGAAAAGAGATCTCAGTGCATAGCATAGTACAATCTCTGGATATATTGAGTAAAACACACATCAAAATAAAATACATATAATATGATACTATCTGTGTGAAAATAGGAACAAAATTTTCTATGGATGTGTGTATGTGGATGTATGTCTTTACATACAAAAGATTCTGTTAGATGCCCACCAAACAGAATATGGTGGTCACCTTGGGAGAGGAAATTAAAATTGAGGTGCTGACCAAAAAGGGACTTTAGCCTTGCCTTTCATGTTTTATTTGTGTAATTAGAGATGTATTTTTTTAAAAAAATGATTAATGCAACAGATGAATTTTCCAAAGATGGCTACAGTATCCCCAATCCTCCTTGCTCTTGGCAATGTGCACTTACCACCATCAACTTTTAAATATCAGAGTCAGCATCCAAAGCCAGACAGTCTAATGACATCCAAGCTAAGCCTATAATCACTATCCAACACTGGTCTGATTAATTAATCCTTACAACAATCTTATGAGGTAATACTGCTGATATCATCAGTTTATAGAAGAAGAAGCTAAGATCATACAGAAATTATAAATAGCATGCAGCTAGGGAAAAAAGTAAAAGAAAAAAATCTTATGGAAAAATATTCGATTATCTCATTAATAATCAATAAAATTAAATTAAAACAAAGACATGTCATACTTATTAAACCACAAAAGTAAAAAAAACTAAAGGATAATATTTCTTGCTATAAAATTTGTATACTCATACATTATGAGTGGAAGTACAAATTAACACAATACTTTGGAAAGCAATTTGGCAGTTCAGACCATGAATCATAATGTGTTTCAAATGTTTTGATTTTGGTTTACTTCTGTGAGTTTATCTTATATTATGAAATATTTGCACACAAACATGTTCATTGCAACATTAAGCATATAATTTTTTTTAAAAAACTCTTTGTTTATCCTGGATTTGTATACCCCCAACTTTGTTAGCCTCTTTGAATGATTAATTGAAATATATAATTATAAAAAAATTTGGGCCACACATTTATTTATAGAAATTATGGTAATAGATAAATTTCCATGAAAAATATTAGGAGGGCTTATGCAAGAATAATCATAACTTTGAGAGAGTGTTAGGGTCAACTTTGTTTTCCAGATGCTTAGTAATGTTCTCATCCTGTTTAAAAATTTATTTTTAAAAGGGCAAAACTGTTTTATGATGCTTGCCTGTCTGGCAGTCACTTTTCCTAGATTCTAGTTCCTGCCTTAAAGATTCTGGGCCAGAGATCCCACCCTACAGCCTGGCACAGAATAGGTTTCTTCCTGCCCCTGGATGTGAAGACAGAAGGCCACAAAGCACCCCGGGCCCTCCAGGAGCTCTTGGACACTGCCCCTGTGCCCATGGCAGAAGTCAGGCCTAGAAAGTCCACGGACCCTGCCATGCGAGTCTGGCATTCTTCATCATCAAGGCCTGTCAGCTGGCGGCTGAGGTCCTTGACAGTTGGTTAATCTTCAGTGGGGTTTAAAGCCAAAGTCTGCAATTGAATTATTCTGTTATCGAGATTGAGGATTAACACCTCTATTGATTTGATATAGAAAATGGCTCAGAAATCCCCCTTGACAAGCTCTCTCTTTATCAAGAATCCACTCCGATCTCACCCACTTAACAATTCACAGTAAGTGCCTATATTAACTGAAATTAGGTAGGCCCCAATCTGCTCACTGTGTTCAATCCCAATAGTCTAGGTAGCAATAACTTAAGCCTGTCCCCAACCCCATTCCAAGGGCCTGAAATGAATCTGAGCTGAAACACATAAAACCCAGACCTCCTTTCATAACCCTGGAGATAAATCATATTTCACTCTTATCGGCCTCTAGCTCATTTTCCACCCAGAGCTAGAAAGGTCTTTTAGAAGACTCTCTGATGACTTTCCTTCAGACACACAATAAAAAACACTCCCTGGCCCAGCCTATAAGGCCCTGCCCAGCCTGGCTCTGCTGGCACCTCTGGCAGAGCATATGCACTTGTCCCAGCCTCTGCTGGGGACAGCCTCTTCCTCTTTCTCTAGATTGACCAACCAGTCTCAATTTATATGGCACTTTCTTTTTAACACTAAGGAGATCTCTCAGTTTTGAGCAAACCAAAACAGTTGACCAGGCTCCTTCCCCACCCAACCCACACTCCTAACCTGGTCATGCTTCTGGTAGGTCTTAGCCCAAAAGTCACATCTCAAAGCGGCCTGACTCCTTACCTCCTATTCCCCCTGCATCTAAAGTGGGTCTTCATTGCTATTTTCTCTCATGAAACTGTTTTCTTTGCTGAGGCACTTATATGAATGATTTACTACTTCATTCACAATCAGTGATTGAGTCCCTCCTGGATGCTATGCATTGCGTTATGGGCTGGGGATAGAACTCTAAACAGAGCAGACAACAGTCTCTAACTTCACAGAGCTTACATTCAAGTGGAAGAACAGGGTCTGATTACACAGGTAAACTACAGAGTATGTTAAGATGTGATCAGCATGTAGAGAAAGATAAAGCAGGAGGGGATTGAGAGTGCCAGGAGTGGAAACGCAGAGTGCAGTTGTAGAAAGGGCACCTGGGGAAGGCCTAATTGAGGTTACATCTTGATCTTAAACGATGAGGGAGAAAACAAGGATTCCTGGGAGAGAAAGTTCCAGACAGATGGAACAGACTATGCAAAGGCCCCAAGGCAAAGAAGCCAGAGTGGCTTGAGCTGAGGGGTGAGAGAAGCAACAGCAAGAGGTGAAGGCACAAAGGTAATGGAAGACTGACCCTATAGGTCCTGGTAGGTTCCTGTCACTCGTGAGGCTTTTACATTGAATGAAATGGAAGCCATAACCGGTTTTGATCATAAAATAACAAAATCTGTCTTAGGGTTAAAGAGAAGGGAAATCTTCAACAGGGATAATGCAGAACCTGGAAGGAAGATGTGAGCCTAGTAGAAAGGGCCTGGGACCAGCAGCCAATGCACACAGGTCCCAATTCTGTCACTAATTTGTTGTACGACCTTAAGCCAAACATTCTCCTTACTTCTCTGGGTCTCAGTTTCCACATCTATAAGATAGGCAAACTCTACTATCTCCACCTCCAAAATGATTTTACCACCTAACATCAACCTTCCTTACTATTCTCCACTTCTGAAGTTTTCTCAAGTGAACTAAACTAGGAGATAAGAAAATAAATTAAAGAAATATGTATTTTCTATGGGGAAAAGAAGATCTGCAAGGCAATGATTCTTAAACATTTTAAGATAAGTCTCCTTGAAAAATTTGAGAAGAGTATGGCTCTTCTCCCTAGGAGGAACAAACCTTATATGTATCCACATATAAAGTTTTACATGAAATTTCAGGAGGCTTAGTTTAGCACCATCTACAAATCGTGGGCCTAGATAAAAATCCTTGCTTTAAGAAAAGCTCTATTGTAAAATTTAACTTTGTAAAAGACAATGTCAGCTGCCTATCAAGGTAGAGTACACTGGACCCTTGCTGCCAATTTATCTGAAATGAACTTTAAGAAGTAGGAGCAATCAAGCAATTGCAAGTTGGGTAGACACAGAGATAAGTAACTCAAGGTAGATACAAGATGCAGCAAGATAATGTTTGCCTGCTCAGGAAATGCAAACTCAAGGGTGCCTGCTTTGGAGAAAATATTTAGGTCTGGGATTCAGGGAAGACAAAAGAAGTGGCAGAGAGAACATTTGGGGAACTGAGGCAGAAAGGGAAGAGATAACAGGAACAGATTGGAGTTAGACAGTCAATGTCCTAGAAGGCCAGACCTAAGTTTCAAGATGTATGGAGAAATACAGGAAGTAAAGGGCACTGAAGGGAGAAGGGAGAAAACCTGCAGGGCAGAGAAAGAAAAGAGAGGGTGTGGGCCATAGGAAACAAATAAATATAATCCTAATTGAATATAGGTATGTAAAACAAATGGCACCCAAACAAAGTCCAGATACATTGTGTATTGAACTCTAGAAAGAACAATTAACAACCACAACAACCAAGCCAAGCAAAACAAGAATAGCAGAAGGAGAGTTGGTTTGCGGCCAAAATTACATGATTGATTATTGATTTATATTTTTCATTTTCTTAGAGATGAAGAATACAGACAAGTATTGAGGGCATGAGCAAAGTTTTACAAATTAAAAAAAGAAATACCTTAGTTGTGACGTCCACTGAGTTCTGCAAAGTTGGAAAGATTAGTTAAATATCATCAACACCATTATAGGGATGAATAGAGAAGTCTGCATTCCAAGACAAAACTAGAAAATAAAATAAAGATGAGGAAGTTTCTGTTTAAGGCAGGTGGTAGGTACATTACAGAGAAATCAAAGGGTGTTTAGCAAACACCAAGCAGGATAAGGAACCTGGGCAAATGAGTCTTGCTCTTGTGAGAGTTTCCAGGATGTAAGGTAAAAGACAAACAACTTTTGCCAGATGCCTAGCTTTCGATTTCCTTTTTCTCCACCCTTACCCTGAAGCCCAGGGACAAACGTATTAAAGTCTCTCTGCTAACTTATAATTGCACTATAATTGGAGTTTATAAAGAGGGCCATTTTTCCTTGTTGTACGTGCTATTCTGTTCAGATTTTAATTCTGTTCACATTATTATTAAATATTTGATTCCATGATTTGTTATTAAATTCAACAATTATTTACTGTGCACTCACTATGTACCAGACACTGCTAAGTATCCCAGGAGACACAGGGATGGATAATACACCATCAGTGCAATCATTCATTCACTCACTTAACATATTTTTTGAGTATCTGCTTTATCAGGTACTGTTCTAAATATGAGATAGTAGAGCTAGAAGAGAATAAAACAAATTGAGGAGTTTGACCCTAGAGCCTAGTTCTACAGAATATTGGATTGGATTGGTGTTGGGGTGGGAATTGGGTGACTGTACTCCAGACATCCACACCTTCTTTCCTGCCAGATGCTAATGGGAGGGGAACTTAGAAGTGACAGAGTTCGTCCACCTCCCGGCTTTGTGATTTGTTGGGGCCTGATCTTTAGCTTCTGTCTCTTTCTGCCTCCAATCTTTTATCTGTTTGCATTCCTATTTTAGTGCCCCTTCTTTTTCTGATAGGTCCATGATTAGAAACACATTTGGAATCATCTCTGGTTCTGCCTCTGCCTCTATGACACTGTTGCCTTTGTTTTTGGTCCCCAAACTCCTCAAACCTGGACGTAGGGATAGGAGGAGTGGTGCTTGGCTATCTGGGACTTGAATGACTCCTGGCCTCTGTTTGCCTGGGGAGAGACTCCAAAAAAATTATTTGCTCAGCATAGTTATCCAAAAAGCAAGCAACTATAGATGAGAGAATGAAAGGAGAACATTTATTCCTCGGGCCCCTTGCTCTGTTAATCCATAGCTTCAAGTTAACGTGTCCCAGAAGGCAGCGCATTGTTGAGGAAAATGCATGTAGTAGGAGCCTTTGACGTCCATAGTCTTGCGTTCAAATTTTAACATTACACTGAGAGATATGGTTACTAGAGCTAGGATTTGGCCTTGCTCAGTGAGAATCTATGGACTGCATGTCCTCATCTATAAAATGAGTTGACAATTGCTGCTGCTTCTACCTCACAGTTGGTAATAAGAAGCAAATGAATTTCTAACAATGAAGTGATAAAGTGTCTTACTAATATATACAATTATGTTTCCTTTTGATATTCTACAACTCACAGTCCTTCCTGTTTTCTCTCCTGATTTCTACATTTTCATTAGAGAATTCACATTGGATTTTAAGATCTCTTCTGGCTGCAAATTCAATTGCTTCCATGAAGCTTCTCACAAACTCCCTGGCCCTCAAAACAAAAGGTTTAACTTTTAGTTCTTCCTCATTTTCACCACCTACTTAGAGACAAAGCTTGACATTTCATTAGTCCTTGAAAGTTACTCTTATTTTTAACTTTACCAAGGAATAATTGACAAATATAACTATATGTATTCAAAGTGTACAATGTGATGATTTGATATACATGTACATTGTAGAATGATTACCAAGATCAAGATAATCAACATATTCATCACCTCACATAGTTAATACAGTTAACTTTTTTGTGTGTCATGAGAATACTTATCTATTCTCAGAAACTTCCAAATATGCAATACTGTATTATTAACTATAGTCACCACACTGTATACGAGATCCTCCGAACTTATTCTTACCTTGGAAAATTTATACTCTTTGACCTACATCACCCCATTTTCCCCTCTTTCAGCTTCCGGAACCACCATTTACCATTTTATTCTCTGTTTCTATGAAACTGACTTTTTTTTTTAAGATTCCACATATAAGTGTTACCAAACAAGATTTGTCTTTCTGCATATGGCTTATTTCACTTAATATAATGCTCTCCAGATTCATTCATGTTATTGTAAATGTCAGGACTTCTTTTTCTATGACTGAATAATATTCCTCTGTGTATGTATGTGTAATTACATCTTATTGCTTCATCTGTGAAATGACACTGAGTTTGTTTCCATATCTTAACTATTGTGAATAGTGTTTTAATAAATATAGTTGTACAGATATCTCTCCAAGATACAGTTTTCAATTCCTTTGGATATATCCTCAGGAGTAGGATTGCTGGATCATATGGTAGTTCAATTTTTAATTTTTTGAAGAACCACCATTCTATTTTCCGTACTGGCTATCCCAATTACATTCCCACCAACAGTGCACAAGGGTTTCTCACAACATTTGTTGTCTCTTGTCTTTTTTTATAATAACCATTCTAATAGGTGTGAGGTGATATCTCATTGTAGTTTTAATTTGTATTTATCTGATGATTAATGATGTCGAGCATATTTTTATATACTTATTGGCTACTTGTATGTCTTCTTTGGAAAAATGTCTATTCAGGTCCTTTGCTCACTTTTTGATTGGATTATTTGCTCTTTTGCTCTTGAGTTGTATGTGTTCTTTATATATTTTAAATAATAACCTCTTATTAGAAATATATTGTTTGTGAATTTTTCTCTCAATCTGTAGGTTGCCTTTTCAATTTATTGATTGTTTTCTTTGCTCTGCAAAAGCTCTTTAGTTTGATAAAGTCCTATTTGTTTATTTTAACTTTTTGCCTATGCTTTTGATGTCTTATCCAAGAAATCATTGCCAAGATCAATGTCAAGGATATGTTTCCCTATGTTTTCTTCTAGGACTTTTACAGTTTCAAGTCTTACATTTAAATTTTTGATCCGAACAGCCAAAACAATCCTGAGAAAAAAGAACAAAGATGGAAGCATCACACTTCCTGTTTCAAACTATATTACAAAGCTATAGTAATCAAAACAGTGTGGTACCAGCATAAAAACAGGCACATGGACCTGTGGAACAGAATAGAAAGCCCAAATATATATTGTCAACAATGGTGCCAGGAACACAAAATGGATAAAAAAAAGTCTCCTCAATAAATAATGTTGGGAAAACTGGATATCCACATGCAAAAGAAGGAAAGTCATTCTTCTAATACATTTTGCTTATTCAGTCAATAAATTGAATTTGTGCTCTATGAATGGTTTTTTTCAAAGTACTGACAATAATGGAAATATGAATATCATATTGTCTGAGCTTATTATCCCCAGAGCCCGTCTACTTCAGTTTCCCACAGCCAATTTACATTAAGGCCTGTAAGGACTTGGCTGCTGTCTTTCCTCTTTGATGATTTCAGTGCCTAAACTCATCCATATGTTTCATCTTCTCTCAGAAAAAAAAAAAAAATCTGGGTCTGGCTTTCCGAAATTTGACACAGGTAGTTGGGTCACTACCAGCCAAGGGTTTCAGAAAAAATAAGATAATGTATGAAAAGGCTTGAATTAGTGCTTGACTCATCGCAAGAAGGTGTTGTCATTGTCTCAGGAGTTCCGGGGCTGGTCAAACCGTCCTTTATGAAAAAAAAGCACTCTGAAATGAAGCTAGCAGGAGAAAGACAAACCATATAGTGAAAGCAAAATATCAGAATATCAGAAAAGTCGGAATATCCGGATGTTTGAAGAGGCAAAATGAGGCCAGCTTGGTGGGTAAGCAGAGGCATTGAAGGACCATTTATGCGATTTGGGGTTCGGATGAAGAGCTAATCATATTGATTTTCAATCTCATCTTGTAATTCCAATCCCTCTCTTTTGGCTTCATAAGGTTTTTCTCAACCCTGCACCGTTAGTAAAGAACTTTTCTGGAATTGAGAAGTAGAAACAATTAGCTCATTGATTTTGTGTCAGGACCATTTTGCAGGATTTGCTTTTTGCAATCCTTACCTTAGTCGTTAAGGTCATGAGCATGCCGGCCCACAAAGGCTTGTTCATTTGCCATGTTTTCCTTGGAACCAGCAGAGGTATCACAGTAAAGGGAAAATATTTAGAAGTAGTTTTAAAAAAAGTGATAACTGTGATTACATAAACTTGCCTTTCTTTCCCCTGAATGGTATCTGGATTAACTGCCCCAGAGTACTTTATCAAGGCAGTAGTTGAAAGGTCTAGGACTATACAAACCAGATTTAGAAAATAAATGAGACATGGAAAATTCTATTGTGCATGCAGTTGCATGGTGTCTGAGAGACAGGCAATATGAAACACCTTGTAAGTATATTTTCTGATTTCAAATGTGATTATGTTATCTGAGCCAAAATTGCCAGGGAACAGTTCTTTTTTCTGCCCCCATGAACTCTTCAAATTAAACCCAAATAGAATTTCCAAATATTAATTTGATATGTAACCTCTCTGTTTTAGAACATCTGAATGATGGATTTCTTAAAAGGTCAAGAATCTCTGAGTATTGAGGAGACAGTCATATTTTAGGATTCTCGCTTCCTTGATTCATCTTATTTACAAATGACCAGTGAAGGAAAGTTTCAGATATGTTTAATATATGGCATCGACTTTCAGAATAGTTTAATAAAATATTATCACTATCTGCATCTCATGTATCTCCTTGATTAATCTCATTACATTACGATTATTGTTCAGATAATAGCTAGTTTCCATTGACGATGAATCTCACTTTTATGGTGTCATTGTACGTGGAATATTGCATAGGATATCGTGGGGATCGGGGAGAGGGGGGTAGCCTGTCAATTTTTGCTTATGTTGTAAGTGTACTTGAGCTGAGGGAGCCTTAAGTAGACCAGATAATGAACTATGAAGAAGAAGAAGAAGAAGGAGGAGGAGGAGGAGGAGGAGGAGGAGGAGGAGGAGGAGGAGGAGGATGGTCTGTTCCAAAATTTAGTTTTATGCTTTTCCAGAGAGAAAAGGATACTGTCTGACATTTGTCTTCTCTAGGTTTGGGCTCTCAATGGGAATCCTTATCTCTAGGTAAGGGATCAGCTTTCCTGTAGTTGCGTGATTTATTTTCGAACCAGCGACTGTCAGAGGAACTTCTGTGGTCTGTAAGGATCCCACATCGGTTTGAGTCCCTGTGAGGCGTTGATTTCACATGGTTCCTGCGGTCTCTGATATAAGAGAGCCGTTTAAAGAAACCTATTTCTTATAACTGGTGTGTGCTAAAGAAGTTATTTTGTCTTGATCTCAGATTTTAACCAGTTTATTACCAAAGAAGGATGATTTCTTTTCATTTTGAGAAATCTTGCCTCAACTTTTTCACATCCTTAGATAGTAAGACCTAGCAGAAAGATGCAGGACTGGGGAACAACTGCCTATATCTTTGGCCTGGCTCACTGATAGAAGAGCTCTATAACCATAGAGACATCACTTAAGCTTTCTGTGCCTCAGTTTCCTCATCCACAAAACAGCATCAATAGCTGCTCTTCTCACCTGAAAAGACTCTGAGGATTAAATGAGATATAAAAGCCCACACTCCTCACTCTGGCCCAGAAGACCCTTGGCCATCCAGCTCCTGCTGGTTGGAAGCCGTTCTGTCCACTTCAACCCTGGACATCTTCGGACAGACGCCTCGAACACAGGCTTTGTCTCTGCTTCCACTTGTACCTGCCATGTTCTCTTCCCCAAATACCTTCTCCCTGACTTCCTCAAGGCGACATCTCTCGAATCTTCCTGGACAGCATGAAGTCTAGTGGTTTCCAACTTTGTTTTAATCCATAGAAACTTTCTTTAAACAAAATATTCCACAGAATTCCACCATATAGAACAGAAGTCAGAACTGTTCTAGCTGGAGGAGGGAGATGTGGGTAAAGGGTCCTTTGGCTAAGTCAGGCACAGCTGGAGAACCGCTACTCTGATCCACAGCCGAGAGAGGCCGTGTGACAGGCCCAAGGCCATACAGAGGAGAGGTCAATGGCAGACCCAGGCCTAGAATCTGAGTCTAGAGAGCCGGACACAAGGCTCCTAATCACCCTGTCTATTCAGAGAGCTCTCTGTAACTTGGAAGATACTTTCACAAGTGGTAAGTATCTCATTTCATCTTCTCATCCTCATGACAACTCTAAGGGAGAGGGCCTATCATTCCTTCTTCACAGATTGGGAAGCTGAGGATCATGGAGGCAGCCGAAGACCATGATGGCTGCTAAGTGCCAGAATAGAACCTTAAAGTCAGCTTCATTGCCTAGCTTGCCTCCTGTCCCACCAGTCCATCAGTGGTGTGCAGAGCACCCGGGGGGATTTCTTCCTGGGCCTGCAGCAGTGGACAGTGCCACAAGGCCCTCAGGGCTAGCAGGGCTCTACAGTGCATTGCCAGTCCTGCTGCTGGCCCTTCACTCCAGTGCCCAGAGCTGCACTTTTCCTGGATGCTCTACTTCTCAGAATAAAGAACAGCTACTTGCCAGCACTGATGGCAATTAGGAGCCCACTAATATCATGACTAAATGAATGACATGGTTCCACTGTGTTGCTTTAAGGCCCTCTTGGTGGCTAAGCTGTATAGCAAGATGGCCTGTGTCTTGACCAAGATGAACCAAACTGCCTTCCCACTTTAGATGACATTAACAAGGCCCTAGATCATCAGGTAAGTGAGACCAGCTCACTGTGATCCCCTCCTAGTCTAGTGTTTTCCAACTCTGCACTGCACCCTTCTAGGATGATGCTATACACACAGGGGGAATTCAGTTCATGCTTGTTCTTAATGCCCATGAAATCCTTCTGTCATGCAAAGGACCCCAAGGCTTATTTAAGTCAAATAATAAATGGATCAATGAAAATTCCATGTGATGACATAGTTTTTATGTATTCCAAAAGAGTGTGAGCTACATGTTAATGAATATTAATTGCTGAACGTACTGAATGTATAATTGTTGAATCTACTGAGTGAACTAGTAAGAGTACTAGCAACCCCATGCCTTCTCTCCTCCCTTGCACATCCCCAAACACATAGACACGTATTATCTTTAGTTAAAAATAAGCCCAGAACTGCTGAAATGCTCTTCCCTTCAGGCTCTTAAATGATGAGAGTCAAATAAATTAAGAATCAGCATGAAGTCCTCGGCAAGCTGTTGAAATCTGCTGTCATTTACTTACGCAACCTGCCCAGGACATTTGGGCAATATTAATGTCCATTGCCAGAGGGTCACTGATTCTTGGGGGAAAAAGAATGCACTTCAGGTCACATAAAAATAAAACAATTTATTAAATTTTTTCAATAGAAATATACAATATTACATTCATCTGATTTATTACAAGCAAAAACAAAATATAAATGCAAGAAATAATTTTAAAACTATTCTATGTTATCATCAGAGATGGGGGGGAAGCACTGGAGGCTGAAAGAGTTGAGAAATTAAGAGAGATTAAAGGAATATAGACTGTTAGAAGACACATAGGCTCATGCACAGATTTTGCTGGAGTAATGTCATCACCTTGTGGCCAGACAGGATATTGCAGCCAGAGACCAAATGAGGACAAGTTTGGGTTCACAACTTTTTTGTAAATTGAATTGCCCAGGCTCACTGGAATATGTTTCTCCCTGCCTCCTTCTTGCTGTACTACCTCTCTATGCTGTCTCATCATTTTGAAATGTCGTCCTTTCCTGGCTTTAAAGCATTATCCACTCATTCGTGGCCTTATCTACGTTGTTTTACCCAGCCGCCTCAAGAACTTAGCCCAGTATAGAATGCCCATCAAGGACATGTGCCGAGAGGTCCCCACCTAATTTGCTCAGCAGAAAAAAAAAAGAAAAGAAAAAAGGTGTGTGAATAACTTAACTAGAAACCTAAAACCATGAGTGAGACAAAAGTGCAATATGATTTTTAGGTCATTGGCTAATTCTAACGACAATTTTCAGATCTATTCAATTTCTTTGCTACTGGGTATGAAAATAATGTTGCCTGAGATCTATTACCTGGGGGTGGCAGAGATGATTTCCTGACATCAGAGCTCGCTGAGAGCAGAGCTAACTTAGTTTTACCAGAGGATCAAAGATAGATCAATGGGATTTAACAGTCGATGGATACCTTCACCTGACCCAAAGCTTCATCGCCCCGGTCCAAGCAGCACAGTGCCTGGCATCCCAGTGTTAGAGGCCCATTGTTTTGGGATTCTCAGTCCTCCTGTTTCTCAGGCTGTACAGCAGTTGGAAAATAGAGACTTAATAGTTATAGACCACACTGGGGAAGGAACATCTCAGTGGCTGGCACCCCTGCTGGGGACATGGTGGAGTATCAGTGGTGATCCAGATAAGACTTCAGAATCTGCCTGCTATTATAGATATAGTCAGTAATTTCTTCCTATTAGGCTGTTGCCTGTCACTTATATCTTAGTATAAATTAATCCAATAAATGAGGCTTCTTCATAACAAGAGGATCCAGCAGGGAGAACTTGAGGGGCTGGTGGTTAAGGAGGATGATTAAAGGTCAGTAAAAGAAATAGAAAGAGGGGATGTGAAGCCAATTATTGCAGCACTGGGGAGACCTTGCATTTTAGTCCCACGGTCTCTCCCGAGCATCACATCTGATTTAGATGCACGTCATAAGAAATCCACTCTACTTTGGGGTCTTAAAGCAATTACGTAATATTTTTGTAAAGTTTTTCTCTTTCTTCTTAAAGGTACTGCACTGGCAGTTGACCCTGATTCATGTTCTGAAGTCCAACTCCTGTCCTTAATGGGTCTCTCCATCTGTGGTGAGATCCCTGGGGTCTGAAGCTCCATGCCGGCCATGTGGAAGATGAACTCGCCTAGACAGAGCTCCTGGCCTGAAACCAGCACTTAGGGCCCAGCTCCTCATTTCTACGCTCTACCTTTCAACACAAGATCCAGCTTTGTAATCTAGAAAATTGGATACAATTTCTCCTTCTGGTTTAGAGCAATAAAAGTTTCTTGCCTCCCTGGTCTAGCAGATGATGGTCCTGCCCTCCCTGCCCGCATCGTCCTCTCTAGGTGCTGGTATTTCCATCCACGTGCAGTCTACAATATCTCATACCTGCATGGTGAAAAGAAAGAGGGGCCTCTCCTAGAGCATCTTATTTCTAAGGGCTCCTCTTTGGGATGTCCCTTGAAGAATCCCTTGAAGATTTTGTCAATAAGTAACAAAAGACACCAGCCATGGCACAGACAAGCTGTCAGGTCTGAGGCCACGTCTCTGTCTCCTGCAAATTGGTGCTGAGATTCTATGGAAGCCATTCAGTGTGGTGGCCCAGCTGCCCCACGAAAATCCCTGAGAGATCCAAGTGAAATTGGGCCTCCCAGACCTCTCTCTGGAACTGGTCTGAAGGCCTTAGTGTTAACTTCCAGTCCTTTCTCTCTGCTACAAATGAATAAGGAGCCTGGCCTCTTAGCTCTGGCTCTTAACTGTCCATTCCTATAGCTAGGAGGGGCAGAGACAGCCCTACCCATGCCACATGGAACATCTCTGACTTGTCTTACCTTAGAAGCAAGAATAAACAGGAAGGAGTATTGGAGATACCAACACAGATGTCCAAGGAAGGCCGTGTTGGAGTTTGAAGAACTTTAAGCGAGGCGGGGCTGGAGCAGGGTGCAAGAGGGGAGTGCTCAATAGCGCATGTGCATGGAGTTGGAGGACTCGGGTTACCTCAGCGCCAATCTGCAGGAAATGGAGCTGAGCACCAGCTCTGTAGAGTCACGATGTGGCGTGGCTACCTACAGTCGTGAATGGAAAGACGATTATATGGCAAAGGCCCAAGATAAACCTCTAGCTGGGCTTAAATAAGGTATGATGGGCAGGCCAAAGGCTCAGAACCTGTGGATTTGGTCACATATGGCTTACCAAGGACAAGGATAGTGGAGATATGTGCATAAACACACTCAGGGAGGAAGTATCTGATGTGACAGGCCAAGGCTTGGTTGGTCAGAGGCCCTGAGAGGACCACGAAGCAGGACCTGGCTCCGTGAACCCCCAGAGTTAAATTATCACAGCTGTCAGTCCACCCCAACCTGTATACACCTTGTCCCTGACACTTCATCTTCATCACAGCTCTGGGAGCCAGCCCCTGTCTTGTCCCGTGTTCCCAAGTCCCTGTTATGACTGCCTGGACCCCTGCTTCCTAGCCCTCTGTGAAGGTACTAGAGCTGTTGCCTACTGACTGCTCTTACAAGATCTTCCCCTTCCCCCGTCCCCAGTTTCTGAGCTTCGGCTGTTCCTGAATTTCCCATCACCTCAAGGCTCCACCTGGCTATTATAACATCTTTGTTACTTCTGGAGATTTCAAGACCCCCATGTACCCACCATGCTTGTCTTTATCTGTTACCATCCCTGCAGATACTCTGCTGGCTAGGTCGGTTTCCTCCCAAAAAGTTTGGGTTCAAGGCCTATTGCCTCCATGCTTCATCACTCCTGGCTGTCCCCAGTTGGGCTGTAATAGCTGTCCTGAGAAACAGCAAGCACAGTCCTCTAGACCTCACAGAGATTGTCGAGGTAGATTTTGTTCCTTCAGGTTACAAGTTCAATCTTGTCCTTATAAAGAATCTTCCACCCATGCATCAGGATTTAGGTCCTTTAGGAGTTGAGATTGGGAGGGCAAAATTTAAAAATTCCGTAGACTGGATGGCTCATAAACAACACTTATTTCTCATAGTTCTGGAGGCTGCGAAGTCCAAGATCAAAGCACCAGGAGGTTCTGTGTCTGGTGAGATCTCTCTTCCTGGTTCGTAGATGGCCTGGCCATCTTCTCCCTGCCCCCTCATATGGCGGAAGGGAAAAAGGAACTCTCTGGGGCCTTTTTAATGATGGCACCAATTCCTTCACATTTGAGATTAGGTTTCAAATGTGAATTTGGAGGGGACACAAACATCCAGTCTCTAGCACATCCCTATGGATGACCACTGCTAACGTTAATTCACCAAGTTTACCTAATCCAGGGCTCATAAAACAGTTTACCATATTTGAACCTCAAACCAGTGCTCCTGATCCTGACCCAAACATATTCCATGTTTGTCAGGGCCACGAGCCTTCTGTTTAAAATACAATCACACTAATACTAATAACAGACTGTCCTCCACCCCTAATTGAAGAGTTTAAGCTTCTTGCTGAGTCCATTGTATGAATTTTTGAGTCTCCCTGAAAGTGCCTGAGAAGTGATGAAAAATTAGCCCATGATCTTCCTAGGAGGGAAATCTTCTATTTTCTTTTCTTATTTTTTTTCTTCCTTGGGGCAGCTACTGTCATTGACCTCTGATGACATCTCCAATGCTGCCTCTTAGAGACGGGAGAAGAGGACTGAGAACCTACAGCTGAGCAGTCTTCACTGCCTACTGCCCCTCTGCTGACAATGGGCTCGGGTCAGAGACTGCCATTATCTCTGCTACTGATTGGGGAGCCTCAGGGGATCAGCGGAGCACGGGCCTCTGGACTTAATGCAGAAATAGGAAACTGTGTCTCCTCCTATGGTGTCAATCATACACATTGCTGCAACATATGCCCTGGTTTCTTAAAGAAACTGTAGTGAAAAAAAGGCTTTTCTCTTCTGTGCCTTCCATTTTTTCTAAGCAGAGTCCCCACCCACCACTCTGAGGCCTGAAGCATGAGCCCACTCACTGAGAACTAAACAGGTCAAATCCAACCATGAGATGTCACAATGTGCTTGGTATTGTTCCTCCCTTCCAGGATTTCTTGTTGGGTTGCCCCAGATCTCCTTCGGCTTTGTCCTTATCCTCCTGCAAACATACACTCAAGGACATCACCATCAGTCCTTCATCAGGTCTAAATCCCAGCTTGGACTCACACAAAACCCTCCCTCTGAGACTCCTGCAAAAATTCTACCCTTGCCCAAGAGGATCTTCAAAGAGAAAGGAGATCCAAGATAGAGGTCAAGTTCCCCAGCCTCCTTGTTCAGAGAATGACATTCCATTGACAGATTTTCCTTTGGGGGGAAAGTCATGCTCCCTTCTCTAGTTCCTTCCTCACTAGATAGGAGCGTTCCTAACTCTCCCCATCACTCCTGCTTCTCTGCAGCCTCAGGGAGGAACCAACTGCTCCTGAGCCTGGGTCTGTGGGGACAGGTGGGCTGGCTCACCGGCCAAGGGTAGTAGCTTCCCGGTGCTTATTGTCTTGCTCCCTGCCCAGTCCACGTTCTCAGTTTCCCAAAGGATCAGGAGCGGGGATCTTTAGCCTACCTAGAACATGCTGTTTCTCCTTATTCTGCTGCCTGCGTGGGGTGGAGTTTATTCTGTACTGCGGCAATGGTTTCTGTGGAGGCTTTTCATTGATCCATGTCAGTTTCTGTAGTGCTTTCTTTCTACCCTGGCAGCCCCCCAGCGAGGCTCCTCACACAGGCAGTCCCCCAGGCAGCCTCCTTGAGCAGGGTCGTTGCTATCCTGGGTCCACATTCCCCCACAGCACTTGGCCCTCTGGCCTGGCTCCAGGCACCATGTGTGCATGGCTGGAGCACAAGTCTTTCAGTGCTGCTGTGGGCTACCTACAGCCATGGCCCACTCCACATATTGCTCCTCACAGGTATTCGATATGACACCAGCACTCAGCAGGGATAACTGACTTAAAGAAAGTAGAGTTAGGGAAAAGCAGAACTCAAAGTTCTACCTTTAAAATGGGAATAACGTTATAAAAATTAATCCTCATAACACATCTCTGAGGAGTAGATTCCAAAAGAGATTGCCAATCATAACATCGCTTCTCGCTGCCCCCATTCCTATCCCCAGCAGTCCTGGCCACAAGAGTGCCCCAAGTGATTCAATTAGGGTCTTTTCCAGAGATTTTTTTTAAGTTAAGACTCATTTAAAATTAAAACTAAAACATCGCATCCTCTCCAACGATGATACTGGGAAGCTGGTGAAAACTTCCATGGAGAAAGCCAATGTAAGATGCTGAGGCTGGCATGGTGAGAGGAGACCTGGGACAGGAGGAAGAGAGTCTGGTCACCTTCGAGTACCAAGTTCCAGCCACTCAACCAGAGTATTTGTAACCTTCTATGGTAAGCTGAGACAATAATCCTCCCCGTCTTAGCCTTCGTTAATTAGATTGGGTTCCATCGCTTGCAAACACCAAGATCTATCATTCATTTGGCACTTTATTGTACACTCTTTTACTATTATCACAAGTGTTTTTATACAAATGTCTCATTTCCTCAACAAGAAAATAACTTTCTTGACTGTGGTAGTTCATCCTAGGGCCCCTTCCTGCAGCGTACCCACTCCAGGGCTGAGCTTGTTACAATAGTTTCTCTTTGCTCCGAACCTGCACGCAGCTGACTAGTTCACATGAGAATCAGCCATTGATCTAGGAATTTGCCCATATTATGCAATTTATTTGAAATATTAGAAATTGTTTTCCATCTATCTGTTGATTTGGCTTTCCTAAATAGATCCTCCCTCCTGTTAAGATCTTCAGTGAGGTGCCTCTTTTTCTAGGTGATGGGTAGTGTTCCTCCCTCCAACTGATCAGCCTGTGTGTGACCCAGCTATATTATCTGGGATTTTTTTTTTAAGAGGTAGAGTAATAGGTTTATTGAAGTGCAGAGCTACAGTTCTCTTGCGAGAGGGGGTACCCGAAAGTGGGATGACCCCTTATCTGAGAATTTTTACACTTTATGTACTTTACTTGATATCCTGGCAATTGACATAAACAACATTTGGCATCACTTTGCTACTTATAAAACAAACAGCAAACACCCAGTCTGTAAATATAGTATTTAAGTTTTACTACTGAATCTCAAAACTAGTTGGGATATTTAGAAAGAATTTAATTTGGCTGCTGAGTGGAAACCAAAGGGTGTATTTCTTTGAAAAGATGAAACCAGTGGGTTGATGCCTAAACACGAATGTCTGCACAGATGGAAATCCCAAAGATACCCAGGAGTCCAGCCTTTGCACAGCCTTTAGCAGAGACATTATCTGAAAAAGAGGAACAGTTTCAAAGAAAGAGTGTTGAGGAATATATTATTAGAATGCAGCAAACCAATTTATTTTTGTAAATATCTTGACTAGGGGTTGTACATGTAATTTCATGTTGCCTAAGATTTTAGCTGTACTTGTTTTGCAAAGGATAATGATGTATTAGCTTAAATAGAATGACAATTCCTGTGAATACTGTACAGCTCAATCTAGTTGATCCTATGACACTCTGCATTGATGCCACGCCTATGTGTCTTAACTTATAAGTAATAATGATCTTATACCAAAAAGTCTTAAGTAAAAATTTTTTCTGGGCAGTAGAAATGTGTCGAATGCTAATTTTTTTCATCTTCATCTACTCTCCACTACTCTGAGGAATTTTTGTTGTTGTTGTTGCCGTTATTTGTCGTTGTTGCATTCAACATTAGTGGCCCCACCTGTCTTTTACTCCGGCCTCTTTGCCATATTTAGAAACTCTATGTAAAAATACCAGTGATGACTGCAGTGACATATGTTTCCTGGATAAACCAGGCCTTTTATTCCTTCTCTGTTAGTGCACTTGCCTGCTCTTTTCTTGGACCAACTTTATCCTAGATTCTGAGAATATATCTTTTTTAAACATCTTTGAGGAATAATTAACAAACATATTTGTATATATTTAAAGTATATGACATGATGATTTCACATACATATACATTGTAGAATGATTACCAAGATCAAGAAAATACAACCATCACCTCACATAGTTAACATAGGTAACTTTTTTGCATACGTGGTGAGAATGCTTAAAATTTGCTCTCAGCAATTTGCAAATATGCAATATGTATTATTAACTAGTCATCATGCTGTATATTAAAGAACCCAATAGTTTTTTCTTGGCACCCAGGAGTCCTATTTCTTTTCTTTCATCTTATATGTTAACTGGTCAATTTCTCCACCAGATTATGTGTTCCTTGGGGGCAGAGTTTTATTCATTTCTGTATCCCCCTAACATTTAGCAAAATTTCCATACATGGTCAGTATCTAATTCCCAAAGTAAACCAAACTGAGTCTTGTTTCACTTTTTTTTTTTTTGTATTTCACACAACACCTAGCAGTGTCAGGTAAGCATATCAGAGCTTTCAGAAAATATTTGGTGAAGAAAAGATTTGTTGGTACTCACCTGTCTTTTCAACCACTTCCCCTTTATACAAAGGGACATGTCTGCAGAGCTGCTCAATGGGTGACCCGAACAGGAACCAGTCCACATCTATGATCAGAGACTGCAGAGGGTTGTACTTGACCCAGGTATATTTGTTGGAGAACATTTTGTTCAAAACCTAGATCAGATGTTAGAATGGAATTGGGTAAAATAAAGTGACATGAGCTGGGGTATCTTATTCTAAATTGTGACTTTTCCTCTTTCAGATTATTACATCGAAGGCAGTCAGGGATCTCAAGACGTCATCTCCTTCTGACCACTAGGTCATCAGAGAAGCGCCATTATTTCCAGTGTTAGTCTGCTCTGGTGACAATGAAACCCAGAGAGGGTGAAACTCATGCCAAAGGTGGCAAAAATGGAAAATTACAGAGGGAGAATTAAATCCCAAATTTCTAGCTTCATACAGTGTTTATCTTCACTACACTGTATAGTTTCTTTGCACCTTGTGTCCTCAGATATTATAACCACTCATTTTCCTGCCAGTCAGTATTTCTTAGAGCCCTGCTCTGAGAACAGAGGCTGTTCAATTCTTTCTACAGAGACACTGGAACTTATTATAAGTTTTTGTATTTGGGACTGCATGGTGGAAATCAAGCTAAAAGATGTACTCTTGCCTCAAAAACAATAAACGTGAAAACACTTTAATAAGTGGAGGGTATCACATCTACTATAAGGTGTAATATTATCTTCCTCCTCACCCTCTTCATTTCTTTATAGGCACCAGTATTCGCTGCCTCAAGAACAGGGAGTAGTTAAGCGTACTCCAGAATTACCTTCCTCTCATAGATGTACCGTTTGAGTTGGTCCAGAGCAGGGATGGCTTTATGGTTCATCTTCAGGACGTAGCAGGCTCTTCGGGACAGCACCCTCGATGCGATGTAACCCTGAGGCACCAAAAGTACAGTTACTGCCTCTCCCGATTCCCTGGGTTCTGCACTTGGTGAGGATGACATCTGAACCTTGAGAAGCCTTGAGTATGCACAGTGAGGACATGTGATTGCTTTTCAATCTGCAATCAGTTCTATCCATCTGACTTCTTTTTCATAGTATTTTTATTTTTTCATTTGTCATGTCTATCTCTGAAATTTTGAAAACCCATGACTGTGCCCTACGTTTTATGTGACAGAACCAGGGTTTGCAGTTTGCGATTTGAAAGACTGAGAAGCAGCAGGTCTCTGTTTCTTTCTATAGACTTTGTCCAGCCTCTTCCTCAACTTAGAGTAAATTCCATAATCTTTAGAACCATGCTTTCCAATATGTTAGTTATTAGCCACATGTAGCTATTTAAATTTAAACTCAAACTAAATACAATTTAAAATGTACTTCCTCTGTCACACATTTCAAGTGCTCAGTACACACAGTGGCTGCTTCTTTCTGGAAAACACAGTTTCAGAAAGTTCTATTGGACAGTGTTACTTCAGAAACTCTCCTTAACATCCCCACGCCCACCCCGACACACACATACATGCTTCATCTATTCTTCCCTCCTTTACCATCTTCTCTCCATCTTTTCTCTGCCTCAAACTCAAGCTGGCTGGATAGGGATGGGTTGAAGGAAGTTGGGATTGGAAGAGCAGTGGAGGGTGAGGACGTTGGAGCCAGAAGGAGATTATCTCCATCTCATTTTCATCTAGAGTAGACTTTTCTCTACAGAATTCCAAATACTCAGGTAGCCTATAAGACTGTATATAACATAAACCCTTCTACTTCCTGTTTTTCAATTCTTTCAAATTGCAAGTTCCTAAAATTCAAAAATAGACAGAGACCAAGCCTGATGATAGTGGAAAATGCATGAACTAAATCTTCACCACTTCGATTTTTAAAAGATAGTTGTGGGATTTTCCTGACAACTGCTTAAAAACCGTTTCACAATAACTTCCTTTTAACCTGTATCTTTCAAAGACTCTCTACTTTCAACTGTGTTCTGGAAATCCCAATACCCATGAGGAGGAAGCTTGTGAGGAGGTTTCTAGACGAAAAGAAGAAGAAAAGCACATTCAGATGACCTAATTATATCCACAGTGCTCATATCCTCTGCCCCTAAGTTAAAGCAGGTTTATAACTATTATCGGTGAAACAAATGGAAAACAAACAAATAAATAAATAGATAAAGGACAGAATAAGTTTCCTGAGCAGGTTTCTGAGACTTATTGTTAACAATAGTAACTAAATCTTGGAGATAGTTTGGTATTTTTTAAGTAACACACTTTCCTTCTTACAGAAGAAGAATGACTTATTGCATATACCACATACATAGTTAAATGTGTATAGCTGTTCTAGATTTCTGCTATTTTGCAATTTTTCATGATATGATTTTTTTCTGCATAATTTTTTTTGTATGAGAAGCCCTAATTCATTAACTTACTCATTCAACAAATATTTTTAAGAGTCTGTGTGCCAGACACTATTTTGGGCTTCGGTCACTCTCTCTGAGCCTGTAATGAGACATCGTCACATGCCCAGTTTCTGCTTGCAGAGGTCAAGTAAACGTGTATGTTTCTTGTTATGTTTTTTTCTTAGAAGTGATTTTGTTTTGTTTTGTTTTTTAATCAGTAGTTTGATTATTTAAAGGGAAAAAATAGAAGTAAGAAAATTCTGATGAAATCGAAAGAGTAGATTTTGGAATTCAAATATGTACTAAATGACTACCTTCTGCCCTTCAGAAACCCAGTCTTATAGAATATAAAAATTTCCTCGCTCTTACGTGCTTATAGTCAAAAATCGTCGTAGAGGAGCACGATCCTGAATGAATGTTAATGATAGCGGTATTTTTTTCATTGTCAATTGTCATTGTCTCTTGCACATTGCCACCTTTGTTGTTTGGGCTAATGATGTTATAAACCTAGATTGAGAACAAAGACATAATGGTTTTTCCATTAATCACATGCATTTGAAAGGATCCCTCCCAGCAAAATAAAGCCGTCCACCTGCTATGACCAAGAAATTGAAGCCTGAAACCTTTCTGCTGGGATCCCAGACCAAAAGTACGTACTAAAATAAAGATGCAAAACTCTTCCTCATAGTTTACTACATATTGTATGGGAGAATCAACGACAACACAGGAGAAATGAGACTGGTGACATTCGAAAGCAATAGGTTACATTTTTTAAGGTATTGCAATTGGAAATAAATTATGGCATTGTTTCCATTATTGGCCATTTCTGGGATTCTCTCCAAAATAGACCACATGGACACTCTACTGTCCTTCAAATTATCTTGTATCTTCCTTTTCCTCTCCCCACACTATCAAGCTATAAAGTCCATAATGAATCGACTCACATCGTATCCATGAGATTGTGTTCCAAAGATGGCCAGCGCCACCAGAAATATCACCTGAAAAACAGAGCAGTCACTTCCATTCCTTGTAGGGTAATCACTGAAGGGGACACTAGACAGGAAAAGTGTAAATATCTCAGAAAATGCACACTGAGGGACAATGGTGAGTCATCATGGGTGGTCACCGATCCATTTCTAAAGTATGAAACACACACACATTCACCCTTTTGAAAGGTATTTATTGAGTTCGTGATATTTTTCAGACACAGGTTTCTACTTTTGTCAACCAATTCCCAGCCCTTCCCAACATCAAAACCTACACAGCATGTGCTCCTATGCCGGGAAGAACTTGGGGCAGGTGGGCAGTGAGGAAGGACTGATTTTACTCTGAGAATACCTTGGTAAGACTCACACTGGTTTTGAATTACAAGAGATTAATTTGCATTTACTCGTAAAAAGAAAAGAATTATTTAATTCCTTGAGAGCGAGAAGGTTAAACAGATTGAAAATGATTCACGGGCAACAGACACAATGGATTCCTAAAGGAAACTATGAAAATAAGATGCTTGGGGGCATGATTGACTTTTGAGGCTGACACCAAGGAAATCTCCCTATTCTCCTACTAACCCATGCCTTAGCGACACCATCAGACACGTGTTAGGCCAGCAGGCCGTGAGACTGACACTGAGGCACTCAGGCAGTTCTGACAGTTTTCTGTAGTTATGTAAAGTCTGATCCAACGAGCCGATCCTGGTTTCGTGCTGTCTCTTCTGAACATCACAGTGTGCCGCACTGTCATTGAAAACTGCTGGTGGCGGGGGTCTGCAGGAAGGCAGACATTTTGAAGAACCATCAGTAGGATTTTCTCCTTCATTTTCCATATAGCCAATAACATTTCTCTCCTGGTGACTGCGTGTGGAGCGTGCAACAAAAACCTGTATGCAGATATCTAACCTGCCTACTTGCCTAGGGATGCGTCAGCTTGACTTCAGGTTTCTAGTAATCTCTGACACGTCTATGTATTCTATTTTATCGATCTAATATAGAGGTTTTTACAGATGACTGGAGAACTGATCACCTTAGTGGTATGATTAGAAAGAACTAGGGAGGTGTTCCCGCCCCCAAACAACCACCCACCAACATCGTGATAAATACACAATGGTACAGGTTTGTGTTACCGGGTTAGGTCTCTTCTTGGAAAATCAAGAGACTCTTAGGGCACGGAACTCTTTAAGCTGACAGTCTTGAACACCTTATGGGGAGGCACTTGTCATTTGCTTTCTCCGCCAGCAGCTAAATGAGAATAAGAAACAGAGGCTGGGGGAAGGAGTGCCACTCTGCCTCAGAACATGGCTACTGCCCATGCAGCACTGCAGGGCGGCATGGGAGACTGGGATCAGGGCTGGGGTCAGATGGAGGGAAAAGGGAGATCATGGCAGGGATGTTTTGCTACTACTGCTCCTGTAAGTGGGGCCTAAAATGGGTAAATGTCAAGTCTAAATCCCACATTTACTAGCTTGGGAAAATCTCATTTCTCTGGGCCTCAGGCTCCTCATCCGTGGAATGGAGTAATACTACGCATAGAGCTGTTGATGTGAATAGATGAAATTATTCATGTAAGGTGTTTATCATAGGGCCTAGAATGCACTTGGGAAAAGACTGCTGCTACTGGTATTATTATTATTATTATTGATGTTACTAATATTATTTTAAAATTCACTTCCCTTTTGGATAGTAAATGCGTTTGTACTAAAATGCCTAAATTCCCTCCGAAGCTCACCATAAGAATTGTTATTAAAAATCCTCCAAATTAACATTCTTAAATATTTCCAATTTTTTTCTTTATAATATTTTAGTAAACATCTCAAAAAATACACAATGGACATATAACTATCCTACTTAATATTCAACATTGTTCCTGCCCAAAACATCATAAATTCAATCACAGAAACTTAAACGCATACACAATGTTTGTCTAAGAACCCTGAAATACAGCGCATATTGGATATGAACACTCTCTGCAAGAAACCACCACAAGAGTATAAAGAAACACAAACAAATACTCACAAAGATTTTCATTTTGCCTGACGGGAAGGAGGTGCTGGAGCGAGTGAGGCTGCTTGGTGCAGCTTGTACCCTTTATATTGGCTTTCAGGTGTGGAAATCTTCTCGGATCGATCTCTTTGAAAAAGACCATGTCATATCTCCGACACACCCCAGCAAACTCCTTTATCAGGATCGAGACCCAACCACATAACCTAATATCAATGAAGTTCATTAGTCAGTAATGAAATTTCACCACTTGGTCATTCTGTAAATATTCCTCGCTTATCTGCTCCATGTTACACTTGAGAGTTCAATTTCCACCCTTTAAAAACATTGCAAGACGCTTATTTTACACAAACATCTTATAGACGTATAAGAACATATTCCTAATATCTCCCCTGATGGTAAAGTCCTCCCTTTAGACCTGAGCTGGATCTTCATTCAGTATCTTTTCATCCTTGCCCTGCTCTCAAGGAATGGACCTGAGACTGGAGGCAAGAACAGTGGCTGAGGGAGCCTGCTTCGAAACAAATAGCCTTGTGACTTTATTTCTCCTTCCCTTTAGAGTTGGTGCCAATTTTCAGAGCTTTATGAGGAACGAGGCTCAGAGATTTCCCTGCCCAATTACCAGGCTTAACCAAATTTTTACAGTAAACCTTACTCAAAACACTGTGAAAACTACGATTTATATATCTCTACTTATCTTGAAGTACATCAAGAAATTCTCAGATTAAAAAAGAGAGAGAGAATAAAGTTTAATTTGTGTAATCTTTATAATGCCACAATCAGAAAAGGCTAGCCAGTTTTAGGAGGGGATCGTGAACTCAGGTGGGGAAATACAAAAACAAATAAGAAATTGCAAAATTGTTAAATATTGAGAATCACTACAGCAAGCAAAGAAATAACATAAATGAAGTCCTTGATCTACAACTACAGTGACTTCCTAACTGCAGCTTTTTTTTAAACGGGGCTTTTAAAAAGCAGTCGTTTGGGCAATTTGGGGCTTACCTAGTTCACTGGAATTCCACTACACTGGCTATTCGGTTGGGGTGGATGTAAAATGTTCTGCTTTTAAAAATCTTTCTGAGATAGCAGTAGCCGGAAGGATTACAGTTTTGTGGTACCTCTGCCAATTTTCTCTCATATCTAACTCCAAAGTCCCCCCAAATTCCCTCACCTATAGACATGAGGGCAGATGGAGGTATTACCCTCTCCCCTCTACTTTGTTCCCTGCCTGTCCCCAGGAGTTCTGAGTCTATAGGTTTGATCATGATGATAGTTAGCATTTATGGAGCACTTGATATGCTCTAGCACTTTTTGAGCACTTTGCATATATTGACTCATTTGATTCTCATAACAATGCTATAGGTTACCTTTTGTACATGTCTCATTTTACAGACAAGAAAACTAAGTTAAATGACTCCTCAGTGTTACACAGCTTCTCAGAGCAAGTGGGAATCTGAGCCAATCTGACTCCATAGTCCACACTCTTAACTACTAGTACTGCGTGACCTCCCTCTGCAGTTGCTGGTAAGTGTAACTTCTTGCCTTGCTGAGATAGGGTGTGGGGGCATTAGTAAGGAGGCTTCTGCTTCTAGAATGTTTCTTGACTGAAATACTGGCTTGGAAAAATCATGCCTACCCATAACTTAGTGGTGAACACTTTTAAATAGAGAGAATGAGACACCATTTGTAAAAGTTGTTGTAAGTGAAATTCATGGCTAAGCTGCCCAGCTCCCACTGAGGGGGTGAAATCGCTAACATGGAAGGGCCTCATGCTGGCTGTATCTGCACCTTGGACACTGATGCAGAAGGTCTGAGAAAGGGCACAGACATGTGGACTTTTAAACCTCCACGGGTGGTTCTGATTGAAAGAGCTGTTTCAGAACCTGTTCAAACCCCTCATGATGAAACTAAGACTCGAGCAGTTTAAAAAATGTGGCCAAGGTCATATATATAGTTAGCGGCAAAGATAAGACTTTTGCTTGCTACTTTAGTGCTCAAACAAAATAGTAAATTCACTTGGTTTGTTGCCTTTATTTACATACGTTTAAACCTATTTTAACTGCTACCTTTTTTATTATGAGACCTAAATTCTCTATTTTTCTGTTTCCTCTCTTTCGCCCCTCTTCCCTTTCTTTTCTCTCTCTTATACACAATTTATTTTTTTAACTCTTCTTTTTTATTTTGCAGGCATTTCCATTACATCTGGATATACCATAATGTACCATAATATATCAGACTCAACATGTCTAAAATAAAAGTTGCATTTTTTTTTTCCCAAAAGTAGTTTTGGGGTTTTTTTTACTTTGTTATTTCCTTTGACAATTTCTCCAGGTCTTCAGGCTCACTTTAAAGTCATCCTTGCTTCTTCTGCCATTTTCCCTCTATAATGCCTCTCCCATTTGTACTTTTCTTTTCATCTGTCGACTCATACTCGATTCCTTGTCCTCACCACTACACACTGTCCCTGTTATAATGACTTTAATAGTCAGAATAATTGGCACGAGCTACTGTAACAAGCAACACCTAAAGCTCAGTGATTTGACAAAAGGAACTTTTATTTCTCACTCACATAAAGTCCAATACAGATAACTTCATGGTGAGTGGCTGGCCAAGTGCTGATTTATGGATTCCAGCTTTTTCCTTATGTAGCTTCCCTGTCTTCCATATGTAGCTTTATGGTTATTCCGAAATCATCGAGCTAGCAAATGGGAGTTTAGATCAACAGCATGAGAAGACACATCTGCTTTCACTTCTTCAGATAGAAAATGACCACATCTGTTCATTATCCATGGTAAGGAGCAGTCACGTGACCATATCTAGATGTGAGGGAAATGAAGCCAAGAAGAGGAAGCCTGTCTATGCCAAAAGACCAAAATTTTCTTTCTGCTTCCAGGCTGCCCATTCTTCCATCCTCAACATCACTATGCAACATCTATGGCTTTAAAGTACTACTTTGCCTTCATTGCTCTTGTGTTCAAAAACTTTTTAAAATTCTCCATCAACTCTAGGACAAAGTTGAAGACTCTTAGCTTGGGTTTTAACTCACTCTACAGTGTTCTTCTAAACAAACCTCCCCAAGTGGTATGAGTGAGAAAATATTATAAATGAAGGAAAAAAGATGTGATCATAAAAGTAGAAAGAGGTTCATGTACACAATTGTCACAAAAGACACTCAATCCATTTGACTATAATTTCCCTGTCTTTTCCTGCTGTATCCTAAACTCCCCATTTTTTATTCCTTTTATACTACCTTTATCCATTTTGTTTTTCTTCCTCCTCTTCTTCTTTCCTTCCTTCCTTTATTTCTCTTCTTCCTTCTATTCTTATTGACTTTCTACCTTATGGAAATCACTGGAAGAACTTTCTGAAAGGGATAGAAGGATGAACTAGACACAAAGAGTCTCTACTCTCAGAGAACTTGCTGTCTATTATAAAACACAAATAACTATTAAAATATAATAAATGTTAAGTATCAGAGGAGAGGCATGAGTAGAATATAATGATCCACAGTACAAATTGTATTGGCCAAACCTGTCAATGATAAGCAAAAAATATATTTATATGCTTCATTGTTTTCTTCATTATGTAACTAATCATTCCTTTCCTTAAATGGTCCTAAATTTAGCTAATGTCTTTTATTTAATGACCCTAAATTCACATACTGAGGTCATAACATATACCCTCCTCTGTTCCCCAACTCTCCCAAAGTTCCACTTTGATATGGTACAGTCAGCCTATGAATTCATTTTCATGTCATTTTTTGCCATACCCAAGAAAGAGCTCAAACTTGCTGTTAGGAGGGGAAAAAATTCAATCTAAATGGCCCTGGGATGAGGGTATAGTTATTTGGGCAAGCTAATGTAGGTTCTATCATAAGAAAATATTAATTTCAATTTAAAAAATACATGTAAACTATGTACATGATGTAAAAGAAGCAAATAAGAAAAACACAAGGAAAAAATATAAGTAAACTTTGATCTGATTTTAGCAATGCAAAAGATTTTCTAAGCCTAACGGTAAAGAATAAATTACAAGAAGAAAGATATATATATAAGCTTAACTGCATAAAATATAAAAGATAATCGTTTTTAAACCAGCAAAATTTAAAGGCAAATTTAAAACTCAGAAAAATACTTTTAACACTTATGAGAAACAAATGACAATATTTTCTATGTTTTTCCTTAAGAGTGAATTCTTTATTTTTATAATTAATAGACAGTCAAGTGCTTATTAAAAACCTCCAAAGGGTAATATTTTTAACTTACAAAAAGTTTTCATAAATCCACAGGAAAATAATGAACACACACATCTTTTTAATGGGCAAAAAACCTGATTAGAGAAAGATGAAGTGATAACAAAAGATGGTGAATGGTTGAAGCTTCAGAAACATCCCACCTGTATTTGAATTTCAACGTCTCCAATTTCTCACACATATTTTCTCACACAAAATCTTCATGTGAAAAAAATGATAACAAAGTGCCCCCTCAAAGCATCCTTGTGAACACTGATGGGCTCACATACATAAAATACAACAGTCACTGTCACAGAGTAAGCTCTCAATAAAATTTACCTAATATTATTATGATTATTTATTGTAAATGAAACATTTCAACCTTGCAAATTTTTAGAGAATTGCAAATTCAATCAGCGTTATTAAATTAAATGTAAATGAAACTAAGGTATCTGGAAAGTCCCTAATTATTTGAATGTTTTTTTTTAAAAAACCACCTCTAAATAAGCCATAGATTAAAAAGGAAGTCAAAGAAATTGGAAAATAATTTTAATTGAATAGAATTAAAAATACAACATATAGAAATTTGTGGGATGAAGTTCCTTAAGCAGTGCTTACAGAAAAATTTGTAACATTAAATACTTATAATAGAAAAAAGAAAGGTCTCAAATAAATGATCTAAGTATTCATCTTAAGAAACCTGAAAACAGGTTTGGGTTTAATATTGAATTAAACCCAAAGCAAGCACAAAAAAAGAAATAATAAAGAGCAAAAATCAATGAAATTGGATATAGGAAAAATAGAAAAAAATTAATGAAAAGCACCAATGGTTTCTTTTAAATATTCAGTCAAATCGATAAATCTCCAGACTGTTCAAGAAAAAAAAAAGACATGAATTGTTAATATCACCAATAAAAAGAGGATATCACCACTAAAAAGAGGATATCACCACCTCACTGATTTTACACCCATTAAAAGAATAAGGAAATATTAGAAACAACTTTATATTCAACAACCTAAATGAAATGGGCAAAATTCTTAAAAAAGACAAACTACACAAGTTCACTCAAGAAGAAAGAAATACCTTGAATGGCCCTATATCAATGAAAGAAACTAAATTTGTATTTTAAAACTTTCTCACAAAGAAAATTCAAGGTCCAGATGGTTTCATGGGCAAATTCAACTCAATATTTAAGAGGAAATTAATATCAATTCTATACAAATTCTCCCAGAAAATAGGAGAGAAACTAACACATACCAGCTTATTTTATGAGGCCAATATTGCACTGATACCAAAAACAAAGATGTTATGAGAAAAGAAAGTACAGACCAATATTTCTCATGAACATGGATGAAAACAATCTTCAAAAACATTAGCATATTAAACACAGCAATATATAAAAATAATAATGCATCATGACCAAGTGAAGCTTTTCCTGGGAATTCAAAATTCCTTTAATATGTGAAAAATCAATCAATATCATTCAACATATTTACTGTAAAAATAAAAAGCCATATGATCATCTTGATAGAAAAGTATTTCTTTTCTCTGAGTATTTAATGCTATACATTTCTCTCTAAATTTATATACTCACAATAACTCTAAGCAAACTAGGAATAAAAAGGAATTTCTTCATTCTGATGAAAGTCATTTATAAAAAACCTTCAGCTAACATCATAATTAAAAATTCATAAAAGAAAAATGAATAAATTAGACTTCAATAAAGTTAAAAGTTTCTCTCTTCTAAAGAAACTTTATTTATGAAAAGTTTATGAAAATAAAAGACAGACTGAGAGAAAATATTTACAAAAGATGTATTTTAATAAAGAACTTATAGCTAAAATACATAAAGAACTTTCATACTAATAATAAGAAAACGTACATTTCAGTTTTAAAAATTCAAGATGCTACAATCACTTTGGAAAACAGTTTGGCAATTTTTCATAAAAGTTCATTGTAATTATCATGTGATCCAGAAATCCCACTCTTAGGTATTTACTCAAGGGAAATAAAAGTATATGTGTACATTAGAACCTGTATGTGAATATTTTTAATGGTTTTATTTGTAATCACCAGAAATAGGAAATTAACCCAAATGCCTTTTTATTTTTNCCATTAAAAGAATAAGGAAATATTAGAAACAACTTTATATTCAACAACCTAAATGAAATGGGCAAAATTCTTAAAAAAGACAAACTACACAAGTTCACTCAAGAAGAAAGAAATACCTTGAATGGCCTTATATCAATGAGAGAAACTAAATTTGTATTTTAAAACTTTCTCACAAAGAAAATTCAAGGTCCAGATGGTTTCATGGGCAAATTCAACTCAATATTTAAGAGGAAATTAATATCAATTCTATACAAATTCTCCCAGAAAATAGGAGAGAAACTAACACATACCAGCTTATTTTATGAGGCCAATATTGCACTGATACCAAAAACAAAGATATTATGAGAAAAGAAAGTACAGACCAATATTTCTCATGAACATGGATGAAAACAATCTTCAAAAACATTAGCATATTAAACACAGCAATATATAAAAATAATAATGCATCATGACCAAGTGAAGCTTTTCCTGGGAATTCAAAATTCCTTTAATATGTGAAAAATCAATCAATATCATTCAACATATTTACTGTAAAAATAAAAAGCCATATGATCATCTTGATAGAAAAGTATTTCTTTTCTCTGAGTATTTAATGCTATACATTTCTCTCTAAATTTATATACTCACAATAACTCTAAGCAAACTAGGAATAAAAAGGAATTTCTTCATTCTGATGAAAGTCATTTATAAAAAACCTTCAGCTAACATCATAATTAAAAATTCATAAAAGAAAAATGAATAAATTAGACTTCAATAAAGTTAAAAGTTTCTCTCTTCTAAAGAAACTTTATTTATGAAAAGTTTATGAAAATAAAAGACAGACTGAGAGAAAATATTTACAAAAGATGTATTTTAATAAAGAACTTATAGCTAAAATACATAAAGAACTTTCATACTAATAATAAGAAAATGTACATTTCAGTTTTAAAAATAGGCAAAATATTTGAAAAGGTGGCTTACTAAAGAAGATATACAGATGACGAATAAGTCCATAAAAAGATGTTGAACCTCTTTGGTAGTTAGGAATATGCAAATTAAAACCACTACATACATATTAGAAAGGCTAAAAACAACAAGCAAACACAACTGAAAATTCCAATTGTTGTCAAAGACATGGGGCAACTGGAACAATCATACATTGCTGGTGGGAATTCAAGATGCTACAATCACTTTGGAAAACAGTTTGGCAATTTTTCATAAAAGTTAATTGTAATCATCATGCGATCCAGAAATCCCACTCCTAGGTATTTACTCAAGGGAAATAAAAGTATATGTGTACATTAGAACCTGTATGTGAATATTTATAATGGTTTTATTTGTAATCACCAGAAATAGGAAATTAACCCAAATGCCTTTTTATTTTATTTTTTTTAGGCGAGGCAACCCTTGGTTGACCTCACAGATTGCAAGGACCTTGTCAGTTTACAATCTCTATTTTTTTTATTTTTTACACCTACAGCATCTGGTCTTCCTAGGTGGTCTCTCATCCAAGTACTAACCAGGCCCGATCCTGCTTAGCTTTCAAGATCAGACGGGATCGGCCTTGTTCAGGGTAGCATAGCCATAGACCCAAATGCATTTCAATGATGATTGAATACATAAATTGTGGTACATTTATGTAATGAAATACTACTTAGCAAGAAGAAAGGATCGACCCACTGACACACAACACAGATGAATCTCAAATCTATTACACTGAGTGAAAGCAGCCAGAATCAAAAGATTACCTACTTTATAATTCCATTTACATGACATTTTAGAAATATAAAACTAAAAGGACAGAAAACAGTTTAGTGTTTGGCAGGGCCTAGGGATGAGGGGTAAGGTTGCCCATAAAGGGACACAGAGAACTTTTGGGGAGGAATGGCAATGTTCTATATCGCTTTTGCTGGTGGTTTTATGACTGCATACATTTTCAAAATTCATAGAACTGCAGAGTCATAAGGATAAACTTTGCTGTTTCTAAATTACATTTTAATAAACTTGATTAGGAAAATAATATTCATTAAATATAAAAAAATAAGCAAAATGTAAAAACAAATTGAAAACCGAGGGACATATTATACAAGAAACCCACTTTAAATATAGACACACACACACACACAAAATAAATACATACATACATACATACATACATACATACATAGTAAATATAGAGACACAGATAGGTTCAAAGTAAAGATGTAAAAAAGATATGTCACCTAACATAAATTTTTTAAAAAGCTGGAGTACCTATATAAATTTCAGACAAAACAAACTTTAGGACAAGAAAATTATCAGGATAAAGAGAGGCATCACATCATGATAAAGGTACCAATCCTCCAGGAGATATAACTATTTTAACATATATGCACCTAACAACAGAATATCATAAAATATGAGGCAAAAACTGATAGAACTACAAAGAGAAATAGCTAAACCTACTATTTTAGCTGAAGACTTCAATACCCCTGAACAGTAATTAATAGATCAAGTAGGCATAAAATCAGTAAGGGCATAGTTGAACTGAACAGTACCATCAATCAATTGGACCTGATCAGTGCATAGGATTCTTCAGTCGGCAATGGCAGAATATACATACTTCTCAAGCTCATGTGAAACATTCACCAATAAACCACATTCTAGGCCATCAAACATACCTTAACAATTTAAAAGAATAGAAATCATACAAAGTATGTTTTCAGACTACAATGTAATTAAATTAGAAATCAATAACAGAAGATAACTGGAAATGCCAAAATATCTGGAGACGAAAAATATGTTTTTACATAACATATGAATCAAAGAAATCTCAAAAGAAATGAAAAGGAAATGTACTAAAAAGTTAACAGTGATTATTTCTATTTAGTAGAATAATGTGTCAATCAATTTATTTGGTTATTTTCCATGTTTTCTACAATTTCCTATGAGTTACTTTTCTGATCAAAAAAAGAATTCGGATATTTTTTAAAGAAATATTTAAAAGGTACAATGTACTGGCTATGGTAACCACTTGTGTAAGAGAGGAAGAAGGGGTGAGGAATCAGAGCTGAGAATGACTCAAGTGCCTATCTTGATTGACTACTTGTTAAAAATGCCATTGAAATAAACAGAAGTTAAAGAAGAGATTATCAAGGTTAAAAAGCACAGAGCCAAGTCAGGAGTACTGCAGAGTCAGGCTCCTTGCCTTGGTCACTTTGAGTCTCAGCATCACCAGTTATCCTTTGAACATGAAGCCAAACTACAGTGGGTTGAGATATGACTGGGAGGTGAAGTAGAATCAGAAAATCTACATGATACTTTTGAAAGATGTAAAGGGAAGGAGAGTTATAAGCTCTCTGTATGAAGAAGGTAGAGTTAAGGAAAGGTTTTTATGTTTGTTTTGAGTTGTTCGTTTGTTTTGTTTTGTTTTGTTTTGTTTTTAGCATTGGAGAGATTTGCCCATGCGAGCCAAAAAGAAGTATCAAATTAACAGGAAGACATTGAGTTTTGAGAAAAGAACAACCATCTGATGAAGAAAGGTGATCATCAGACATGGAAATTTCAGTCTTGGAATCTGTTAAGAGAACATTCCTCCAAGATAAGACAGAATGAAGAATGTGTGAAGATAGAGATTGAGCAATGGAGGATAACAGTTCAAGAAGTCTGATACTTTCTATTTTCTGGGTATAGTAGGTAGTTAGGTTAACAGTAGAGCTGACAAAGAGGACTTGGATAGACTGCCAAAAGTTTTGAACAGTTACTAAAAGAGGAAAGAATCTTGCTACAGACAATGAAAGCTGAATTCCATTGATACTGTCACAAGTCCAAGGGGGATTGTTTTTGCATTTAAATTCTTTTTCTTTTTTTAATCTCTCGTTCAAGAAGAGAAAGGAAATCGTTTGGCTTCATCCAAATTTGAAGAAAGTGGCCAAAATTAGTGGAATCTATTTTGTACCTGAATTTCAGTTGAGATCATCTTCGATTGAGCCCTAATCATGTGGCAGGAACTATGCTAGACACAAGGAATATAAGTTCTATCATAAAAGATTCATAGCCTGACAGATACGCAAGATGTCATTACACATCATCCATATATACCTTCAATCTATTTGAAGGTGAGTCATGAAATCCTAAACAATAAATGGTATCTACATTTCTTAAATATACATGTTTGTTTGGATATCTCCTTTTATATGTGCCTTATATCCCTTTATGAAGAGACCAAATCAAATTTAAAGGTGTGTCAATTACAAAATAATAATAATAATAATCAAGTGATTGCTTTTTTTAGAGAAACGCCCATGGCCACCAACTAAAATATTAATTTACTGGGAGGAGCTCAGGGTGTTGGAATTTATAGGTGTGAGAAGGAGAAAGGAACCTCAGACATGCAGGGATATAACCTGAGCATAAAGGCCAGGGCGAAAGGGTAGTTTCAATGGCTATTGGTGAGGATTGAATCCATATAATATCTCAAGCTCAGTGTATAGCAAAATGTAGGTTCTTGATAGGTGAAAAAATTCTGACTCAATTTTTCTCTATCCAATAGAGATTAAATGAGATATTTTGGAACCATAAAAGTGAATCTGAGAGTGTTATGAATGTTATAAACTGGTTTCCTCACAGTCACTGAACCTCCAGTTATACCACCTAGCTCTGCTGCTCCCCTAGGTGAAAGTAGCTTTACCCTTTACCCCTATATGTCTATGTCGAGGCTGTCCCATAGGGCATAACTAAAGCTCCATTTTCTGCATGAAGCCTCTGTAGCTACTCCAGCTTAAAGAGCTCACACTCCTCTAAATGTTCTGTCTCCACTGCTCATTTAGAGAAGTCGCAAGGCGTAAGAGAAAGATCACAGGCTTCAGGATTACATGAAAACTATTCCATTCTCACCATGTGACCTTAGACAAGTTGCAAAGCCCCTTAGAACCTCACCTTCTTCTCACTTTACTTTGGTGTATCTATACTATGTGTGTATCTTGCTTCCCATCAGAGCCAACCACATAGTAAGCAAAGCCCAGTGTAAAATAAAAATATGAAACCCCTTCTTCAAAAAGCAGGAAAAACTCTTTCTTTTCTTCTATAATTTCTCTTTCTCTCAACTTATGATAGTGTTTTTGATTTGCTATTTACTATCACACTCCCTTGGGTATGGGGATACTTGCAAGGTAAGTGCAGATCCTTAAAGTCACCTGAGGCCCCACCCTGTGACTCTGTACGCAGGTGTAGGTGCCTGACGTTGAGCCTTCCTGCACCTGTACCTAGGCCCCACCAGTGGAGGTAGAGGGTGGGTCTTCAAGAGCCCATCCGGGGAGGTGGGGAGAGGCAGGAGGTGGGGCCTCACATGAGCCATAGCAGCAAGCCCCCAGTTCATGTTCTATTATCCCGTTGAACTTCACTTAAAAAACACAAATTTAACAATAAAATTATTAAGAATTTCAAGATGGCGCCCACAAAGCATTAAACTCGTCCACTATGGGACTCTCTTCTAAGAGGAAGCCCCATGTGGCTACGCTGGTCACATGTCCATGAAGCAAGGCCTGTCTCTCATATAGATTTCAGGATCTTGGAGTATGAGCACTGGTTGTTTTAGATCTTTGAATCTTCTATAGCACTTGTGCTTAACCAGGGCTTTGCATTTTCTGAGCATGGTGATTTGCTGTTAATTATTTTTCAATATGAGAAAATGAATAAAAGGTTTTATACCTGGTGAGCCATTGCTGAGAAGCAAATGAAAAAACTTTCCTGGTCTGAATAAGGAGACTTTGTTCTTTATTCAAACCCAGTGGGACCTCTGAAGGAAAAATACATCCCCCAGAATAAGCCCAAATGGATACATTTTTATTAAGCGCTTTTGGGAACGAAAGGCTGGGTGGGGGTTGGGTAGAAAGAGAGCATGACTGAATAAACTCAGAAGCTCACAATTCCCTGAGCCACCTCTGACGATCCAGTATCCTCACTGGAGTGATGCAGGACAGGGCAATTTTCCCCAAGTGGGAGGGAGACCAAGCCCTGCACCGAGAAAAGGGTCTTTTGGCAGGGAGTCTAGAAAGAACTCAACATGCACGTCAAAGTTAGAGTCAAAAGAAAAGTTTATTGGAAAAGGGATAACACTCTACAGAGTGTGGTCTCCTCACAGAGGCAGAGAATGAGAGGGAGAGTGAGAGAGACAGAGAAAAGGCACTGAGAGGGACTCTGAGTGTTCAAGGAATTTAGTTTATACATCATTCTTTAGAACCTGTGCGTGATTGTTTAAAAGACTTTGTTAACCCATTTCCTTTGATATGAACATACAGTGAGGAAGGGGAAGAGTATGTAGTGTGAAAAGGTAAGAATATGCAGAGTGAAAGGCCTGCTGGCAGTTCCTACCCTTCAATCCATAGGTCCCCCATGGTTTTAGCCATAGGCAATGACTCTTGGTTGCTGTTTACCCTTCACAAGTGTGGGAAATGGGTTGTTAGCAATCCCAGTAGAAATCTTCCTTTGTTCTGCAGGTGTCTTCCTGGCCCGACTGCAGGGCTGATCAGCATATTGCAGTCTCCGCCTGTGGTTTGATTAACATTTTAATTCTCTTGCCTCCTCCCTACTTTAGGAGTATGTGTTCTTCCAGAAGTGAAAAGATTACATATGTGCATATATTTTCCATTTTAGATGTAGAAAAGGAAACCAAATCAGATCAGTCGCCTTGCAGAAAACAGTGATTCACAAAATTGTGCTTCATTGTTTAGTAGACTTAAGGCAAGTCCTTTACTTTGGCCTCTGGCTGGGGAAGCCATGGAGACAGTACAGTGAGACGGCCACTGGGTCCTCACAGGACCTGGGCCCCAGGTGTGGCTCTCACAGCTGTGGCATTTTCGTCCTCTACATTTGGGATCTGATTTTCATCTTCCAGTGATCACTTCTGTCCTTTCCGAGCCTGATTGCTGTGGTTGAAGAAACACACCGTAAACACAAGTACTTTTACGCCATTTTCTCTAAACTGCTTCAACTGAACACTGAACAAAATGCAAATGTTATTATTTCTGAATTGGCTATGAGGTAATTATAAAGCAGCATGTTACTGGCACTTCGTGCTTTCCTCATTTGGGCATATTTTCTCCAAATCCTTTTCACTATGGAAATACTTAACCAGGTTCGATTTTTCAATATTCTCTTTATCTCTATTTTCGTATATTTTACAAAAAGGAAGTCGTCACTCAGGAGACCTTCTTTTAGAAGATTTTTCCAATTTCCGAGACATATCATTGGTTGCTTCTGGGGGCATCCAAAAGGTTTGACAAACGCAATTGGACAAACACACGAGCAGCAACAGAAAGGCAGCATTATATATATTTTGGAAGGCAATGATCCCAGAGGAAACAACAAAAAGAGAGGTCTCTTCCTCCATTTTGCTGTAATTTGAAAGGAATTTCTCTCCTCTACAAAAACAACTATGCAATAAGCATGGATTTTCTGGAATTAGAAGCTTTCTAACAAAAGTTAATTTACATTTTCCCATTGCTATTTTGTTAGATATGCCATTTTTGGCCACAAATGTATATGGAAGATTTGATACAAGTAATGTAGGAAGCAAGTAATGTAGGAGGAAGCAAAGGAACAGTTTTAAATGTTAAATTAAGCTCTATTCAGAGACTGCAATATGCTGATCAGCCCTCTGGTATACTGAGGGCACGGGAGGGGTAGAAGTTTTCCCCCAGGTGATGAGGTATGTTTGATCTCACAATGAACCGTCTGACTGGGAACCATTACAAAGATCTTCAAATTGGTGCATAGGATGCTCAGAAAAACAACAATAGAGCCAGAGACTGACACAGAATCTCTGCCTGAAAGGGCTTCCACACTCAAACGAATAAATTATAGTGTGAGATTAGAATAAATTATAGTGTGAGATTAAATGGGCTAAAGACCAGATAAACCCTGAATATCAGAAAATGGAATAAGAACTAAACAGAAGACAAGATTACTGAGGGCTTCACAGGTGTTAAGGGCTGCAGGGTCAGCCCACTAACAAGTCTGTACAGGAGGGGGATCTTGAATAAGGATATTTAATGATGAAAAAATACCCTGTAAGTAAACATTCCCTTCTGCTCAAAGAAGTCTGATTTCCCTAGGAAAGCTCTAAAGGCCCTCCAAATCTACAGTATTAATGTAGAGAGGAGGCAAGAGAATTAAAATGTTAAATCAAGCTACATTCAGAGACTGCAATCTGCTGATCAGCCCTGCAGCCAGGCCAGGAGGACACCTGCAGAACAAAGGAAGATTTCCGCCGGGATTGCTAGCAACCCATTCCCCACACCTGTGAAGGGGAACCAGGAAATACAGAGTCTTTTTTAAGTGGCTGCCCTACACAAAATAAAATTGTCATTCCCTATGGTTAAAACTGTAGGGAACCTAGGGATTAAAGGCTGGGAACTGCCAGCAGGCCTTTCACTCTATATAGTCTTCTTACCTTTTCCCACTACATACTCTTCTGCTTCCTCACTGTATGTCCACATCAAAGGAAATGGGTTCAAAAAGTCTTTAAACTATAACTCACAGAAACTAAAGAATATTATATAAATTGAATTCGCCAGAACACTCTGGGGCTTTTTTTCTTTTCTTGGGTTTTTGTCTATGCTTTCTCTAGTCTTTGCTTTTCGCCTTCTTTAATAAACAATTTTTGCCCCTAACTTTTTAGTGTGCTTGTTGAATTCTTTCCAAACTCTCCTCCAGAGGACCCTCTTCTCTCCGTGCAGGGTTGGTCCCTCTGCCAAATCGGGGAAATTTGCCCTGTCCTGCGTCAGTATGAGCATAGTATACATGGACTGTATCCCATTTGTTCCACACAAAGGGAGTTCCCACCCAGCTCTACATAACAGGGTGTGGGGTCAAGTGAGGCTTTGGGTGTGAGTGCTGGAAGATAAAACGATGATAGGGGCTTGGTTCTTGGCATGGCCCTGCTTCAAGCTCTGTGGCAGGGCAGGCCCTGTTTACTTATGGGCTGGTTTGCCCCAATACTAATCCGAAGTCCTTAGGACCACGTAATATCCTGGGACTCCCTTGATGCATCATCATAGCCAATGTAGGGAAGCACCTCTCTATCTGACTCCAAAATTCAGAAATGAATAAATATAACACATTTTTATTTTCTAACTTGAACATCTCCTTTATGCAATTCTAATTTTTTAAATGGGCCTATTGAGCATCATCTATGTGGCGGCATATTCTAGATTCTATTGAGGTAAGAGCAACAACAAAAAAACATGAACATGTTCTGTCTTTCTCATATGGGAGGACAAGAAACAAAACATAGCTCTCAGGGTGAGAGGGAGCAAGAGGCTTGTTCATGCTTCCTTACGACTTTTGGCCTTGGATGAGAGACAAGGACTGAGTTTAGGGTTGACCATCCACCCTACCCTCACCCACCCACACACAGTCACAGACTTCTACACACACTCACAAACACACATTTATACGTATCACACAAAGTACAAAGGAAGAGGGTCTTTGATTTTTGAAGCCACTGAAATAACAATATTGTAGAAAGGAGGAATTTCTTCTGTTTGACCCAATAGGAAACTTAAGGCCTAAAAGGCAAAAAAGACTCACAGAAAGAAGGAAGCGGAATAGAATTTAAGTCTCCTGGCTTCTATTTCAAATCGGTAGCTCCCAAAATGGATTTCCAAAACCTCAGAGGCAGCATGATTGTTGTTTCTCTAAGTAAAGTGTTCCCCAGGGATGTTCATAGGCATTAAAAAAAAACTAAATTAATAAAAGAAAAAGGAAAAACAACCAAGGTCTATGGTCATTTAAGTTTAGGGGAATCCGGATGAAACAACATGATAGATTTCTCCCATACAGATTTCTTAGTATGTTTGATATGTAAATGTGAATCGTCAGTTTCTAAGAGGGAGAATTATTGGATCCTGAACTGTATCTCTCTTTCTATCTCTCTATTTATTTGTCATGGAACATCTTCCAGACCAGCATTTCACAGGCCCACTGTAGAAATATCAACCTCGTCTACGGCCATGCCACCCTGAACAAGCCCGATCCCGTCTGATCTCGGAAGCTAAGCAGGGTGGGGCCTGGTTAGTACTTGGATGGGAGATCACCTAGGAAGACCAGGTGCCATAGGTGTAAAAAGTAAAGAAAGTGAGGAATTGTAAGATGACAAGGTCCTTGCAGTCTGTGAGGTCAACCAAGCATTGCCTCGCCTAAAAAAAAGAAAAGAAAAAGAAAAAAAGAAATATTAACCTCAACTCCTCGGTAAGGTATGACATGCAAAAAAATTATACAAGGTGCTGCATCCATGTGCTAAAATAACTACTTGTGAGATGGGACATCACTTGTAAAATTCTTAATCTTTTAGCAGGAAATGAAATGGAACATCTCTTGCAGAGTTAATCTTTTTAGTAAACCTAGTTAAGTTTTCTTCCCCTCTTTCTTTGTAAAAAAAGGCCCTCTCCCTCAAATCCGGATAATTGCCCAAACTGGTGACTCATTCTCTGGCTGTTGATAAGGATCTTCTGCCCATTGTTAGCAGAAATGGTGTTAAGTCAGACAGGGCCCTTAGAGTCTGAGAGGGGAGGGGACTTTGGGCCAAAGGTCTTTTTTTATTCTTTAAAAAATATATTAACCAAGCCTGTTTCCTTTACTCACTTAATAGGCAAATCAATAATAGAAATTAATAGACATATGATTTAAATAACGAGTTTGTATCTTCTTTTCCTTGTCTAGAGACTGAGGCGGCACTTCAGCAGGAAACCCAAGACCCCACCCAGACCGAGGCAGAAAGGGAAAGAGCTCTATGAAACCCCTGTAGGCAGGGATTACGGCCATTCTCAGCAGGACGCAGATACTGAAGAAGAGACCTCTGGTCCCTCAACATCCATACTAATAATAAGGGGGTTCATGGCTCTTAGAAAAGAGCTAGGCAGGAAAGTTAGTCAGGGGGTTTCGAGTCTGCCTGCAAAGACACTGAGGTCATCCTGTCCTAGAAAGGGTCCGTCCTAATCCTCCCACAATTAAGCAAGCCAGAAGGCATTTTTTAACTCACACAAAGAAACCAGGAGGCAGAGAATTAGATACCAGTTTAAGCCAATCACTCGCACCTGCACAGTGAAGTCCCCAAGGACCTTAAACTCACCTGAGCCTCATTATGTCATAATTATAATATAATGTATATGCCTGGAAGTTCATTAATATCATTATAACAGACTGAATTCTGGGAACAAACATGCGCAGAAAGCAAAATAATGAATCATTGAGTCCTGTCAATCTTAGTTGTCAATCAACGAAGCCCACTCCTCTAAGAAAAGTAACCACTCACAGCAAAAAGGGATAAAAACCCTGAAGTCTTTGTTACCAGGCCTCAGGCCCACTTCCACTTCTGGAAGTGTATTTTCCCTTCTAATAAAACTTTTCTACTGTATTTCAGTGTCTTACTCAGTTCTTTGTTCGAGATATCAAGAACATGGACAAAGCGCCAGGAGAGGACCCCACTCTCCAGTAACACCTGTGGCTGAGTGTAAAGGCATTGCGCTGTCCACTCTTTGACTCTGCAGTGATGTGACAGTTCCTAAAGCAGAGGAAGACCTCTTTACACATGTCTGCCTCCCATCCCAGGTTTATTGATCTTTTGCAGCTTAAGAGTCAGTTTGAAAGAAATTTGTGGATACATTGAAAACATAAGCAAAATCTTACCACCCATACCAACATTTGAAAGAGATATTTATAGTGAATCAAGCTTTACAACCATATAACCCCAACTTATGATTCCAATCCACACATAAAAGAATAATCATGGACTCAAGAAGGTTTCCATAGGTGATTAATGAGATAAAGTTTTCCTCTTCAACAATTTGATTCACCAGCTTTAGTTTCTAGGAGAGAGCAGGAAAAAAATTAAAATTTTAATTCACCTCCAAGACTGTTTTGAGCATTTATTTCTTTGTCCAAATGACAATTTCTACTCTCTGTTTCTGATGAAAACATGTTTTTATTATTTTAACATAATTTCTGAATATTAAATTATCCAGAAATAAAGAGACTGAGATTTCTTTTATAGCTCCAGAAAAAATAAAAGTTCCTCCTAGGCTAGGAAGAAGATGTAATGGAAGCAGTGGATTTGGGCTGGGTCTTGAAAAAATGAATAGCAGTTTACCAGTTAAAGAAAGGCAAGGGATTGGTGCTCCAGGGTAAGAGAACCACATGTGTGAAGGCATAGGGGCATGGAACATCTCGAATATCCCAGAAACAATGGGAACTCAGGTATAGCTACATGACAGAGAGAGACAGATACAGCTAGGAAGGCTTTGGGAACCTTATTATAAAGAACCCTGGATGCTATCCCAATGGGTTTGAATTTTATCTCATAGGCTGCCAGTGAAAGATTCTAAGCATAGTAGAGTCGTACACTAAAATATAAAAGATTGGCGACTAGAATGACTGATTACATAACCATTGTAAAAGTCTGGGTGAGAGGACTTATGGCTATGGCCAGAGTTGAGAGGCATTTCTGAGATGAAACGACAAGGTTTGGTAACTAACTGGATGTGGCGATAGGAAGAATGGGCTGAAGACAGCTCTCAGGTTGTCTAATGGGATACATGGTACTATCCTGGAGAAGGCTCAGGATTGCAGAAATGGGGGTTAGGTTTGGTAGGAGTAGCTAACAGAACATGTTAAGCCTAAGCAAAACCATTACAATGGGTTCAGGTAAAGGTAAGAAGAGGAAGTGATTCTCACATTCTTATAGGAGCTGCTATCTGGAAGGCCCAGTGTGCCCACAGTTTCTCATTTGTAGTCTTGTTTGATTTTAGGGATTATTCCTTTTCTGAATCTAAGTAATATCAATATATAAAATATCCACACCCACACTTCAGTTGGACCAAAAGTTATCATAAATCATATTGAGTTTGTTGTGATATCTTCAACTTCAACAAATGATGAGTCAGATTAACTCCATGTCAAAGTTCCTTGCTAAGGCAGCTATTCCAAAAGGCTCCTTGGTACACTGGATTATGACACAGATATGGGAAATGAAGGTAGATAAGTCTTTGACTCCACCTGGTCACACCTATTTTGAGCAAAGCCAATCAAGTACAAATATGAGAAGATTCCTTGTCTGAGTCCATGCTTGCCTTCTCCTCCATTCCACTGCTGTGGTGAAGCCAAGATGAGATTCACAGTGAGTAGATTTTCCCTTTTGAATTTATTATCTTCTAATAGCAGACTGTTAACACTCTGAGCTAAAGGCATCTGTTTCTTAGGACAATATCACTGTAATGGAAAATTTTGTTTAAAAAATCTCTTCTTTTCATGGAATTGTGGCATTTATAAACATCTCTATAGATAAAGATAATTATAGTGGGATTAAATAGCTGTCTGAGCATCTTATACCATGCTATCTTTAATAAAATTACTTTTCAGATCTTCTGATTTAAGTCTGGGCAGAGAGCAAACAGTCCCTAAGCCCCAGAAAATGCCTTATCTTTCCCCACATTCTTGAATTCCTTTTTTACCAAAACTCCTGAGTAGGTTCAGGCAAGATAAAAAAACATGTTATCACATTCTCTGCTGTCAAATGAATCTCCAAGTAAGAACAATTTGCCTTAGACACTGTCCATAGTCATTTATTCATGACAAGGCCTGAAGCATGAAGCTCTTGCAGCATCTCACCCATGGTTCCAGCTAAAAAGCTCAGAGTGTAGCAGGTGGACCACAAAATTCTGCCAAAGTAACTTGTGGTTAACCGTGCATCTCTTATAACAACAAACAAAAGGACTGAAATCAGAGAAGTATTTTTATATTTCAACATAGTAAAGACTAAAATATATTACAGCAGACTCTCCTTCATAATGGAGTTGCTAGTGTAAAATCATTATCTAGAAATAAGTTCTAATAACAATAAAGTTTAAAATAATACAGGAGATCAGATCTTGATCTCTCCTAGAAGAAGAAATACAACGTTGGCCATTAATACAAGCTTGGTTAAGTCATTTAAGTGACTTCTGAAACTCAATTTCCTCAGCTGTGAAAGGATTGTATTGTACTAGTAGATCTCAAAAATTTCTTTCATCTCTTGACCTTTTTTTTTTAAACTAATTTTTTCTTCCTCTTAAACTATCAGGAGAAAAATTAAACAAATTTTTAAAATTACTTTGAATCACCAGGTCAGTTCTCAAACCATTTTGTCCCAGTCAAAGGAAATGAGAACAGGTACTCAGAATCAGGCACCCTGCATAAAGCTCTATGTTCTAATAAGCAATGTCATGTACCTAGTGACCCAGGTACCCTGGGACAGCTATTGATTTCTCTTCTGCTAACCATGCTTAACAGCCAGACACTCCATCCTTGGCCTCTCAGCACCAGTATCCAACATGCTTACTAATCCATTGCTTTAAAAATAATTAAAAATTAAAAGACAACTTTGCTCTTAGAAGTTCTAGGAATGAAGGAAAGCATTCAGAGCAATCATTTGATCTGGAAATCATTCTTATTTAATTTTCAGATCAAATAGGAAAATTAATTATTTTCAGATGTGATGATTTTTAGAACTTATAACTATTTTCATATCACATGCCATTCATTCTCAATTTTATTTTTCAATTTTTCAATACACTAACACTTTATTAGTTTTTTCATAAGACCTACATTAAAAATCCTAAAACTATATATCACAATAGCAAAATATAAGTAACCAACCACAATTGTACATTATCATTAAAACTGTTTATGGTTGAAAAAAAATACAAGGTCAAAGAAGAACAGACAGACCATTGAACACAGTAGTAAGGTTAATAAATACTTTCCATAAGCTTGGATAGAGAAAGAAAAAAGAAGACATTGTTTTGCCATGTGACAGGAAGCCAGTGTTATTTGTGATTTCAGATTTTCTTTGCTGGACTTCTTGGTGTCCTCCTGACTCCTGCCTTTGCTGACTATGTAAGTCTCACTTTTTAAAGTCTATTATCAAAATGTATTTGCAAAAAAAAATAATATGATATTAAACCATTATCGATTTCTCAAAAATTTCAGAATATCAACATCGATGATAACAACAACAGCGGTGGAAGTGGGCAGCAGTCAGTGAGTGTCAACAATGAACACAACGTGGCCAACGTTGACAATAACAACGGGTGGGAATCCTGGCACACGCTCTGGAATTACAACACTGTAAGTAGCCAGCACCCGATTTCCATTCTTTACAAATATGATAGTTCTTTCATAACAACAGAAAAATTGCCTGCTATTCATAAAAAAAATAAAATAAAATAAATTCTAACTGCATATAAGCATAGAGTACCAATTTTGCTTGCCTAGTTTCACCCCCTAGATGTAACTGCTATTAAGTTTCCCATGATCAGTGAAAATTCAAACCAATAAACAGTAATTAGGATCCACTATGTTCAAGGGATTGTGAGGTTGTAAGACAAATATGAACAGCCTTTTGTTTTGCCTAGAGATCCCCTCAGTAATGATAAAAGACCTTCACAATATTACTGCTGTCAAAGCATAGTCTACCTCATTCGATCTTCAAGTTCCTTCCAAAAAGACAGAAACTGACATTTCACCTGTAATTTAAAGGGACCAAAGGAAATGTAAATGATAATATTAATTGGTAAGGGAAACAAAAAAACACTTGGTTCTGGTTAGAAGACCCAACTGTGCAGTTATCAGCTATGTGTTGAACAAACTTTACACTGTTAAAAAGACTCTTTATTGTTTTAGTTTTACGATCTGATCAATTTAAAAACTAATTCCTGTCTTACATGACTCCTTGAAATATTATAAAGACCAAAGAAGATTAAAATGTGATAGTATTTTTTTAATACTTTTTATTTATTTATTTATTTATTTACTTACTTTTTTATTATGGTGGCATTGGTTAATGAAATTCAGCAAGTTTCAGGTGTACAATTTAGCAGTAAGGCATATATATATATATATATATGCACACACACATGTATATATATATAATAGTATTTTAAATTATTTCAGCAAAACAGACATGTAGAGTAATTCTTAACCACGCTAGAACCTAGAGATAAAGCAACAACTTAGACACTGAGTCTCTGCCCTCAGGGGTCTAATCTGTCAAATGTTAGCCATAAATGTGATTGCAAAACAAGGCCAGATCCTGTGCTTTTATCCCAGTTCATCGTGATCTCAGAGTTCTGGTTCTCTCCACTGGTAAAATTGTTTTCTGATGAGGAAAGTTCCTTGATGAACATACTTCTCACACTCTACCATCTTCCTAACAGGGCTTTGCTGCAACCAGACTCTTTCACAAGAAAGCATGCATTGTGCACAAAATGAACAAGGATGCCATGCCATCTCTTCAAGCCCTTGATGCCCTGGTCAAAGAGAAGAAGGTAAAAATAAAAGTCCTTTTATTTTTGTCACAATCATCCCCTCTTGACCATAGTATGTTGTAGTGTGCAGCACAAAATGGGAAGAAGAATTGGTCAAGTGCCTGAGGAGAGGCAGCTGCCACCACACTCAAATGCTGTGGCTCACACCTTCCCCTACAGAGGTTTTTCAGAACACCTAGCCTCTACTGTTAGAGGAAAAAAGTTCTCACACCAAGGAGAGCCTTCAGCACTTCTCCAAGGACATTTTTCTGCAAGAGTTGGGTTATGATTATTAGATTTAGCAAAAATAGAGGATTCCAAGTTAATTTTGAATTTTAGATAAGCAATTGATCATTTTTAGCATAAGTATGCCCTATGCAATATTTGGGATATACTTATACTAAAAAATGATTTGTTTATCTGAAATTCAAATTTAACTGGGTGTCCTGTATTTTATATGGCAACCCCAGTTGGAGTGAGTGGGGAGAAGGGATTCATCATTCTTTAAAAAGTTTGCCTGAGTTCATATTCATATAACCGATAAATGGCTACCTTTCATTAACAGGGTAGAAAAATAAATAAACTGCATTCCCAGAATTTAGTCAACACATAGTTCAATTTCAGAAATATGAATGACCAAATGAGGCCCAAGCTTCCAAATAAATTTAGCCTCAGATTTCTGCTTTTATGAGAAGCTGAGGTTTCAAACCACCTAAATTCCTTGAGACAATGAGAAATTCTGAGATATACATGGTTGCAATTGGTTCTTCTTCATTTTGATTATAGAAAAATTATAACCAAGCAATACTGCCTGTTGACCTGGTATACAACCCTCAATTCAACAAACTGCTGGGATTAGCACTCATTCTCTCTCTTCCTTTTCCTCTGTCTTTTCTATATTCAGCTTCAGGGTAATGGACCAGGGGGACCACCTCCCAAAAGCCTGATGTATTCAATCAACCCTGGCCAAGTCAATGACCTGGATAAGTTTGGAGATTCCATCGTTAGCATGTGCAAGGGGATTCCAACATACATGGCTGAAGAGATTCAAGGTGAGTAGCCTCCCTATTATGCACTCTAAGTTAGTGCTGGTAAAATTGTCAGACTATTCTCAGGCATGTCCACAAAGGATTCCAACTACCTAGATGGTAATCAAGGCTACGCAGCACTTGTTCCCTGCCATGCATTATTCTTCAGGATTTAGATGTGTTAACTCATTTGCTCCTGACATCAATCTTATGTGATAGGTTCTATTATTGTTTTCATACTCAACATGAGAAAACTGAGGCACAGAGAGAGGTCACAGAACACTTGCCGGGTTCAATCCTAAGCATCTTGGCTCTGGGTCCTGTGCTATTAAGAATCCTGAAATATTGCCCTTCAAAGGTGAAATTAGAGTACATTCAAGACATGGTCAAAGAATACATGTTAACTAAATGAAAGCAAAAGGCCAATAGAATCTTTTGACTTTTACAGCTCGAACAATCACTTAATTTCTGAGCATTCAAAGGATAATTTACACAAAAACGAAGTATCCACCTAGGAACCTAACCTAACAGCAGCTTTTCAGATCTTTGAATCTATTGATTTAACCTTTATAGCTAGATAGCTAGATCTTGAAATTGTTGCAGAATTAGTTTGGAAACTGTATGACTTCTCCTCTCCCCATTCACTGCTGCCCTCTCCCTCAGAAAAAGAGTTCTTGAAAAGATGTTGATACTGGCTTCTTCTTTTCTTTTTCTCAGGGGCAAGCCTGATGTTCTACTCAGAAAAGTGCTTTGATGCCAATATACTCTGGATTCTGAACATTTCTTTCTGTGGAGAAACCGTGGAAGCCTGAAAAAGAAAAGTTGTTTTAGGTTTAGTCATCACAATATTTTATGCAGAAAAACATGAGTTCTAATTGTTTTTTATCATATCATTCTGAAATGTTCTCTCCTGATTGTGTTTGGTTTCTTTACATTTCAATAAACCTATTTAGCACTGAAATTAGTTTAACCTAAAATTCCTTACGATTTCCATTTGGAATGCACAGGATCAAAAGTGCAATTTGGTAGTAGCAATTTGTTGAAGTGCGTTAGACCCAACTATTAGCCTATATTCAGGACGTGTCCCTTATAAAGAACCCCTTCAGATGCTTCAGATACTACTAACCACAGCTCTGGGAATGGTTCCAAGACCATCCGACTGCTGTGAGAACTGTTCTATAGTTGATGTGCACAGTGACGTTTCAGATCAGCAAGGGCAGAAATCCACTCAAAGTAGCTTAAGCCAGAAAAGGAAAGTTTATTGCAAGGGTATTGGAGTATCTAAAATAATCTTAGGGCAACAAAAGCAGCTGGTATCAAAGATACTGGAGCCAGGAACTATATTGACACCAAGACTCAAGTCTCCTTCTCTCTCTCTGAAGCCATGTGTTAACTCTTCTCTGCTCCTCTCTAAATTCTGCTTTCCTCTTATTTCAACTCACAGATGGCTTTTTCTGCAAAGATGGCTGAACCAAAATGTTAGCCTCATCTCCATGTTTACATGTCTTTCCAACTTAAGAAGTAACGTCTAATACTTTTGAATCCCAATTCCAATTTTCCTTCCCACTATTTTATTCAAGAGTTCATGACCTCCATTCTATAATGGCCAGAGAAGTGAAGTCACATGGAAGTGAAGCACTGGGGTCTCCACTGAAGGAGAAAGACCTCAGAGAAAATAAAGACTTCAAGTGTTGTGTATTACAATGTGAATCTATAGTTTACTTTTTAAAATTGCTCTCAGGATTTTTTTTTAAATCCTGGGTGCTGTAAAACAGTGGTCTCCATGCTTTTTGGCATCAGGGACCAGTGCTCCTATAAGAATCTAATGCCTGATGAGCTGAGTGACAATGCTAGTGCTGGGGAGCGGCTACAAATACAGATGAAGCTTCCATAGTCAGCCACTCACCTCCTGCTGTGCATCTCAATTCCTATAAGGCCATGGACCGGTACTGGTGAGAGGCCTAGGGGGTTCGGGACCCCTGCTGTAAAAAGGTATCTAATTCATTCCCAAGTCTTCAGATGGGATATCCCTAAATAACCCTCCAAACAAAATTAAAGACATTAATTACCACCATTTGAAAAATGTAATATTTACCATCCTAATTAGGAGGAAATTATAATTATTTTCTTTAGCCTGAGACATTTTTATTGCTGTTCACATGAAGTGTACCACCAGTGTAATACAGTTTTCAAAATATCTTAAAGTCATGAGATGTGGAAACCTGTCCAAGACTCATCAAATATCAAGGTCTTAGATACTCCTTTACTGTGAACGAGAAAAAAATAAAACTGTGACTCGCAAACTGGATACAACACCAAGGCTGACTTTTGGGAGCTGGTAAATCTCATGTTTCATGGAAGAATTGTCTAGTCACTATTTCAGGATAAGAAATTAAATTCACTAGGAAAATATAAAGATTCTAGATTATATACACCTATCAAAATATATAAAGGAAAAATTGTAAGAATTTCAGGAGAATTTAACAGTCTCGCTATACTAAAGATTTTTAACATATATCTTTTAACACTAACTTACAGATGAAGCAGTTAAAGATATAAAAAGTTTAATACAATTAACATGCTTATTTTAATGAACATATATAGAACGCTGCAGAATACATATTCTTCTTAATCACATATGGGACATTTACAAATATTGATCATGTGCTGAAGGATAAATCAGATTTAAAAATTTTTTCAAATGGTAAAGAACACATTTTTTTGACTTCAACTTAAGATAGAATAAATATTGCCCTCTGAATAAAAAAAGATCATTCCATTTGTTTAGAAATCAGGAAACAAACTTCGAAATAACACATGAGCCAAAGAAAAATTCATGATGATAAGTAGAATGTATTTTGAACTGTGAAATAATGAAAGCACTTCATACCAAAATCTTGTGAGCAGCAGCTATAGTAATTTACAGTCTTGAATGTCTATTTTATAAAAGAAGAAAGGCTGAAGATTGAGTTAAGCATTCAACTTTAAATGTGAGGGACAAGCATTAAATATCAAAAATAAACAGAAAGAAAAAATAATATTGACAATATCAAAAGTTAATAACATGGAAGACAAATATATAATAGTAAGGTTCAACAAAGTCAAAAACTGGTTCTTGTGGAAAGGCAAAAATTGACCAGAAATAAAAAGAGATAAATCACAAGCAATGCTAGGAATGAAAAAAAGGATACTAAGCTACAGATGTTACAGATATTAAGATGTTAATAAAATAAATTTATAAATAATTTCATGTCAATAAATTTGAAAGCTTAGGTGAAATGAATTTCTAAAACACTCACTACCAAAACATACTAAAGAAGAAATATAATGCCTTAATAATTCTATAACCAGTAAAGGAATTAGTTCAGAAATTTAAAAATTACATGCAAGAAAACTCTAAGCCACGATGGTATTTACACTGAGATTGAATAAACATTGAAAATACAGATTAGTCTAATCTCATAAAACTATTCAAGTGTATAGGGAAGTAAAAAGAAGTACTTTCCAAGTTACTTCATGAGTATATTAATAACCTCATTCCAAAACTTGACAAGGATTGAATGAAAAAAGAAATGTACAAGGCAATCTCTGTCATGAAGATAGATGCAAAATGTCTTAACAAAACGGTAGCAAGTCAACTGAGCAAAGTGTAAAAAGATAATACAGCATGACTGCGTTGGATTTTTTCCTAGCAATACCCATTGGTTCGATATTAGGAAATTAGCAATGTAATTTGCCACATTAAAATATCCAAAGACAACAATATATGATGTATCTCAATAGTAGCAAAATTATATCATTGAATATTTGTTCATAATAAATAAGTAACTTAGAAAATCTGGAATTAAAAGAAGTTGTACTGAAAGTTAGTAAAGAAAGAAAGAAAGAGAAAAGAAAAAAAAGAGGAAGGAAGGAAGGAAAGGAAAAAGGAAGGAAAGAGGATAGAAGGAAGGAAAAAGGAAGAAAAAGAAGGAAGGAAGAAAGAGTTGAAAGGAAAGAAAGAAAGAAGGAAAGAAGAAAGAGCGGGCTGAGGGAGGGAGGGAGAGATGGAGGAAGAAGGAAGGAAGGAAAGAAAGGGAGAAAGAAACTATTATGCCCGGATGACATGTTTTTCTGTGAAAAACACATGCATTTATAGATAATATGGGAATCGGAGCATTTAGAAAAGTCCATGAATACAAAAATAACTATTAAATATAAATTGCATTTCTATATATCAGCAGCAAATATATAGAAACTTCCATTGTTTAAATAGCATTTATAAGAGCAATATAAAATATAACATATCTAGGAAAAATTATTTAATTTATTTAACGATATTTCTTAAATAACCTGCTACACATATCGCACTATTGTGCACACTTGAAATTCATCAGCTAATAAAAACGTAAAGCTCCTTGTCTCATGTAGCTAGCATTTTAGTCAGAAGAGGGAGAAATAAACAATAAACATAATTATCATAAACAAATACATAAATAAATAGTAGGATATTTGGTAAGATGGTATTGTGTACTGTTATACAGTAGAATAGAAAATGATAAAAGCTAAGGGGAAGATGCAGAGAACAATAAGGAGAATCAAGAATGCCAGGAGGGAAGAGCCACTCTGCAATTTTTAATAGGTATTTAAGATAGGCATCGTTGGACAGGGGAAATTTGAACAAAGTCTGAAAGAGATAAAGTAGTTAGCCATGTCTATATTTCTAGAAGAAAAACATTACAAGCAAAGGAAATAGTGCTAAGGCCTAAGGCAGAAGTGTGCCTGGCATCTTCAAAGTACAGCAAGATCAGTGTGGCTGAAACAGTGTGAACAGAAAAGAGAGAAGAAGGAAATGAGGGTGAAGAGATAGAGGGAACCAGATCATGATGAGCCTTGCAGGCCATTGGTGGCTTTGAGTATTATTCTGAGTAGAATAGAAAGACATCGCAGTAATCTGAGCCAAGATAGGATATGATCTTATTTTAAGCAATAAATTAAAACAAAATTATTAAGCAGACATAGATGTGCTAGACTTCTATGAAAACTTTATTGAGAGGCATTAAGGTAGAATAAATAAATACAGATAAACTATGGCCATGAATTAGAAGATTTAATATTATAAGAATGTCAGCTCCCCCTCAATCTATAGATTCCATGCAATTCTAAGCCAGTTCCCAACAAGTCATGCGTGTACATGCGTGTGTTTGCTATATAACAAGCTAAATTTAGAATATAGATGGAAGATCATTGACCAGTTGGAAGACGGTTCTCCAGGGGTCCTTGATGTTTCTATACATGAGTAGAAGCACTGACTGTCCTTTGTTCTCAACTGTTTTTGCAAGGATGTTTGTATAGGAAACAGGTTTGGAAGATAGGCATTTGTCTCTCTTTAGAACAAAAGGCAAGTTTACTTCTATTATAAAAGATTTGAATTCTCTAAGCTCAGGATCCTCTGTGCAACCCACTGTCTGTACAAGAATCCATCTGGGTCTTAGGCATTACCCTTGGAACATGTGGGCAAGAAACGCTGACATTAGCATTCATACTCATACTATTTCCTGTGCCATGATTAATAAAGTCTTTCATCTCTCACCCAGGGGTCTCATGTCTTCTGTCATCATCCATAAAATTATGGCAGGCTAACTTTTGAGATTTCAAGGTAAAATCTCAAACCCTACCTGAAAGGGCCAAGAATAGCCAAGTTACTGATGTAGGACAAAAAAAAATGAGTGAATTTGACCCATCAAAATTAGTAAGCAGACATAGTAATTAGAATAATATGATATAAGTACTGGGATATACAAATACATCAATGGACCAAAATAGAAAGTCCACAGATAAATCCACAAAGCTATAGATTACTGAAACAAGTTGTAGGCTGCATTTCAGGTCTATAAAGGAAAGATGAATTTTTTTAAACAATTGGTATTTTTATTTTTATATAGAATAAAAATAAATGAGAAAATGAAACCAGACCCCTACTTCCCACCATGTTAAAAAAAATAAATTTTAAGTATATTAAAAACTTAATATGAAAAAATAAAGTCTTAGAAGATAATAATAAATAATAACTTTATGACTACCGAGAGATTTGCTAAACTTCTTAGAAAAAGTCCTATATATAAAGTAAAATAATGATAAATTCTCTACATTAAAAATAAGAATATCTGTTAATCCAAGTCACCAAAATTAGAATGAAAAGACAAGCCACAAACCACTAGAGCTATTTACAACACATAAACTGGATAAAGGATTAATATAAAAATTATATAAAGAACTCTTACATATCAATAAGAAAAAGATGAATGACTAATAGAGAAATGGAAATAAATAAGTTTCTAGCAGAAAAGAAATCCTGAATGGTAAATCTAGATATGCAGAGATGTTAACTTCCTTAGCAATAAAGAAAATGCAAATTAAATCATAATGAGAGATCATCTCATATCCATCTGATGGGCAATGAAAAGTATAGTATGAGGTGTTAGAGAGGATGTAGAGTAAATAGAACATAGCCAGAGCAAGCATAAATTGATACAACTGCTGTGGAAAACAATTCGACATTGTCTAATAAGTTGAAGATGTGACTGTCCTAAGCCGCAACAATTCCACTCTTAAAAATATATTCTAGAGAAATTCTTGCAAGGGGGCATCCAGAAACATGTACAAAAATGTTCATACCAGCAGTGTTTGGAACAGCAAAAAAAAAAAACTAGAAATAATCCAAATGTTTGCCAGCAGTAGAATAGATAAATAAATCACGATCTGTTTATTTAGTAGAATACTAAATATCACAGAAGGAAAACCAAATTAATCATAGCCACACACAATATAAGAGACCTATGAAAAATTATCTTGAGTTCAAAACGCAAATTGCAGAAGAAAATATATTGTATTCACATAAAACCCCAAAACAGACAAAAATAAAACATGCATATGTGGTAAAACTTGACTACAAGCAAGGGAATGATAATACAAAACTTTGTGTAATCGTGTACCCCTGAGAGGAAAAGATGGGGTGACAGAGGGACAAATGGAAGACTTCCAAGGTAGTGGTAATGCTTTCTCTCTCAAACTAAATTAAGGGGCAGGAAGTTCATTGGTGTGTGTTGTATCATTATTCTTTACACTTTATGTTACATTTTTAAATAGTCTTTTGCACTTGATACTTAATTACAATTTTTAAAAGTTAAAAGACACAATAAGATAATGTTATTAAGACAATCAGAAGGTTGACCTTGTGTGGATGGAAAGAAACTGCTCTTTTATTCTAAAAGAGCAGAGAGGCCTCTCATCTCTTGCTCAACTCTGAGGTCGGTGGTTCCAAACATTCATTCAGCCTTTGACCCATGTCCCCAGAAGAGTGTATAAGTAAAAATGAGTTCATTCAACACCAGGATGCTGAGAGGTCTGCAAAGAGAAGCCGCTGTTCCTGGGCTGTGCCAGGGCCAAACCCTGCTCTCCACAAGACTCTAAATCACTGCCTCGGAAACCTGCTGTGCAGTTTCCCATTTTCAGTTTTGTTTGTCCTTGCGGATAACCTGAATAACTCATGCCAAACTGTGGCTCGCCCTCTCACCTTGGCGCATCTGAAGTCAGGAGGAGATGCAGAAAGCACACAGAGCTGGCTAGCAGAGTCGTCAGAAGTTTTAGTGACTTCATAACCCCAAGAGACACCAGAGGGAAGGAGATAATGTCCTGCTACAAGCCTGATTCTAAGAAGGAAACAGTAACAGAAAATACTTTAGATAAGTCCTTGCCCATTATTAGAATATCTTTCTAATCTCCTCCCAGTTGCACTTCTGACATAATCAAATAGTTTAAACTTAACCTCCTGTAGTTGAATCCTTCCAGAGCATTCACTAACAAATTTTAACTTAAAGTCAATTTTTCCAAGGTGCTTTCACATCAATAGATACATATATCTATTAACTGAGCTTCACATTTCTCAAATATTCAAAAGTTAGAAATAACCAATCAGGAAGATCAGGAAGTACAACCAAATTCAAGCATAAGAGAAAGTTTACCAAATTTCACATTTAAGTCACTCATACCCAGATATTCAAATTAGGCTGGGTCCGTTTTAAATATCTTCTTTCCTAGGAACTAGAGATAAGGCAGGGAGGAAAAAAGCAATTAAAGTGTCTATTTTCATGAAGTTTACTTCCTAGTGGTAGAGAAAAACAACAAATAAATACATAATATGAATAATGATGGTAACTGTTAAGGAAGGAACAAAATAACATGAGAGAAGAGGAACCATCAATGGAAAGTTGAGGTGGGGAAGAAGTTGTTTTTACAGTAGATAGGCAGGCGCATAATAAGAAATATAGCTGGCCTATGTCCCAGGTCCTTGGGAGGTAGTCTCTAAACCCTTGTAATTTCCCAAGTGATAGGAACTTCTTTGTTATTCATAATGGTCCCCTCAGACCACACCTGATAGTTTATGCTAATGAGATGACTCATGGTGGGTCCCTAGATAGTTTATGTGAAGGAGATGACTCAGGTTGGGGACAGGTCATGCTAGAACGACCCAACTACGTGATTAGAATTTTGAGGCTTTAAGCCACATTATATCAGCCTGACTTCAAAGAAGGGGATAAGGCTAGAGATTGAGTCACATGACCAATGATTCGATCAGTCATACCTACATAATAAAGCCCTAATAAAAACTAGGGACACCAAAGCTTGGGAGGACTTCTCTAGTTGGCAACACTTCACATCAATGTGTGAGAAGGGTCACAACCCTGACTTTATAGAGAGAGGACAAAGGACACACTTCATTGGCCAGGACCCTCCCAGACCTTACGTTACTTACCTCTCTTTGGCTGGTTCTAATTTGTATCTCATCGCAATAATAAAGCCATAATCATCATAAGTATAGTGCTTTCCTGAGTTCTGAGTTATTCCACTGAATTATCAAACCTGAAGGGATAGTGAGAACCCCTGAATTTGTAGCCAGCCGGTCAGAAGTGAGGTTGGCCTGGAGACGCCTGGACGTGCAGCTGGTATCTGAAGTGAAGGCAGTCCTATGGAGATAATAATGATAATAAAATAATAATGTCTACAAATTTGATAGCTTAGACTATGATCAAATTTTTAAAAACATTCCAGGGATATTTAAAATGAATGTATGTCAGCTCCAAGATTTAAAATAGAATCTAAATTACAGAAGTGGAACTTAATTCCTTGCCCTTGAGTATGGATTGACTCAGTTACTTGCTCCTCATAAATAGAGTATGGGAAGGAGAAATGGTAACTTTACAAGGGAGAAACCTGACAGACACCACTTTAACTAAGTGATCAAAGTGAACATCATCAGTATTAAATCATGTTGCTCTCACGTACCCCTTGATGTGATGTGCCCTTCATCTCTCTGCTATTGTTCCCCCAAACCTGCCACTCCAATATTATCATGAGAAAATATCAGATAAACTCAACTTAATGGGAATTTTACAAAATACCTGATAGTACACTTCAAGAGAGTCAAAGTCCTTCTATTAGTTTCTCAGGGCTGCTACAACAAATTTCCACAAACCCAAATATCTGCTTAAAATAGCAGATATTTATTTTCTCATAATTCTGGAAGCCAGAAGTCCAAAATTAAAGTGTCAGCGGGGTCACGTTCTTTACAAAGGCTGGGGAAAGAATCTTTCTTTGTTTTTTTCAGTATCTTGTGGCTCCTGGCATTCCTTGGCTTGTAGCAACCTAACGCCAATCTCTGCCTCTGTCTACATCTGGCCTTCTCTCGCTTTATAGGTCTCTTGCTGTCTCATATTTTTCTCTCCTTCTCTTATCAGGACACCAGTCATTGGATTTAGGGCCCACTCTAAATCCAGGATGATCTTATTTTGGAATCCTTAACTTAATTACATCTGTAAAGACCTTATTTACAAAATAAAGTTACATGCTTGGGTACCAGGGGTTAGGGATTGGACATATCTTTTTGGAAGAAGAAATTCAACTTTCTATGAGAAGAATAGCAAACTGTCACAGATTGAAAAAGACTAAGGAGATATGATGACTAAATGCGATGTGGTCTTCTGGACTGGATCCTGGAGCAGAAAAGAGAACATTAAAGAAAAAAAAAATTGGTAAAATCCATGTAAAGTCTGTAGGTTAGTTAATAATATTGTGACAATGTTAGTTTCTTAACATTATTTAACATTGCCTTCTTAATGTTGTCTTAACATTGATTTCACAGTTTTGATCATTGTGCTATGGTTATGTAAGATGTTCATACATATTATAGGAAACTGGGTAAAGGAACTCTCTATACTATCTTCACAACTCCTCTATAAATCTAAAATTATTTCAGAATAAACCAATCAATCCAGTGTTTTTCCTCTCACACATTTATTCACATAATATCATTCACTGAGAGAGCAAGCATGGGATATAAAAGAGGGCTTTAATCTGCGTAAATACCAAAAGTTAAGTCTTAAATGAATGTCAAGTCTCTGTTCTCACTGTGAAGAGTGTCAAATGTTAGAGCTTTAGGGTACAGAGTCCCAGTCCCACCCTCATTGTCACATGTGCACGCACAGACATACGCACGCACGCACAGACATACGCACGCACGCACAGACACACACACACGCACACACATGTGCAGAGTTAATTTCTATGAGACCAACACCCTCCCAGGGCCTTTTGAGTCTTGGCTAACCACACAAGGCAGTCAAATCAACAATGCTGTCTTTTATGCTTGAGCTCTGTAGATGGGCCCAGCCTACTCAGTTCATCTCTATGGTGGAAATTACTCAAGAAAGAGTGAAACTCAGCAGAGCAACCCCCCTCCCAACCTATACACACACCCTAGGATCAAAATTCTCAGCAATCTCTAAGAATTTCCTAAAGAAGCAATGCAGGGAGTAGCCTTCTCACTTAGATTTCTAAAAACTAGTCTCCTTAAACTCCCCACCCCACGCCCATCAGGACAATGTGAGAGCTCGGTCATATATCTACCTTAACTCATCGCCGATAGTACTAGTGTAACAGACAGTGTGGGGTGCTAAGTTAAGCAGAGCTCAATTCAAAAACTGATCCTTAGGTAAGTTAATTAACCGTTCAGGGCACCAGGAAAAGAACATGAAGCTAATAATGCCCGCTGTATTAGTCAACTATTAAAAACAACCACAAAATCTCAATAGCATTCAATAAAAAGCATTTATTTTCACCCATCTATGGTCAGCTAGCTGGGAATTGATTGACCTCAGGCTGAGCTTGGCCAAACATCTCTGCTTCAAGTTATGAATCCAGCTGGCTCTGGTCTGTTCCAAGTGTCTCATTCTGGGTTCCAAGTGGAAGACTCAGCACCACCCTGGGAGAAACTTTTCTCATGGCAAAAGCAAAAGTGCCATAGGGCATAACCAACCAAATGAGCACATTCCAAACCCTTATTTGTATCACATCTACTGTCATCCCATGGACCAAAGTAAGTCACATGGCCAAGCTAAAAGTCAAGGTACAGAGAAGTAACCCCTTGTGTACTTCTCACGTAAGAGACACTGCAACATGACACTGCAAAGAACATGGACCCAAGGAAGAGTGAAGAAATGGAACTAAAAAATTCAATTCATCGGACTACTTCATAGGAGTCTTAAGAAGATTAAATTTAATAATGTATGCAAAAGTGTTGATGCAGAGTAGGCATTTAATAATCGTTTGTTTCATTTCATTAATATATCCAGGCTCACCACTGTCATGCTCTGGCTGAAGTTTATTCAGGCTGCGGTAGCCTCCTGAAATACGGCCTCCAACAATTCTTTACCTCACTATGTAGTGATGCTTGTCTTGGTATCAAAAAGTAGAATCTAATTCCCTCCCTGCAGATTTAAGCTAGCCTTAGAGACTCCCTTTGACCGATAGAAAGAATCTGAAGTGACGTTCTGAGACTTCCAAGAGTCAGAAATAAGGAGACTTGCCACCTCTACCTGAGTCTCTTGGACTGCACACTCTTAGACCACTCTTTTTGGAAACTGAGTCACCAAGCTGTAAGAAACCCAAGCCATATGGGGAGGACACACATACACGTTACGATTAAACACTCCATCTGAGCTCCCAGCTGACAGCCAGCATCAACTGCCAGCCATCTTGAACAGCCAACCCAATTGATCTTTTGGATGACTGCAGCCCAGCTGATATCTTGCTGCAACGACATGGGAGACCCCAAATGAAGAGTGCCCAGCTGAGCCCCAGTCAACCCACAGAACCATCAGTGATACTAACAAATTATTATCTCAACTCATTACCTTTTGGGGTAATGAGTTAACCAATGCTAATATCTCCGCTGACCAATGAAGCAATGCAGTACCCTAGTAGACAGAGAATCTACCACTCTGTTATCTTTCCTCTTACCCACAACTCATCACAGCTCGTTCTTGGTGCTGGTCCTGTCTCCCCTTTCCAACACTATCAAAACGCTTTAACAAAGATTTTAGCATCTGCTCAGCTCCCTCTCCAGCCCATTTTACTTCAAAGATGGGGAGAGTGTCCATGGTGTGAGAAGTAAACAGGATTAGTTTGGCAGCAACTTGGGGAGAAGTGGACATACAGGTTTACATTCTCCTAGGGGCTGAAAGGGGGATTGCTGTTCAGAGTTCTGATCACAGGTACATTTCCCTGCCTCTCTCGCTTTGGGAAGACTCAGCTTCAGATAGACTAATGTGACCCTTAGGCTTCTGATTAGTAGACAACTTTTGCTGCTGACCCCAAATATACTTAATGCCATATTCAAGAGACATTCCAAGAATCTGATTCCCCAGAACTCTGCACTGACCTCTGCTACTTCACAAGCTCCAAGGAACATAGGTCTGTGGGTAGGCAGAGGTGGCTGGACAGAGTGTCTGACAGATCTGGCAGTACCTCAGCTTCCCCTGAGGCCTCACCCCTCAGAGCGTAGGAGGTGTCCACAGGAAGCCGTCAACATTTCTGGAAATGAAATGCAATTACAACACTTTTATTCAAGTGGTTCGTCCCTTTTTTCTGGCTTTGTACATCTGCTCTGCAGAAAGTGATTTTACAGAAAAACAAAACAAAACAAAAAACAGCACCCTTGTTTGAATCCAAGGATCTTCGCCCTGACATAAGTCAAAGGAAGAAGCCTCGGCATCCACTTGCCTAAACATAATACAGTCATTATTTAAAACATTTAAGTGGGTTGCAAATCGATGACACAAAAACCAGTGCACTGGCAGTAGAATAAAGAAATGTCAGAGTTAAGTACTTGGTTATGCCAAGCACTATGTTATGAATGGAATCCGGGAAATCTAGTTCCCAGGGACTCTTGTAGTGAGAGAAAATGGCACAGAAAGGATTATGATGTTTAAACTTAGTCTTTCAAAACTCATTCAACTCCTCATATTCCCACTTGTCAACATCCTTCCCACTGTCTCAAAGGGTCACATGGTGGAAAGAGCATAGGCAAATACTGTAAGCACAGCTACCTACAAATCAAATATATAGTTATATATATTGTATATACATACAATATGTATATGTATATATGATTTTTGTTGCTGCCTTCAATGTTTATAAATTACTCTATGTTCTGTTTATTTTTCAACCTTTTCTATTTTTTTTAAACTTTATTTTATAAGTATCTCACGTACTGCTGCTATCTAGCCCAAGTGATTGTTACTTTTAAAGACAACATGTCATTCCATTGTGCTAATAGCCCAATATAATGAGACAAAGTGCAGAATCTCTTAGAATCTTAGGCAAAATGTGAAACTTCTCATTAAAAAAAAATATTGCGGATTTTTACTCAAAATAAGAAAAGCACACAGTTTAAAAGTTAAATTATCTAAAAGTCTCATAACAAAATGTTTCCTTTTTTGCCCCACCATTCTCCACAGCTCCAAGTCCACACCCGTTTCAACTGTTTTAGCTAGTTCTTCTTGCATTTACACATTGTCGTGTTTCTGAATGACATGCACACACATATACTTTGATTCATCAGTCTCAGACATTATCCATTGACTTTCTATTTTAGAGGTAAGATTTAGTTCTCCTGTCAGTCACATCAAGAAAGCTGTCAATTTCTCTTTCCCAAGACCTTCGTTCTCCTCCATCTGGACAGGCTGCACTCTAGGGCATCTGCATGCCCGTTATCCTGGGACATCATTTTGCTGTCATCTTGAGAATTCTCCTTGCCTTTATCTTGAGTTGGTGCATTAGTCAAGGTTCTCTGGGGAAACAGAACCAATACGATGTACAGAAAGAGAGAGCAAGAGAAAGAGATTTATTTTAAGGAAATGGTTCATGCAATCATGGAGGTCGACAAGTCCAAAAACCTGCAGAGCAGGACAGCAGGCTGGAGACCCAGAGGAGAGCTGATATTGCAATGTTGAGTCCCAGGATAGTCTGGAGGCAGAATTCCTTCTTCTGGGGATCTCCATTTTTTCTCTTAAGACCTTTAACTAATTGGATGAGGCCTATCCACATTATAGAAGGTAATCTGCTATATTCAAAGAATTCCAATCTAGAAATCAATCACATCTAAAAAAAAACCCCACCTTCTCAGCAACATCTAAACTGGCATTTGACCAAATAACTAAACACTATGCTCTAGCCAAGTTGACTCATAAAATTAACCATCATGTCCGGGTTCCTTTTTTCATTGACATTATGTCTTCCTGTTTTTGGTTCACTTCCTCATCTTGGTACAGTAGCTCCTCCAACAACATCTTGAAAAAATATTCCTGGCAGGTAAATTTCTTGAAATCATCCACGTTTGAACATGTCTTATTCTATCCTGACATTTCAATGATAGTTTGGCTGGTATAGAATTCTGGGTTGTAAATTATTTTCTTGAGAAGTTCAAAGGCTCCATTATCTACTGTATCCAAATGTTACTGTCGAAGAGTCCAAGGCAATTCTGGATCCTATTCCTCTATATGTGACCTGATTTTTCCCTTTAGAGTCTCATGAAACCTTCTCTGTGTCCCAAATGTTCTGAAATTTAATAGTAAGCTTGGGGTAGATCTATTTTTAGCCCTTGTTTTAGAGACTCAGAGGTCTTTACACACTAGAAATTCTTCTCCTTCATTCTCGGAAATTTTCTTTGTTATTTCTTCTGTTCTCTATTCTGTAATTATGCTATTGAGCTGTTGGACCTCCTGTACTTGCCCGTTATTCAACATATGTTTTTCTTCTCTTTTTCTTCTCCTTGTCTTTTTCACTCTGCTTCCTGAAAAAAGTCTTCGATCTTATCCTCCACTTATTTTGTTGTGTTTTTCAATTTTACAATTATGCTTTAATTTTTAAGAATTCTCTTTCTTTTCTGTGAATATTCCCTTTTTTTCCCCCTAGCATCATTTCCATTAGGGTGCTTTCATGAAGATAAGCAAAGAACCTCTAGTTCTTAACTCTAATGAACAGTTTTCAGTTCTTCTCACCCTCTCTACCCCAATTGATATTCATGACCATTCCCTCCTAGAAATGTCTTATTTTCATTCTTGGTTCCTATTTTTCTATTGAGCTCTGTAAAAATGCTAATGTGACCCTGTATCTTATCCTTGATCCTCATTTCTTATCACTCTCTTCACTTCCCAGGGTGGTATGAACACACGCTCATAGTTACAACTTACACACTTATGACTTCCAAAGCTCTTCAGCCTAGTCATTGTTCCTGAGTATAAGATTTACATATATAAATGTCTTCTAGATTCTAATTTTCACTACTAAATGTGAATCGGCAGTATCAATTAAGAGCAAAGAAGGGTATAGTGTAAATTTTGAAGAAAAGATATAGAGAGACATTTCAAAGAGAAAAAGTAATCCAACTAAAGACACATAATAGGATCACCAGTATATATTTGAACTGTAATGACAATGAAGACTAGAAAATGTACTTCTTGTTATTTTATGTTAAGAGACCATGATTACTAGGAACTATCCATATGTGGAAAATGTATTTCCAAAATGCTATTATATATGTATAGAGTTTGCTGGATTTAGATGTTTTTCTTTTCTTTCCCTTTTCCCCTCTCTTACAGTCCCTGAATTGATTGCATGATTAAGAATTATAGTTTAAGCTGGTCCTATTACTTTTTAAATTTGTGATAAACTCCCTCATGCTTCAGTATTATAGTTTCTGTTTTCTGACACTAAATTTCAAAGACTTCTTATCTATCACCTGAGGTTTTACCTCTGCCTCTGAGGCAATCTGATTTGTAGAGGACAGTATTCCTGGCACGTGTCTTTATTTTTTTTCTTTGTTGATTCTTAGATTTTTAATAATTCCATTGGGTTTTCCCTCCATCTCAATCCAATGAAAACTACCTTATTCTGTACAGGCTCTTAGTCTTCTTCATGTGTTTATTTAGTAAGTCCATTTTCTTTGAATTAAACTCACCATATAAGTGCCTAAATTTATTACTATGATTAAGATTTCATAGCAAGTCAATCCATAACCTTTGATGGAAGTATGAGGAGAGGAAATCAAAGCCTGGGTAACAGCACCATCTTTGCCTTGAGCTCTACCTATTTTAAGAGATGTCTGCTCTAGCTTCAGGAATCAATTCTGTCCCATGGGACATAGAAGCTCCCTCGTACTGAATGACATATAACTTCCCCATTGTTACCTTGGCCACAGCAATGGCAAATGCTTTCATATTTGAGGATCCGGGATGAACCTGCTTCTTAGACATCCATCTTGGGCACATGCTCAGTGGAGCCTGAAAACCTATACCAGAAAGCTAACCTAACTCTGACAGCTGCCTGATCAGTTCCCTAAGCAGTCAATGCTCAGAGGGAAACTCATTAGATGAATGCATACCTTGATACCAGCCTCAGCTCTGCCCCCTAGCCCTTCTGTGCCCTGGTGATCCATGATAGTTTATGAATTGGGACAAGGATCCTGGAGATCCCTTTCTTCCAGACTAGAGGCCAGATCTTGTTCTCTTTGCCATGGGCTCCTGCCTGATCAGTTTATTTTCTTAAGGAAGAACTATCTCAGTACTAGTGAAAAGAGACATTTGTCATGCATAACCTGGGAAAAGTAATCCCAAAACATTGTGGTCAAATAGCATCATCACTGATGTCATTATGTCAGATCTACTTCTCCTTGGAATTAGCATGGCGGGTTGGAGGGAACGTGTTGAGTTTCTTCTAGAAAATAATAGTTAACTACACTGTTGTCTCAAAACCTGTCTGTGCATTTGTGTCTTCCAACCAAATTCTGCAAGGTCTGTATGCATCTTTGTATCTTCAGTGTAAGCACAGGACCCATTCTATAGCAAATATCCAAAAAACTATGTTTGAATTAATGAATGAGTTAATAAGGCTAAAAATAATAAAGATTTTGTTTTGTGGATTGTTAGATCTCAAAAACCCAGTATAGGAAAGAAGCATTACTGAATATAACCATTTTCTTAGACATTTCTTTAGAGTTTAGCTATCTGGCATTCTTGGCTAGCAGAAAAAGTATTGTTGCCAACAGATTATTGATAGCCCCAAAGCATATTTTCTATTTGTTTTCTGCATATATCCTAGGAAACTATCAACTCCCAGTAGTTCCTGGATGAGCTAGAATCTTCATCTTTGTGTTTCTCTAAGTTAATAATATGAAAGCCCATGGTACAGAAATAGCCTTGTTTCATGGGTGGCAGAAAAATCGAACACTCTGAAAGTGGTTCTTCTACATTTAGTCTTCTCATCTCTAGGAGAAGTTCACATGCCATTTCCCAGAATCCTTCAATAACAATAAAAGCCAAAATCAATAGTGTGTTTCCTGAAGGCCACACATGACATACATTACTTCATTTAAAACACAAAACGACCCAATGAGGTAGGTAACACTATTATCCCTGTTTTGCAGATGGGAAGCCGTGTTATGGACAGGTCATGTCACTTCCACAGTCACCCAGTTAGTAATGGTGGAACTGTGCTTTGTTCCAAAAAGCCTGATGTATAATTATACTATTAATTAGTGTGCTGTCCTGCTTAGTATCAAAGAGTTTATGAGAATCACCATTAATTCTGCCTATTAAATAGATCTCCACAGAGGAGAAGAGGGTATGAGGCATGGAGGGAAAAGAAATTGGCCACAGTAAGGCTGTGTTAACCTATAAGTGTCCCTGAAGGCCCCACGTCCATTTCTGATATGCTACAGATATATGTATCTTGAAAAAACTCTCTTGGTTATTCCAGAGTGAGTAAACCTCTTTGCCATCACCTTCTCAGGACTCTTCCCACACATTCTCCTCACATACTTGGAGAACCACTGGTCTTTCTGGCTTGGGACTTGGACACATTAACCAAAGTGTTATAGGAATTATGAGATTGACAGGTATAGATAGATTTCTTCTGGTATCTTCAGTTGTAAACTGGTCTGGGGTCTCTGAATAGGATCTTGATCTTGAATATGCTTAAATATGCCAGATTGAGCAGAACTGGGCAGAAAGGGCTGACTTGATCTTGTATTTAGCTTTGTACTCGTCTCAAGTTATCTGATATAGTCTTCCATTGGACATTTGTAAACTCTGGGCTTGTCAGTTCCCTGGACCATTTCATCCCCTGTCTGGATTTTGAGTTGAATTGGCCTGGTCTCTGTTTTAGATAAAATAAATATTTCGTTCTCAAGGCTTTGAGTTCTCGTGATAATCTGGGATGGATTTTTTAGGATATGCTAGTATGAATTATAGATTATTCTCTTGTCTGAGTCCTTGCAGGAATGTGTTCTTCATACGGCTTGTTGTGTTCGGCTTTGGGCTTTGGCTAGACTCTAGCTGAGTTGAGTTAAAAGGGGATTGGGTGATTAAACTTTATGCTGGATTTGGTTTGGCTTGGGATGGACTAGAGTGGTCTGTGGACTTAGCTGACCTGAGTTGTGAACCAGATTAAACAGAATCTGTCTCTGGGCTGACATGGACTCATATATGAAATTGGCTAATTTTTTCAGGGCTCTGGATTGATCAGAGTTGGGTTGGGGCTGTGTTAAGTGAGTCTTACCTCTGCATTTGGGTGGCTGCTAATAAGGCTTTAGGGTGAGATCTTGGATTGCCCTAAATTAAGGAATGTATTAGACTGAATTTATTTTAAAGCTAGACTTGACTAGACTTTGGATAGGGTTATTAATGGAATATTGGGCTCAACAAGGCTCTGATTGTTTCTGGGCTAAAGCTGTGAATGACCTGGCCTACGGCACGCCATCAAAGTATCCCACTCTAGACCACAGTTCTGCCTCTGGGTTTAAAGTTATTACCAGTACCTTTGCTTTGCTGGTGACCAAAAGCTATTATTTACTTGATTCAGATTCTTTAGAAATTTTGTTTTTCCAGACTATAAATTGTTTCTGGGAATGCTCTCTTGACTTTTTGCAAATGGTGGTTCTTTATAGGACAAGCATGAAGAAAATCTCATAACAATGAAAAGAGACTATTTTTACTAAGCAATGTTTTGCCTATGGGGTGCCACCAAAGCCCAAGCATCAGTGGGACTTCCAAGAATTTGGCAAACACTAGACCTATCTAATTGACAAAAAAAAAAAAAAAAAAAAAAAATGTGGTGGAGAGTGTCAGATCTGTTCATAATGTAGATAAATATTTCTAAGAAAAAAATTTCCCAAGTTTTCTTGGATAGTCTGTGTTATCTGGAGCATTTTCCCTAACCTTTGCCAAGACCCAAGACAAATGGTGCTTTGGTGTCCAATGAGATTCTTGGAGGAATAGATGGGAATGTTAAAAGACAGCAAACTTTGTTTTTGACAGCTTGACCAAATGGGCTCAGTCACTTGTGTAGAGAGTGAGGCACTGGAGGCTGTTAGATAGGCAGGTCATATTTAACAATTTCTATGTCAAAAAAGGAAGTCTGGCAAAGTCAGGTAGAACAATAAGTAGGGTGCAGGATTAAAGTCTTAATATGATCAGATAAGACAAATTCTCCAATCTTTAGGAGGCAAGGAACATGCAATTCCTGGCATCCTTAAGTATCTTGGGATCCTTTCTTGTAGCATATAAAACACTTAAACATTCACAGGTTACCCTCTTATTTCCCTCTCTTCTTAAAAGAAGAGTTCCCCCTTCCCAGTAACCCAATGCAATTTAACATCCCCCTCTACTACTCCACTGCAATGCTCCTTGGTGACACAACAACACTTGTGTCAAATCGACAGGATTTTCTCAAGGCTTATCCTCTTGACTCCACAACATGTGGCACTGTTGACTCCTTCTCCAAGAAGCTCTTTCCTTTTTTGGCTTCCAGGTTACCATTCAAACAATTCCACATGCAGGTGTAATTTGCCTTCTTCAACACCAGAAATATCTGTCCATAGCCCCAACATCACCATTTATATTGATCTTCCACTGACTTTAGTTTGAGAGGTAGAGGCATTTCTTCTGAAACTCACATATCTATCTTTACGGACCTTGGGAAGGCCAGTAGATCTTTTCCAGAACACTGGGGTGCTTGGAAGGGATTAGAAGCTTGGGTATCCTCAGTCCAATCAGAGCACTGAGGGGGACTTTTGAAAAGATGCTAACATTTGCATAAGGGGATCTGGATACTTGGATATCTCTGAGTGGTAAAATTAATATAAGAAATACTAGCAGGAACCCATTGAAGACTCTTCTCAAGTCCTCCAACCTCAGGCGACTGATCTTCTCCCTTTTCTCTACATGTGGTAATTATAGGACAGCTAAATCCCAATAACCAAAGAAAATGTTTCTAATTCTCCTCCTGCATACTAGCTGAGCCACCATGTTGGAATCAAACCAGGGGCTTCATTTACCCCATTATAGACTCTGGATATCTTCGTTCTACTTCAACCTTCTCTCGGAATGACTGTATCTCCATAGCTCAATGTCAAGGTAACTTCATGGGCATATTTGAAAGACACCTCCTCATAGTGAGTAAGGCTGGCACAAAACCCTGAAGTGGATTTCTCTGGGCTAAAGGGAGAAGATAAAGCCAATGTAAGATCTAGAGATGATCAACTTGTATTAATAAATCTCTTTTTAAAATATTGGAAGAAGGAGGAGGCAGCATGGACATTCAAATGTCTGAATCCCTTTAATTACCCCTCTGTCCTCTACAGCATCATCTTTGTCCCAGGGGAGACTTTTCTACTCACTCTCCTTCCCCATAACTTTGTTTCATGTTGAATTTCCTTCCCCTTTTGGAAGCTGTGCCCTCACCTGTTTTTAATAATGGTGTCTCCAACTCTGAAGAGCTCTGTTAGAACACTTCTGATTCCCTTCCACACTAACTTCCTAAACAGTTTTGTCTGCAAAGCTCTGAGACATTCCTCTGTCACCAGACGCTAAAGGACCTAAACCATCTCTAGGGCATGAAGGTGAGAGAAGGCACTCTTTTTTTTTTTTAAATAAATTTATTTAAAAATTAGTTTCAAGTATACAGTACACTGGTTAGACATCTATAATGTTCATAAAACGATCCCTCCAATTGCTCCCTCCCTTCCCCGGGCCCTCCACTTAGCCATCATATTAAATCCAACTGCATTCCCTCTGTCATGCTCCCCATCCCTGTGCCCAACTATCAACTACTAATTTGTACTTCTTTAACCCTTCACCCCATTCTCCCAGCCTCCCAATCCCCCTCCCCTCTGTCTGACACCAAATTGTCCACTATATTTGTGAGTCCATTTTTGATTAGTTTGTTCTTTTTGTTCAAGAAGGCATTCTTAATGCTTTCCTGATTCCTCCTGTCCCACAAATCTTTTTCCACATTCAAGCCCTTTCCTATTCTTTGCCAACTCTGTCACTCAAAAATGTTCTCTCCATTGTTTTCCTATCTCATATACCTTGCCTTTTCTAATCAATTCTCTGGTCTTCATGCTTTCATTAACCCATTTAATTTTTATAGATCTTCTCACCTTCTTTTTCATTATAGAGTTTCAATGAGACCAGGATGAGGTTTCAATCCTTTGGGGATGGAGAAGTTATGGAAAAGGAAGACTTGCCCAGGTTAGAGTTTTAATCTCCCCTAATTATTTTTTCTTGAGAGCAATAATTCACAAAGTATGGGTGTCAATAGATGTTACTTGAAGAGAACAGTTTCGTGGTCAAGTAGGTCTGAGAAATAGAAATAGACAATTTTTTCCCTAAAAAACAAAATATAATTCTCAGTTTTAACATGATAATAGAAAGGCTAGCTCAAGACTTCCTTGCCAGTCCCAAACTCTTCGAAAGGTCCATACTCTTGTAAGCTGTTTACATCTTCTGTCCTCCATCAAAGACAGGCTGCAAAAAGTCAAAGTTCACAGACTGAAAAGACGAACTATCACAGAATTTCTAAAATCTGGAGATGGAGATAGTCAAGAATGCTCAGCCTTCCGTGCAGGGAGGGAGGAGGCTTCTCTGTGGGACTGTTCATGCTGTTCTCAGCTACAAAACTAGACCCCAAAAGTCTCTTTTATGATCTGCTCTAAGAGTACAGTAAAGTCGCTTGGATGGTTCAGCTCATAAAGACTCCGTTCTTCTCTGCTTAATTTGCACAATGGCTTGTTTGCAAAGATGCCAGTCTGGGGTGGGAGCCACCGCGTTTGGAGGAAATAAGTTCTTATCAAATGTTTACAGTGAACTCATCAACAGACGTAAGACCGGAGAGGAAAGGACAGGGACGAAAAGGCTATAGAACAAGAGAGGATTAGAAATGGAGAAGTAATGGGGGAAAAGGGGAAGGTGCGTGAGAAAAAGGGGTAAGAAAACGCACCGTCACGCCCCCGCGAACGCCAAGGAGCGCTTTCGCCCTCTTCGGCCACAAGGTGGCATCCTTTGAACTTTCTTCGCCCAACAAAATAAGAAAGGGGGTAAAGAGGAGGGAGAAAAGGCAAAGCACTCCCCCAATCAAGAACAATTTGAAAACCCACCCCATAATATTTTAAATCTGGGACAAAGAACCGTCTGGACGGACCTGCTTCAACGGCAAAACCTCAGCGCAGCCTCGCGAGCGGCCGGCCGGCCCGAGTCAGGAGCAGCCCCTTTAAAAAAAAGCCGAGTACAGTATTGGGATTCTTGAAACCTGAAACCTAGAAACAGAATCGAAGCGGAAACCAGAAGGAAAACCTTGAACTCCTCCAGACAATTGCTTCCGGGGAGTTTCAAGAGAGCGAGGGGGAATAAAGGGCCCGAGAGGAGGGCCCCTCGCATGGCGCGTCCCTGAGGGTCCTGGCGAGTTCGAGGAGCGTGGGAAGGAGAGGACCCGATCTTCTCCCTGGGCTGCAGGTCATGGCCACCGTGAAGCAGAAAGCCCTCGGCATTAGCTTCAGATGTCTCTCTTTGGCCACTTTTGTGCTCATCTGCGCTGGGCATGGGGGCCGCAGGGAGGAAGGGGGTCCAGCCTGCTACGGGGGATTTGACCTGTACTTCATTTTGGACAAGTAAGTGCCATGAGTTGTTCCGCCCTGGGCTGAGCTGATGATGCTTTCTCCCCGGACTGGGCTTGTTGGCAGCGTCGCTTTTGGGACAGGCGCGCCTGTCCAGGGACCAAGAAGAACCGCGGGAGGCGGCCGCGGGTCCCAGCGCTGCGCCTTTGTCAGGGGAGTGCGCCTCCCCATCCTTCTTCTCTGCTGCGGGAGCCAGGAGGGGAGGCGTCGCTCCTTATTGCGGGGACAAACTTCTTTTCTGCCCTGCTTTCTGTAATCGAGGAGGTGCCAGGGAATGTGAGGATGCTGTTAACCTACTACTACAGTTTTGTGAATCCTTCTCATTTGTTGTAGAAACCTTGGTGAGAAAGGCTTGCTTAGGAGAGGCAGAACTTTCGCGCACGTATAAAGTAAGAGGCGTGGGCTGTTTAAAGTCACTCCGTTGCTTTTAAAAATCGCTGTCCTACGCAATGCATTATCTTTGTTCCTAATAATATATATACTGACTGGGCAGTTAGAGAAAAGTATAGGCAGATTTCTCAACCTCGACGCTAATGAGTTTTAGGCTGGGGAATTCTTTGTCGGTAGGGCCATCCTGTGCAATTGTAGGGTTTTAGCAGCATTCCGGGTCTCTACCCACCACCGCCAGAGGGGATACCAGGACCACCCCTCCTCTCTCACCCCCCTCTTCCAGCCCCTAGTCCCGCAGCGGTGACAAAATATGTCTCCAGACGTTGCTAAAAGTCCCCTGCGGGTCAAAAGCCCCTCGACTTCAGAACCCCTCGTGGAGGAGAATTCAAGTTCTTGGCAAGTTGACTGGTGGGCGACCAGGGAGGTGCAGGAGCCCGGTTTCCTTACTAAAATGGATAGTGCTTAGGGATTGTGCTGAAGGTAGATCTGAACTCTGACCGATTAAACACTTCCCAAATCCCCTTAGATTTGCCAAGCCGCAGCCTTTAAGGAATCTCCATGCTATCTACAAAAAAACAGCTTCGACAATAAAAAGCCCCTCAGAGAAGATCCATACTCGTTAAAACTGTTTGAGCTCCCCAGCGCCAGGAGAGGCGCTTGCTGTTACAGTGGTGGGGAGATGAATTTCACAGACTGGAAAGTATTTGGGAGTTGGAAAAAGAGTCCTGCAAAATAAGCTGGCCAGCTAGAAACCAAATGTGCTTTGCAGTTGCCCCTGGAGTTTGATTTTTCCGTAAAGGCTGTTTTGAACTCCAGATTCTTTGGATGAAAAAGTGAGATCTTTTTCTCGCAGATTTATGAGAAGGAGGTGGATACTGAAAATATACTCCAATGCTAAGAAATGGAATTTCTTTTGTTACTTTTAGTGGCAAGGAGCACCAGCTCACAGATTCAGAGACTTTCTGAAAAGTCAGAGATGCCCATCATTGTGCTAAAAAATAATAATAATAATAATAAAATAAAATCCATTTCAGAAGGATATACAGGAAAACATGAAAAAATGGACAGAATCACCAGGTCCTTGAGTGTAATGACTCCATATTGTAGAGATAACCAATTCTCCTCAGATCAGTTTATAAGTTCAATTAAATTTTTCAATCAAAGTTCTGGAAGAATTTATTTTGGTGGTGAGAAGAATTTAACAAAATGATTCTAGGTATATGTTAGAGAAAAAAAACAGGCTAAAAAGAGCTAAAACATTTTCTGAAAAGAATAATGAAAAATACCTTCAAATATTATAATGTAATATAAAGCAAATTAATAAAAACAGGATGGCAAAGGTCAAAGGATAGGTGGAAAGAGTAGAAAAATCTAGAAATAGACCCAAGGCTATGTAAGTATTTAATGAAAGTTTAAATCAGTGGGGAATTAATTTATTATTTTAAAAAATATTCTTGGACAAGTGGTTGGTAACATGGAAAAAGAAAAAGGTTATATTTATGCTTCATGCCACACACCAGAATGAGTTCCAGAAGGACTGAAAATTTAAATGTTTAAAATGAAATTATTAGAGAACTTGAAGAAATTTCAGATGAATATTACTGTAATCTTAGATTTAGAGTTTTTATAACAGAGCAGAAACAATAGAGAAAACTATGAAAAGATTTAAACATAGTAAAATTTTAAATTTCTGTTAAGGAAAAAATGCCATCAACAAAAGATCATAACAAGTTACACAAAGTTTTGCAATATAAATTACTCTTTAAATATGTAAACCAGTTTTTAAAAGATCATCCCAATAAAAAGTAGACTTATTATGTAAATAAATCACAATATATGAGTCAATAAATAAAAAAGTTCAACTTTACTAGTAATCAAAGAAATGAAAAATCAAAATATAATTAAGTTGGCAAAGATTTTTAAAGAATTACAATAGTTAGTCTTGGTCAACTTGTGAGAGGTAGGCATTGTCGTGTTTCACTAAAGAAAATATAAACTTGTACAGTTTTTCTAGACTTGTGCTGTCCGATAGAACTTTGTTATGGTGGAAATGTTATATATCTGCATTGTCCAATACGGTTGCCACTAGCGATACGTGGTTACGGAGCACTTGAAATGTGGCTAGTGCAATAGAGAAAGGGAACTTTTTGTTTTATTTAAGTTCGATTAAATTTAAATAGCCACACGTGGCTACCATATACTGGATAGCGAAGATAAGAAGATAATTTAGCAACATCTATCAAATGCTTTTTAAAAATGGGGTTCTACTTTTCCATCTTACAATTCCATGTCTAAAAGAAAATCCAAGATAGCAACATAGAAATGCCTATACGTCTATTCATAGCGGTGCTGTTTATAATAATAAAGCTGAAAATTAGCTAAATGTCCAACAACAGGAGATTTATTGAGTAAGGCATGATAAATGTATAGTATTGAATATGAATCCTATGCATGTTTGTGAGATATTTTAAGAAAAATATTTAATGCTCATAATATACTCAGGTGAAATTACAACAACCAAACATGATGTATACATTATAATTCTACCTTTGTAAAAAAGCCAAACGTGTGTGTGTGTGTGTGTGTGTGTGTGTGTGTGTGTGTGTGTGTTTACCCGATATCTAATAGTATTTCTCTCTAGAAGATAAGACTTTTGCATTTTGTTTTTATGCTTTTCTGGATTCTCAAAATATTTTACCATGAACATATGTTACTTTTATGTTCAACAAAAATAAATTGCTTTGAGTTTTTGAAAAATCGTTTAGAGTGTGAGGAGGATCTCTAACCAGCGTGCTGAGCTCTCAGCCCTTTGCGATTATAGAGGATGCTGTTTCTTTTATATTTAATCCTGGAATAAATTTCTAAATGCACCAAAGGATACTTTGCAGCACATCAGAGACCCCAAAATGCTCTGGGAAACAAATGGTGGGAAGACCTCTACAGGCACCTACCTTTACATGTAAGTGGGCTCCTCTGACTTCCTTTAGTTGTCCCATTGCTTGAAGAGAGGGATACTTTTGTACCAAATGAAAAACTTGCTAGAACTTGGTATGACAGCATGCACAACTCCAGCTTGCCATCTCCTTCCAGGTTAATTTATGTGATTGTGGAGCCCAGAGCTGGGGGATAGGCCAAAAGGCTGGTAGGCTAACAGGATCCTTGGTGGGCCCTAAAGACATAGTCTTCTGTCCTAGAAAGAACCTCCTCAAACAGTGCTGTCCAGCACCCAACTACAGCAGAGTGGAAAGGGGAAAAAATGCTGACTCGTTTCTTCCTTGGGCTTCTAAGATCCTTTGGCCATCAAGACGCTGTCTACAAGCTGAAACCAGAGGGTCGCAGGACACTAGATTCACCATTCTTCTCCCCACCCTTCAACTCCCTTTTCCTCGGCGGATGGTTCTCTTCTTTTCCATGACATTAAATCTCAGCTCATTTCAGCTTTAAGCAGGATGCATCTCTGGCCTGGAAGGAACCCAGATTGTGCATTTAATGGAACGTCATGTTTTCTCAACCAGGAGCGAAGCTTTCATAATGACAACCTAGCCTGCCACAGTAACACAATAGGGCATTATTAGCGGCTTTGGCGACAGAGTTGGCGGACCGAGCTTCCCAAGGTTTTATACCGATGGAATTTCATGTTCATTTAAACATGCTTTTCTAGTTACAGTTGGGAAAAGTAGATTGCTGGGAATTCAATCAAGGATTTAAAAAGTCAGATTTGGAAAGGCCCCTATCCGTAGAAAAACAGTCAAAGAGCCTCCTTTAAGTCTTCCAGGGGCTCCTATAAGATTAAGGTACCCAGTTGACCAACCCACAGACATGAACGTACCTTTCCTCTCTCTCACAGGGCTCTTCTGTTATTATATTGTATACTTCGGTATCATCTATTGGTCTATTTTATACAGAGCTATTAGTCACTTACCTGGAAAAAGGGGGTTCTTCATCACGAGTCCCAGGGGAGTGCTGATTATATTGATGTGTGTCCTAAAGACTTCCAAAGTGGGACAGTGGTGTAGGGAGCAGAAGGAAGGAGGTAACAGTGAGCTGGAGGGTGCCTGTAAGCACTGAAGCTTTACTTGTAGGACTCGCCAAAGCCACAGCCTGTCACCCAGTAAATCCCTACATTTGTAGAGGTCCCCTTACAGGCTTACCATGTGCTCTTCTCTGTTAAAGCCTCTGTACTCCTCCCTCTGCCACTTCCTTTTTAACCAGCACCAGTTTTCTTTCTCTTTACCCCATGCAAATGACCCCGTCTTGCCACTCAGAATTCTAACCCCAGGACCCACAATTGGATGATCCTGTGGTGGTGATAATCTTTATGGCTTGTTATTATGTGTTATATTAGGGACATGGTCATTAAACAGATTTTTATAGCACTTGCCTGGGAACCAGTTATAGAACCAGGTATAGCATTGTTTTTCAGGAAAAAATACCTTCTGGATTCCCAACCTCTAACTTACAAAAGAAATCTTTAGTGCTAGAACTAAAATCTCCCAACACTTATGCCATCTCACAACTGCCCCAAAGACAACTTTGCTTGGTAGCTAGGGCAAACACTACTGTCCCTAACTTACAGACGAGAAAACTGTTCAATCTTTGTCAACCCACTAGATGAAGTGACCTACCCAGGACCCTGGGATTAGATCATGACAGAGCTGGGACGATGTCTGCGCCTGACTCCCAGCCCAGCTCTTTCCACTCATCACTGCCCTGGGCAGTTGGGTTATAATGGGAAGCACATGTCAATACAACGAGAGGAACTGGGTGGATTCCAGGAATTAAAAACCCCTGCATCAGAGTTTCAGGAAATGATGGTGCATAAGGCAATTAAGGTTACTTAATTGAAGAACTACTGCTCTACTTTTAAGTCAGCTATCCTTGCCTGAAAGTTGCAGGGGCTCCAACCTCCTGCAGCCCACAGAGATGCTTCAGAGATCTGGGGGTTAACTGATGGATAGGGCTCTAAAGGCATCTGATCAAGATGCACTTAAAGGTCCAATAAATTAGTAATTTGTTCAGGTTGAACCTGATGGGAAAGGGACATTCAGCTCTGCAGATGTGTTAAAACATGCAATGTAGCTTGTTTTCAGATATGTTTTGGAACAAGGCTTCAAGTAAGGAGAATGCAACATTGACTCTGAATAAGGGAAACAGAGTCCATTAGAAGGTACCTTGAAAATGTTACAATAATAATTCGAAGAGGCATTAGGGAAAAAAAATGTTTTTCAGAGGCCAGGAATGTCTTTTTTTTTTTTGTATTGAAATGGATTCTGTGGTTGGTTTTAAATGTTCTTCCAGTTAGGTTCCAGGTTTGGAGAGGACTTATAGTTGGTAGAACTGCCTACAAATTGAAAGGCTTGGCATATGGGTCAAAAATTAAAATAAATAAGGCAAAAGTGTTTTGTTTTGTTTTGTGTTTCTGTCTGGGTCAGCCAAGTAATTAACTCTCGTTTCCTTAGCTATGGAGACCTGGTAACACTCAGCGTCAAGCTGAGAATAGAATCCAGGAGTGTTGGAGGAAGGCACCAGTCCCAAGATAACCTGTAATTATCGCCAAATGCTAACGGACTCCCAGTGGTCCAGGAACAAACTCTAGTATCCCTTAGTGAGACTTGACTGCCACCTAAATGCAAATGAGATTTGCTTTATGCTAACTTAGAATGTGTGTCTTTTTGATGTGTGGCCGACTGACTGGATTTTGCCTCTCCCAGCCATTACTAGGCAACAAAAGGCAAAGTGGTATTTGAACATTTCCTGACATGTTTCTCAGACATGCCAGGTTCATACTGAAAAAAGGAATTAGATTTCTTCAATTTGGCATAAATTTCTTCTCAATTCCAATCACAAATGTGTAATTCATTAAAGGAATGGATAACACAATGCTATTGCAAGCAATGTCCTGTTCTGGGAGCTGCAAGGAAATAATAGAAGCAGGAAGCAGTCTCAGACTTTTTGCTTTTTAGGCAGAAGGACATTAGAAGGACTCCAGGCAGCCAAAGCTAAAGGCTACAACTTCGATTTGGGGCAGGGGGTAGGCAGAGTAAATTTTAGATCAATATCAAGAAAAAATAATACGTAACATTTAATGAACCCTTGTTACCTTCCAGACACAAGCACTTTGCCTGTATGATCCTGTTTAGTCTTTACAACCACATAAGGTCAATACAGTCATGATCTCCATTTGACACATGAAGACACTGAGATTTAGAAAGGTTAGCCAAGGTCACTCTAAGTGGTGAAACTCGGCCTCAAATCCCAGCCTCTGATTCATAATCTACGCACAAAGATGAAAAGAATGTTAACATGCAAAAGAACATTGAATCAATCAGGGTAGGTTAGGTTATGCTGTGGTAACAAATAATTCTCAAAATCTCAATGACACAAAACTACAAAGGTATCAATCTTTGCTTATAATCTGCCTATGCTACATGTCTGATGAGGGTCAGCAGGGGCTCTGCTCATTAGTTTTTCTGGGAACCAGGCTGGTGGAGACTCCTTCTTAATACTTGCTTCCACCATCGCAGCTACAAGGGAAGAAAATGCCAGAAGGTCCCTGGCTGACAATGAAATGCTCCAGCCAGAAGTGACATGCATCCTTCTGCTCACAAACCGTTGGTCAGAAGTAGTCACATGGACAGATGATGAAAAAATGCCATCCTCCCATGTATCTAAATAGAGAGGAAATCCAGACATGGGTGGGCATTAAAAGCCTCTACTGTAAGCATGTAATTATACATTACTTTGGCCTGTGTAAGCAAGAAAGGAATAGTCACTGAGAGAGGGTAAAGAGATAAGACTTGCGGGAAAAAGTTCGGAGTTCTAAGTCTTACATATATTCATCGACTTGGAATTACTATCAGACATGACAGTTCAGATCTGCCCATGAGGCAGTGATGGCTCCTGTTCTTTTCCTCCCTTCTTCATTCCTCCCATACTTTAGATGAAACAGCACAGCGGGAAAAGGTTTAATTAGATTAAATAGAAGGTAGAAATGGAAACTAGGCATGCTTCCCTGCTACCTAAGTATTACATGAATATATCGAAAAGCTAAGAATCTCTTTGTCCATAGTTTATGGAACATGAAGGAATTTGAAAGGCCGGGAAGGGAGAGCAGCCGCTGGAACAGTGTAGCAGCTGAGCTGAGAGGATTCCTGTTTATTGCAGAGTTTGAATCAAGAGTATCTGAACTCCAACCAAATGTGTTTCGCAATGGGGGTGCTGCTGGCATTTTCAGTGGGACAGTTTTTCACTGTGTAGGACTGTAAGATGCTTAACATTTCTGATCCCTACTGTGTAAATGTCATCGTTAGACTGCTTGGTCAGTGTGATAACCAATAAATAAATGCCCTTACATTTATATCTAAACGCCTTCTTGCGAGATGGCATTGAGAATCCCTAACTGAAAGACTGCAGGATACAGCAAGACATGCCGACGATGCTGCTTCCTAGCATCCCAGGATTGCATCTGAGCAGGAGCATTTGTCTAGAGGAAGAAGGTGGGGGTTTTAGTGATAAGAAGGCTGGTAGAAATTGTAGACTTTGGAAAGGAACGTGCTAAACTAGTGGTTCTCAACCAGAGGCCAGATCAGAACCTCAGGGAGACAAGGAAGGCATGTATATTTTGGGAAAGTTTCCCAGGTGGTTTTGATGTGGTTTTCTTCCTCCCACAATATCCTTGAGACTGAACAGGAAGACAAGAAAGGCTGCCCCATAATGACGGCCTTGCTTCTCCATGTTGAGGATGTAGCTGAGGCAGCAGACACCTCAAAACCCGACAACCAAGCAGAGTTCTTATTTTAGATGGTGGTATGGAGGAAGAAGAGCAAAGGTCATGGATAAGCCATGCTTTGTCCTTTAGGGTTATCAAGTCTTGCTATGTGTGCATACACACATGAGCCAAGGTGTTTGCTAGGACAGTCCTTTGTTCCCTTCCTGTCAAGACTCCATGCATAAAATGGGCCCTAGTGCCTCATGGGAGTGAACCGAGGCTTGGGAACAGGGGTTAAGAGAACTGATTTTGGAATCAAGCATCTCCAGCTTCAAATACCACTTCAGCCTTTTACCAAGCTTTGTGACCTTTTATTTAGCATCTCTGAACTTCAACCGTCTCATCAATAAAAGAGGCATTAAATTTCTGCCCGGAGGGAGTGTTTTAAAGAGTAAATATTTCATTAAAACTTTTAACGAAGCATTTGGTATGTGAGTGACCCTAGAGAAAGAGGATGTGGTCCTTTAACAAAGGACATCTCTCTAGATTCCAAGCAGGACTGCCTGACTGGGGGAAGGAATATATCAATTCAATTTGATACTTATCAAACTATGCTAAATTTATGGAATTACAAAATACCTAAGACATGGCCCTGGCTCTCAAGGATTTCACAAAAGTTAAGGAAACAGAGTTGGTAAAATAATTAATTTTGGTTGAGGTGAGGGAAACTTAAGAGACTTAACAGAGGTGGTAACTATGGATCTGGAACTTGAACGTTGAGCAGGATTTTGTCAAGTGACAAAATAAAGGAAAAACATTGCTGGCAAAGGAGCAACATACAGGAGAGCAAAGTGCTACATACTGTTTGTGATGTAAGCATGACAGGATGAGTGACATGAAAAGAATCTAGAAAGAGTGGATTTTTTTCATATCAGCAATAGATTATGGGATTAAAGGTTTTTAAGGATGAAAGTGGCAAGCTTATGTACATGTTAAATATATGTTTTATTTTACATACACGTCACTTATTCTTATTGTGGGAATGAGGAAAAAAGAATGAAATCAAGAGCTCTTGTAGTGAGAAGCAATAGGACTTGATGAGCAATTGGATGGGAGTGAATGGAAGAAGCAAAAGTTACAAGGATAAGGAGTAGTTTTTGGAAGATAAGAGAAGTTTGGTGTAGATGTGTTGAGTCTAAACATGTGAGATATTTGGGTGGAGATGTTGAGTAGGCAGTTGAATTTATACTGGAACTGAAAATAAGCCTGAATGTTGTTAGCCCAAGGGCAGTAGTTGAAAATGTGATATGGATAATAAATAATATTGAGATTAATATCAAGGTACCAAGAATAAGAAATGCCAAGAAGAGGTGGAATTTAATGAGGAAGATGGCCAGGGTCCAAGAATTACCAAGAGGAATGTCTGGGTGAGAAGAAACTCCACTAAACGGAGCTGAGGGAAAGTTGCCACAACAGTTGAAAGAGAACCAGTGAAGAATGGTACCACTGAGACGAGAGAGAGAGAATTTTAATGGAAGGATGATCAGCTGGACATTTTCCCTTAAAATGCCTTCTTCCTCTATTTCTAGTCCTGGTGATGACCTCACCATAAGTCCAGCCACTTAAGCCAAAGATCTAGGAGTAATCCTCTCTCTCAGACTGCAAGGCCTGACAATACTGCAGCCACATGTCTACTGTGTCTACGCCATTCTCTGCTGTGTCACTGCCTTAGTTCCTTGGGCCATTTCTCACCCAAGTCACTGCAACCTTCTCTAAATTGGTCTCTTCCTATCCTTTCTTTACCCTTCCATCCACCCTGTATTCTCAACACTGGTATCAAATTGACCTTTTTAGAATACAAATCTAACCTTGACATTATATTCTCTGCCCCTTTGACCTTTAAACACATCCAAAGCTCTTTTAGGAGAAAGTGGAAATTTCTTAGCAAGGTATTCAAGAGCCTTATTGCTCAGGCCACTGTGTCTTTCCCTAACTTGATCTCTTTCCACACCTCGACCCTCGTCATTCCCAACAAAACTGCACTGTGCAGTTAGCTGAACTAACCCATGCCTGCTCTTGCCTTTAGCTGTAATGCCCTTCATTACCAACCCCATCTTCACATAGGTGATGACCTCTTACCCTTTGAGATGATTATTGGTACTTGGTCCCCTCCCATCACTACTTTTGGGCTCCCTGGGGTAAGAAAAATTAAGAAGAATAATCACCTCTCTACACCATGTCATTCAAAATCCCTTCCTTGTTCAGAATTCCTCAACCTTATAATAACTCGTGTCCCCCGATAAGCAGAGGGTGCTTCATTATCAAGAGATAAAGAGGAATAACCCTTAGTGAAAAGATTAAAGGCCAAACAGGTAAAGCCCCTTGTAAACCTTATTCCATTAAAGTTAGCAACCAGTTCAGCACTCCTGATTCCATTCAGGTACCCCAGTTTTAAGATCTTCTTGGTATCCCCACTCCCAAATTCCCGTAACAATTTGTGAAAATTCTCTAGTACGTCTCACTGCCTTCGCACCTAACATCATGAATTGTAATTGTACATTTCCTGACCCCTCTGGGGTGGCAGTGTTGCACAGGTGTTAGGGGCACAGGTTCGAACACCAGAAAGGAGACTGTATGAGCTTAGTATTTGGATTAAGAGCGTGAACACCAGGCCTAGACCACCAGAGTTCATATCCTAGTCCTACCACTTATTAGTTGTGTGTCCTTGAGCAAGTTACTTAAGCTCTTTGTGAACTCACTTTCCTTATCTGTAAAAAGGAAGTAATAGTATTATCACATAGGATTGCTGTGCGCAATGAGTACTCAATAAATAGTAAGTACGCAATAAACGTGTTGTAATTATTAATCTTTGTAGATTCTAAAGGACCTACCAGGCATTCAAAAGAAGTTTGCCGAATCATTAAATATTATCTGTCGTATTTGTGGATACTATAAATACATCCAGCAAGAAAAGACTGAGAGAGGCCATATGCCTTAGTAAAAATAAAGGCATTGTGACTTTTGGAAGTACACTTTCAAGGCATCGGAAATGCAGAAACTAAAATTTAATGATCTGAGGGGCTTAGTGGGAGATGAGAAAGGAAAGAAAGTTTGTTTTTGACTTCTGAAAAAGAAGCGGAGCACAGCTTCTCACTCACTGCCTCCCCCACTATCATCTAAAACTGCTCCCCCAAAAAAAAAGTCTAAGGAGGCTCCTGGAGGGAGCCTGCATCACATCTGAAGACCAAAGACAGCTAAGCTGCCATGTAACACATTTGTAAGAAATTCCACTAGAAACAAAGTAGATGGACTGAGTTTGAAGGAGGTCAACCAGAGTGTCGAACTTTCAATTTCACCTCTGTTGCAAATTGTAAAAAAAAAATGTAGGCAAGATTCTAGAGGAACCCCCCAAGAACAACTCCAAATCTGGAAGTGAGTTTGAAGTAAAGAGTGGGACATAACAGGGATGAGAACCATCTCCTTCAGCCCTGCTGCCAGAGTGGGTCAGCGTCACGCAGAGGCAGCCACACTGCATAGTCAAAGGGGCAGTTACACCACAAAAGAGAGAGGCCATGAACGCCATGCATCTTCATGACAGTGGTTCTGTCCAGCATTGCCGAGTCCTCCTCACAGATCCTGGGCCTCCAGGGAAACGGCAGAGTTCTGCCTTTGATTATGTGGATGCATAGGTCAGGTACAGCTCCATGTGAACCTGCAGTAGGCACAGGGCCAAAAAACCCTACGTATGGCAAGCTAGAATTGGTGTAACTGTGTCTAAAACAAATATACAAACCTTGCAAGGATGAAATTCCTTTGTGGGAAATGATGAGGAGCTTTTCCATTCCCCACTCTCCCCTAACTGATGGAACAGTAAAATAAACTTACTTTAGCTATTCATTCCTTTCCCCCAGACTAAGTTCTTACAGAAATTTATAAGTGTGAAATGATGGTATCTATATGTATATATGATATAATATATATTACACATAATTTGAATATATGTAATGTGAGTATATACAATATTTGGGAAGCAAATACCAGACCCAGTTACACCTTCTCATAATCAAAGATGAAAATAGGGCATATAAAATCTTAGCAACTTAAAGTGTTTAAACAAAATTCCTAAGGTAGAAGAACTTACTATGGATAGAATTTTCAATAGCAATAGAGGTCAGTCTTAGCCCTATATGTTTTATGATTTCTATGAAGCTAAATAAAATAAGAAACTTGTGAAGCAAGATAAAATGTAAAATGAGAAGAAAAAAACCTAGAACAGTTAAGGAAATATAAAATAATATAGAAAAATGTAGTCACCTGAGCAGCAGTAAAGAGCAGAACTTACAATGCCGAAAATAAAATAAATGATGAAGACACATTTGATAAATTCTCATAATTTGAATAGAAATTGAGTTAGATGAAAGTGATGAAAGCAAATTTGGTAAATAAAAATGACAAAAATAGGTATCCAATAGACCAGATAATTTGGGTTGTTAAAGAATAGTTTAGAAGAAACATTTAAAAGTTTAATAGAAGAGAACTTTTCTGATTTAAGGAAAATCTGAAAATGAAGATTAAATAGGCTCCTCAAGTAACAGTCACAATTAATGAATTAAAAGAAACTAATCCTTAGACACTTCATGGTGAGAATTTTTAATTTCAAAAACAAAAGAAGACTTATAAGTGGGAAAAGACACAGGTTGCCTACAAAAGCTCTGAAACATTAAATGAAGAATTTTGATGGATAAATTTATGACCTAAAATGTTATATCTAGCCAAGATGTCACTTACATATGAAGAAAATGGAAAGCCATCTTCAAGTAGATATGGAGTCATCTAAAAGAGGAAGTAGGAATAAGTTTCTGTAAGAAATTACCTAAAAAAGTGAACCATTTTAAAATTTTTTTAAATATAATGATTATTATATACAAGAAGTGGCAATGACCATTGAAGCCATTTAAGTAAATATGTGAGTAATTAGTATTTTCCATAAATTTTGAAATGATATTGCATCAACAAACTGAAGCAGTCTGTCATGAGAAAGGAGCAAGTGGAAAATAAGCTTTTGAAGAGAAAATATGCTGTTTCTGAATATCCATTGGAAGCAATGACCACCACACTGAATCCTACAGAAAGTAAATTCGGTTCTTCAAAAGACAGTCAGAGAAACTTCCCAGAACTCAAGGAGAAAGAATACAGATATTAAAATTATGAGAAAAGGGATAAGTAATACAAAGTCCAGGAATAGTATATCCAATATATACACCATAAAAGTTCTAGAAAGAGAGAAGAAGACATTTATAAAAGATACAATAAAAGATCATTTTTCTGAGCTGAAGAAAGGTTAGTCTTCAGATCTAGAGAACTTACCAAGTATTCAGCCTAATTAATTTTTTAAAAGATCTACAACTTATGCAATCTTAGATAAATTATTAAAATAGAAGATTAGAAATGTTTACATTCTTCTTAAAAGGAAAAAAAAATAAGCATCCCTTCTCCCATAAAGAAAAAAATTCATTTTTTTAGTTTACAATATTAAAAGCTCAAAAAAAAAAAACCCTTAATAATTATAATTATAGAGTCTTGAGTAAAATGTGATATTTAAATTCCCTAACTAGGCTTCCTCAGACATACAAAAATTTTAAATGTAGAACATACCCTTATTGAAAAAAAATCACTTGAGGATGTGATTCCATAGTGTAGCAGTTAGCATGTCTGCTTTACCTGCAGAAGGTCCTGGGTTCGCTTCCCAGTGGAGCCACAGTCCATGATCTATGGCCATGCCACCCTGAACAAGCCCGATGTCTGATCTCGGAAGCTAAGCAGGGTTGGGCCTGGTTACAACTTGGATGGGAGAACACCTAGGAAGACCAGGTGCTGTAGGCATAAATAATAATAATAAATAATGAAAAAAAAGAAAAAAATCACTTGAAAATATTGACATCAAAATGGAAAATGTACTGGAAATAAAGTATAAGAAAAAGACATGGTGTAAAAGAAACAGAAGTAATGGCTTCAGAAAAGTTATTAAGTCACAATACTGTTATCAAGTATCAATGAGGTTATACAGCAAAATATAAAACTTTAAAAATGCATTCTCAAAAGAGAAAGTGAAAAGCATAAGTTTTTATGCAGGATAGAAAAAAATTACTTGTACTATAGTCATGTATACAAAAAAAAAAAAATTGTAGTTTACTTGTAGCTTCCAAACTCCTTTTTTCTCCCAAGTCCATCCACTGGAGAGTAGGAGGGATGGAAATCCCTAAATTTTGAACCTAAGTGATAAAGTCGTCTGATGTGGTGATTTTTTTAAAATCCCTTTGGACAAAATGCTCAGTCTTTCTGATTTTCCCCCTTCCAATAAAATCTGGACGTTTGAGAGGGAATAATTTGTCCTTGTGAATAGGTCTTTTGGTTTCAGACCAGTTGGTTTCATGGAAAGTTCACATATTCAAGGAACAGAAAATTTCAGTATTAGTTAAACTCTTCCAGCAAATAGAAAAAGATGAAGTTTCTTAATTTGCCTTTGGAAGCTAGCCTATATCTAATGTCGATATCTACCAAAGATAACACATTCACATCCAAACTTCCGACTAAATTTGAATAAAAATTTTAAATCTGAATTCTAATACCATTAAAACAAAACTTACTGTATAATAAAAAAATAATACACCCAGACGAAGTAAAATTTATCCTAGGAATGCAAGAGTGCTTCAGTATTTAGGAAATGTATTATGATAACTCACATTTATTTTGAACACCGAAGATGAAAACCAAATTATTTCCTCAAAAGAATCTGAAAAGACATCTCTCTGAATACTTAAGTGTTCAAAGGATATAGAGGATCTGAATAATAATTAATGAGGTTGATTTAATAAATATATTTTGAACCCTATACCCCATAGAGAATAAACTTTCCTTTCAAATGTCCATGAAATATTTATTAGGTCACAAAGAATGCCTCCATGTATATCCCAAGGCACAATTTTTCCAGTTCACATTCTCAGCAATATATAACAGGAAATGAATAGTGAAAGTACACTAAAACTTCAGCCACCAGGAAAAAAAATACATAGAGTTTTACATTATCTTGTCACGAGGAAGACTGAATGAAAGTGACTGTCTAGGACAGGATGGCAAACTGTGGTCTGCACACTGTTTTTGTAATAAAGTTTTATTCAGTTACTATCAATGGCTACTTTTGTGCTGTAGCAGCAGAGTTGAGTATTTGCAACGGTGACCGTATAGCCTTCAGAGCCTAAAATATTTACTGTCTGGCTCTCTACAGAAAACGTTTACTGACTCCTGGACTAAGAAAACATTTGCCACCCCAATAGAAAATGGGCAAAGAATCTCGATACCAAGGTCAACAGTTGCCCAGGGACCCGCACTTAGTTTAATGCTCTGCTGTCATATCTTGAATTTCTTAATAATTTTTGTACAAGAGGCTCTGTGTTTTCATTTTGCACTGGGTTCTACTATTACATATGTCATCCTAACTGATATTCAGTGTTTTGAAAACAAAGAAAATCAAATGAACAATAAATATGAAAAAAATCTGCGGCTTATAATTAAATGCATCCACATAAAAACTATAATGAAAGTCCACTTTCACTTACAAAACTTATAGATATTTCAGACAGTTAATCAAGAATGTGGGTGAAAGGTTAGAAAATGAGCATTTCATATCTTGCTCACGAGGGTGGGAAGTGAGTTACAGCAGCTACCATGTCCTGCAGGATGCTTGGCACCTTACAAATATAAGACTTAATGCTCGAAACAATCCTTAGGAGGTAGGTACTATTACCTCCATTGCATACAGGAGGAAGCTGAAGTATAAGAAAGTGAAAAGTCTTGTTCAAATGTCACACTAGTAGTGGAAGAATAGGAATTTGAACTCCTATCAGCCACCAAGTCAGTGTTTGTAAGTGCTGGTCTGAACAGCCTCAGGAGTAAATTACCTCACATTTCTGGGGGGAGTTTGGTTGGTCATGGCTATCAAGTCTTAGAATTTTATATACATTTTAACCCAGAAAGTCTACTATTAGAAGTTTTTTAAATTCTTGTATAAAGAAATGCAGTAATTATATGTGTATAAGGGTAGAAAAAACTTATTCGTACTGTACTCAGATACATAGAAAATAATTTAAAGCTGCTTTGCTTATCCTCAAAAGACCCTCCTGCTGGGTGCAAGTGTGGAGAGAAGGGGAAGCAACTTTCTTCCCAGCTGGAAAACTTAGCCCAATGCAAGCATTTAAATATTCAGTAAATTTCTCTAATTTTAAGTTTTGCCTCCCCCAACCCCCATTCCCCGCCACTTCTCTCGCTCTTAGGGCTGTGTCATTGAGGGAAGGCTTATTGTTTCCTTGTGGCATGTACACGAAGGTGGCCTCTGACTTTTCTGGCAGCCACAGTGCCATCCCTTGTCTGGTCGTGGTCGCCTGGTGGTCATCCACAGATCACATTGTTGGCTTTGGCTGGTGACACATAGGTCTCATTTATCACATCTTGGTGTGCATTGCAATTATGGGAAATACCTTTGGGGCAGCTAACCAATTTTCTGTTTTCTTAACAACAACCACTACCACCACCACAACAACAACAATTTTGTATTGAATTTGCACCAAAAATACCAATAGTTAATATCAGAAAATGTTTTTAGGCTTTTCCTGGTGTGTGTGTGTGTGTGTGTGTGTGTGTGTGTGTGCAAGCTCATGTGTGTGTCTTGGAAAAGGGGAATTGGTGGAGGTAAGAGGAGTACATATTTTGCTATATCTTTTTTTTATCTTGATCCACAAGAAAAAAATTACAATTTACATCTTGATATAATATATATATACATTACTTACACATAATTGACCAAAAGTTTCACAAAGCATTCTTTTCTGTTACAGTATGCAATATATCCTGACATTTTTTGTTTTATTTCATTTTTTAAAAAACGTTGGCAAAATCTCACCAAACTGATTTTCCAAGTCACTAACGGATTGCATGCTATAGCTTAAAAAGTCGTTGTTATCATAACTATGGGTTACATTAACTGAAGGGGAAATGTTCACAAGTCAGTAGGGTGGGGCCAGGCATCCCAGGGCTGAGTTATCCATGACACGGACAAGGTCAGGGTGAGTAGGCTCATATTCAAATTGCAGGGCTTCGTGGCTTGCTTTGGGTCCTGACTGGTGTCCGAAGAAGCTGGAACAGAAGCGAGATTTGAGGTCAAGTTTTTTGAGCCGGAAGGAGGCTTGGCCGTGACCCCAGTCAGTAAAAGGAGGGTAAGAGCTGAAGGCCTGGGCTGCATTTAGGGCTCCAGCCAGTCAGGGTGCAGCATGAGATTAGGAGGTAGGAGAGAAAGGCCAAGAAAGAAACTGGGGAGCATGGGGAGGGGGCCAACGAACTCAGGGCCTTAGACGGCAGATTGCTGGTCCCCCTTAGTGGTGCCTGAGGCTGCCGTACTCTTCAGACTTTGTTGGGGACCTGGGTGGGTCACTGTCACTGAGGACATCAGTGACATCAGCTGGGTGGGGCTAAGGAAAAGCAGGGACTGACAGTTATATAATTTCCATCCGTAGAGCAGCTCCGCTCTTCCAGCTTTAAAAGACTCCTGGGTGATGATTCCATCTCTGAGCTCTTTTTTTTTCCCTTTCGTTTTATTCTAATCCATTTGCAAAAGTGGGAACAATTTAAATTCAATTTGGCCTACTCGATTCTTTCTGACTCTGGTTGTACATGTGGCTAATGGAAAGAGCCTGTGTTTTCTAAGGAGCTTAACCACAGGGAGGTTTGGAAACTCACATAAACACAAAAGAATGTATTTCAGCAAACAAATTAGAATGAGACTCAGAGTACTTATTTTGCTCCTATTCTTTGCCTTGGACATAAGGGAATGGTAATCCAAGGGCGACACTGGGCCCCATGCAAAATCCCTCCCTGGGAGCACACAGTGAGTACAACATCACAGAAAGTTGCTGATTTCTCGCCATGTTCCAAACACTGGAGAAGGCATAAAAAAATGTAGTGTAAGAAACAGTGGCTTTGCCTTCGTAGGTCTGGGGAGCCTTTTACAAAGCCAAGTCAGAAGGTGGTGTGGGAAGGTGTGGACTCTGGTCTCGATGGACACAGGCATATTGAATCTTCAAGCACAGAACACTGTAGACTGTTAGAGCAGAATTCTTGGGAAGCTACCTGAATTCCAAACTTTGTTGAGATTTATATTTGTGGAACCAAGGCACAAAATCTCAAGAAGGGGCCTGAATCCTCCACACCATCCTGAAACCCGGCTGGCCCATGGAAATCTTCAGGGATGCAATTGCATTTGAGTTAGGACTTAATTAATTGAGTCAGATATCAGGGATTTTCCACATCTACTGATTTCTAAAACATGGGCATTTCAACTCTCTAAGACTGTAGTTTGCCCAGCAATTTTGTGTTACAAGCAATTCTTAAAAAATAAAAAAATAAAAAATAAATAAATTTAAAAAAACTACAACAGAGTCCAATGGAACAGTTCCCAGCATTACTTATATTTGGGCTATGAAGGAGTTTTTATTTCTGCCTTGCAGTTTTGGTCATGGGAAAGCCATTACTGCCTGAAGAGAACATCAGGATTCCATAGCTGGGATTTTAAGATCATTAACTCTTAAACAGGTCGGTCTGAAAAATGAGATATTTTATACATTGTAGGGTGGAGAGATGCTGGAATTGGATCCACTCTCTGCCATTTACCCAACCAATACCCTACTTCTCCTGGTTGTGACTAGGAGTCCACTCAGGTCCTCGGGGTTGAGAGGAAGCTAAGGGTCTGAATGTGGTTACACCACCCGGGGTCCATTACTCTAGGAGTAGCTACTGGGCAGATTTCAAACCAGAAAATCGGTTGACAGGGCAAAATGCAGGCGAGGCATGCATGTTTTACAGGAAGTTCAAACTGAGTCCAAGGCCCAGCATATCAATCCCTTTGAGAGAAGGATGGGAGTCTGATTGAGGTGCCAATGGGTAGTTTCCAGAAGCTCCATGGATGAGGTACTTAGAGTTCAGGGTTAGGAAGTCCAGCTATAGCCAAGGAGTGGTGGTGAGGTAGAGGAGAGGACTGTGGCACCAGGCAGGCAAGCCTCTTGCTCCTGGGGATTTGGGGTAAAGAGGTGTAAGCAGTACCCACACTGGGGCTCTTTCCTTTTCCACGGAGTGATTTGATTTTGAAGTAGGACAGAGCATGCATGTGTGGGTTAAGGAGGCTCAGGAGGATTCCAAGAAACAGATCTAGATAAGCTAATATTCTTCTGCTCCTTTACAGCTGATGCCCCTTGGGATCCCATGGTAACCCAGAGAACACCAAACTGGTTTGGTTCTCAAAATCTTAGGAGATTATGTTTACCTTTGATGCTTGATGAGAAAGCCTATATACATCTCAAGTACGTTCCTAAGGGGGTATATTTTGGTCAAAGCTTACATAACTATGTAAAAAAAGATCATGTCTAAATATGAAACAACAAACCTCGACAGTAGCAGGGCATTTATTATTAGAATTTGAATGAGAGAAACGATCCTCTCAGTATTTCTTCAACTCCAGTTTTATCTTAGGGGCCTCATTTTATTTTTTTCTTGAGAAACTACACCACCCGCCCATTAACAAGAAAGTTTTCCCAACGGATCTAAACTTTTCAACACTCCCGGATATTTCTTGAATCTTCCCTTATATCTAGCATCAACGAATCAGAGAAATGCCAAAATTATATAAATTTTACATCAGTCAGAAGAATAGTGAAGATGAAATGTTTTAAGACAAAGGAAAGTAAATTATCATTGGGTGATCCTGTTTAATAAATAAAGGAATGCAAATTTATTTGAAGCTGTGAAATAGGGCCAATCCTTGAGAATAGAGTAGTAAACCAAGAAAAATTTACTACAAACCTCTGCTCCTTAAGCAGAGAGCCAATAATAGTCTCTCAATTCTAGTTTAAATCCTCATTTTACCAACGCTTTGCCTCCCCTCCCAGTATAATTTCTTACTGGACTATTTGTCTACTGATAAAGAAATTGAACTTGGGATGGGGAGATGTGGGGATTCCTCTCAAATTATTAGGCATCTTACAGTACCCTTCAGTAACCAAAATTTCAGATAGTACTTGTCCTGGTCATATGAACCAAAACGCAGCATTGCGTTTCTGAAGTGACACAAATGACCAGTGTCCAAGGAAATGTCCTGATTCCGGTGGAAAGGAGTTGTAGAATTCTGGATTGGGCTTTGGCTTACAGTCAGCTGTGCGGTGCTTATTCTGAGGCCCTTACATAGCATTGGGACATATCTGTCAGGCCTCCAGCAGGACCCCCAGGACCAGAGTATCGACCCATGGCTGGAAGAGAGAAGCCAGGACTAGTCTTTGAGATTTGAAGTGTACAACTGAATCTTGTCCAGGGTAATGGCTTGGATTCTAATGAAAGAGGATTTCCAAAGCATTAAAAGCCCAGGGCTAGGATATGCAGTTCTGGTAAGCTCTTAGGAGACTCCTAGCTACCTAAGCTCAGAGCTCTATTGTTGATGATTAGGTAGACCCATTCACTATGGAGCTGTGCTCTAGAATCATTGATCCACCTGGGAAGGCTCCGCAGGTTCACAAAGGGTCACAAGACTCAGCCAGAACCATCTGAGTCCCAAACCTAGGGTGTTATCCAAATAAAGGAGGAGGAGGTGATGTCCAGCTGGCAAAAAGATCAGGAGCTTCTACAAACAATAGAGACTTCTCTCCATGCTCTTCTTTCTTCCATTGAACAAACAGGTAGATGCTGAAGGTGAAAATATCCTTAATATTCTCACAAGAGGAGCTTAACAGAAAAGTGATTGCAGCCCTACATCAGAGGATGATGACTGAGAGATACACACGGTGATCTGAGAGCATGAGACAGAGGCAGTGTGTCCCATCTGTGTTGGTCAGAGGCAACAGGCAGAGACTGCATTAACTCTTTAAGAATGAGTAGGAATTTGCCAGAGTGGGCACTGAGTGTCCCGAGCAGATGGAATACATATTAAGGCTGAGAGACTGGAATGGAAAAGGTTTATTGGAAAAGGTTTATTTTTGACAGGAGGGGCCCCCATCCCCCTTCTCACCCTGATCTTTTTCCTTATCTCCCCAACTCCTCACCCCTTACTCTGTGGGCTCTATGCTGCTGCCACATGAAACTCTTTGCTCTTCCCCAAACAAATGTTTAAATATACATTTCTATATTTACTGGAAGAGCTGAATGATTTTTTAAATGTTGATTTGCCATCCTTCAGGAGATTGCTTATTCTGATCTTTTATTTATTTTCTAGTGTTTGCCTTTTTTATATTTACTTGTACCAATTATTTATATATCCTAGATATTAGTCTTTTTCCTTTTATATTTGTTGTAGACAAATCTCCCACTCTTTCTTGTCTTTGAACTTATTTATGGTATCTTTTTGTCATTCAGAATTTTCTACACTTCAGGCAGTCAAAATTATCTTTTTCTAAAAAGAAAAAAAAATCCTACTTTTTGTATCTGGTTAAAGAAACCCTCCACTAACCTGATGACATAAAAATCTTCTATAATTCACTCAATAGATTTTAAGTTTTGTTTTTCCCATTAGGTTTTAATATATCTAATGTTACATTTGCTAAGAGATCGTGATCTAATTGTTTTTTTTCCAATTGGAAATTCATTGTCACAGAATTATTGATTGAAAGGTTTATTCTCCTTCCCTAGTTTGAATTACCTCTTTTGCTGTATAGGTTGATATCTGGGTTCTCTGTTCTGTGCCATTGGCTCTACAGTTATATCCCATATCATGCACTCGAGGTCATTATATCTGGTAGGGCAAACTTTTCAACTTTGCTGTTCTTTTTCATAATTGCCTTGATGACTTTTAGACCTTTAATCTTCATTTCATTCTTAAAGTCAGTTTTTGAGTTTCACAAAACATCTTTTCAGAATTTTTCCTAGAATTGATGTTAAGATTAACTTGGGAAAAGTGAGATATCCTTAGGATATGGAGTCTTTTACTGTATGATCATAACACATTGCATCATTGTGTTCAAGTTAGACAGATATATCTGTGTGAGTACGAGACAGAGAGAACTAAATCTCCCCATACAGATGGAACACACTCAACCAGAATGAGAATTCTTAGGGATGTTGTACTGTGAAAAGGATGGCATAAAATCTACTTTGCACGGATTCATCTTAAACATCTATAAAATAGTCTGAAATAACGAAAAATAACAACCAATACTCTCTAGAAATTAAAATTAAGATAAATGAGTGCATAAAAAATAAAAGTAATCTGAAACAGGTGGAAAATGTTTGCAGTACAATAAGCAGACCAGAAGGGGCGAACTGTAAGCTCAACAATTATTAGAATGACAGAAATGCAGAGCTCAGCTGAAACAAATCCTTAAATGAAAGGAAAGAGGCATCATAGCTACAGAAAAGAGCTAGTTATAATAGAAAAACCTACTATGTTGTCACTACAACAGAATGAGTACAAGCACTATGGAAATATTTAAAAGTTGAATTGAAGCTGTAGAAATGGTATCAGTAAAATAGAAGTCAACCTTGGGAAATAAAAATGCCCCCTTACAAATCTAAGTTCTGTTATTCCATATGTCCTAGAGAAAGTAACCCTCTTTTTCAGTAAGAGGTTTCCTTTTTAATATAATAAAAAGCTGTGTAGTTTTTTTCTGTTGTTTATTAGAATGACTAGTTACATTGGATGTCAAATGTTGAACTATCGATACACTCCTGAAATAAACTCCACCAATTATTTAATTAATTGTTATTTTTCTGGATTCCTACTAGATTCATTCACTAATATTTTATTTAGAGATTTTGCCTCTATGTTTAGAAATGAAATTAGACTTTTGGGGCAGGGGGAGGTGTTGTTTATCATTTTCTGTTTGGTTTCTAGTTTGTGCTAATTTCACTTAAATTAATTGGAATCGTTTTTCTTCCCTTATCAAAGGAATAATTTAAATAATATAAAAAATAACTTTCTTAAAGATTTTCAGTGTATGATTGCGTGAAGTGGGGATGGGAAGGAGTGGGAGGTGCACTGAAGGGAGTCCTTTAACAAAAATTTAAAGAACTCTAACATTAAGTCTAAACGTCTTTTCAAATAGTTTCCAAAATATAACAGTTTCAGATAATGAGTTCAATTAATGGATCGGTCAAATATCAATTAATAGAATATGAAGAGAAATGATACAAGGTAAAGACAAACGAACACCTGATTAAGTAACATCTGCTTTTCCCCCTCCCAGATCAGGAAGTGTGCTCCACCACTGGAATGAAATCTATTACTTTGTGGAACAGTTGGCTCATAAATTCATCAGGTAAGAAATCTAATGCGTAGTTCCCTGCCATGAGAAAAACCAGCCTATGTTTTCTATTCTACTAATTACTAACGACTTTTGGCTTCGTCTTTCCAAGAGGACCCCAGTTTTAGTTATAAGAACAAAATTTTAACTTTTTCTCTCTCTTGTTGAATAATAAATTCTTCTAGGAGGATCATTAACTTTTTTTTTTCACAGTGTATCATGCTGGGGCAATTGGCATATTCTAGCTGGATTTGTGTGTAGAGAATGTAGGCTGTGGGATGACAAATTCATCCCAGTTTGTCTAGAACTTTCCCAATTTTAGCACAGAAAGGCTCACATTCTGGGAACTCTCCTCCGTTCTGGATAGACTACGACAGTCGGTCAGCCTACCTATGTGCTCTGTCAGGTAGAATTCTCTGAGCATTCTCAACACCACTTTCCAAGAGAGGGCAATGCAGTTTTGAACATCGTCACTATAAACATCAAAGGGACCTTACAGATCTTGCTTACCTACTCATAAAGGAAAGGTCATTTCACCCTCCTTGGGTGCAGCCTCAAGGGATAAACAGCTGTGATAGCTTTCATGGAGGTCCTTGAAGCCAGCTGTCAAAGTCTTTGGTAAAATTGTTCTGATTATTATAAATTCTAAAGCAGCTCCACTCTTGCTGATGGCCTCTGTAGAGTCTTCCAGTCAATATGAGTAACCAAAAACTTCATTGAATAAAGTTCTTTGTCTACAAAGACAGGTTCTCCTGTGAGACCAGGGTGATGCAAATGTGTTCCCTCCAAATTCAGTTACGGGTCTCAACACATACCTGCCTGCTTGATTGGAGAGAGGTGCCCTCTGTGTGATAACAAAAATTGGAAGCTGCTGCAAGAAGTATCTAAACCCCGATGAATGAGAAAAACAGATGCTGAGAGGAGAGAGGTGAAGGTTGAGCAAGTGGAAAGTAGAGGGAGAGGAAAGAAGCAAATACATGGGTGGTATTAAAAGCAAAACATTTCAGAGAATTGTAGAAGCTTAGAATTAAAAGAAAAAACTTACAAACCTATCCTAGGAAGTATTCACTAACCCTCGGCTTAAAAACCTCTGGTAAGAAACTGTTGCCTTTTGAGGCAAACAGTCCGATAGTTGGACAATTCCAGTTTCCAGAAAAGTTGTTTTGTCATTGAGCCAAAATATCCTTTCCTGCACTCTTATCCATTAGTCCTTTGGAATGATATAAAACAAATCTGCCTCCGGATACTTGACAGTATCTGTTGTGTCTCTGCTCTTCTAATCTTCTGTTCCTCTTAAAGCAGAGGAGTCCACTGGAAAAGGCTTTGAAGTCAGGCAGATGTGGATTTGAATCTAAGCTCCCTTGTGCAACCATAATGATTAACTTACCTTGGTTGAACCCTAGTTTGCATGTAAAAATTATGAGAGAAAACATGTACAAACCAGCTAGCCCAACACCTGATTTAGAGTGGTCACTCAACACTTCTCTTTCTCAATTCCTTCGGCAATTCCATGTATTTCACTATCTTAGAATCTGAAAAAGTTAGAGAGAGGGCTTAGGGGAGCTATGAGACCACTTAATCCAATCCGCTCATTTTTTAGATGAAGAAACTGAGGACCAGAGTAATTGATATGGCTTAACTCAGACCACAAGGCACTTTCCTCTGGTTGTCCCCTCTGACCCTCCCTGGCTATGGACCCCCTCAAAATGTGACACAAAGGCATTATCATCAATCAAACTCTAAGAAAGGGGAGCTGTATTTTATCGCCAGCTGCAGCCTAAGTCCCTGTTACCATGCCTGACATATAGTACATGCTCAATCAATAATTTTGAATACATTAATGAATTTTGCAAAGGAATGGTTTTTATTTATCCATTTTAATATATAGTTTAGGCAGCTGATATTGTGGTGGGGAGGAGCATTTCAACGACGGTAGCTGATACTAGTACAAACATATCATTTCTAATTTCAGTGGGATCTTTGAAATTTCAAGTCCTTTTATTTGTCTTTATTCTGACCCTCTCCCATTTTCCTAATAATGATTCTAACTCTTCACCATTTTTTTCAAGCTCCCAACCTACACCTCACACCCATCACTATCAGTAAAGAAACCTACCTCACCTTCTGTTTCACCAAGAACCCAGAGACTAGCAGAAAAATGATTACCTTGAGTTCCAAAGCTAATTATCACAAGTCCCATTCCTACTCTTAAAAGATGCACATGTACTCTTTCCATCATCTTTGAGATTCAAATTTCCCTCCTGTTTGAAGTTAATTCCTTCATTTTAGTCCATTTTATCCCATCATCTCTAATCTCCTCCAGGTCTTTGTTTCTCTCTGTATTTTCTCTACCTTTCCCTATGGCTCAATTTCCATTTTCTATAGACATAAACTAATCTCTTCTGCCCTTTGTCTAAAAAACAGAACAAACGAAAAAACAAAGGTCCTTCTGATCATGTCTTCTTATCGCTACTATTCTATTTCTTTACTGGCTTCTCACTCAAATATCTTTAAAGACTTTCTGTCTCCACATCCTTAACCTACTGCCAACCCCACCCTGTACCTTCTTGCTCTCACCGAAGTTATTAGGTGATGCCCTAGAGGACAAATTCAGTGAGCTCCTTACAGTGCTTATTCTGCTGGAGAGCGGAGATTCATTGGATTCAGATTTTTTTCTTCTTGAAATTCTCTCTTCCACTGGCTTCTGGTTCTCTTTTCATCTCACTGACTGGAACCAGGCCTTCAAATGTTGGTGTTGGCTCTAGATTTATCTCACATTCCATCTCACTGCTGACACTTTCTTTGAACAATTTAACTTACATCAGTATATTGAGAAATCCCAAATTACGTCTCTAGCCCAGACTCATATACCAACTGCCTTTTGGAGACCTACAAATCCCACATTTTAAATTCATTCTTTCCAGAGTTGAACTCTAGGTAAGGGAGGCAGCATAGTGAAGTGGTTAAAGAACCCAAGTTCTAGACTCAGAATGTTTGGTTTTAAGCTCCAGGTCCCACTGCGTGACCTTGGGAAATTGCTTTATCTTTCAGGATCTCACTTCTCTTTTTGTGGAAAATAGAAATAATAGTACTGATCTCATAAAGTTATTCTAATTTTAGTGAGATAATACATGCAAATCACAATAGTACCTGGCACATAATAAGCATTTGATAAGTTTGGCCATAGTGTGATCATTATTACTGTCACTTAGGACATGATGTCCTGCTGGCCCAGCACTAGTGAGGTAATATCAGGCAGCATGGTTTGTGTCATGGACCAAGAACCCAGGTCTGTTTCAAGAGACCAATACCCAATGCACCGGATATTACTTGGGCTTCTGCCAAGTATTAAACACCATGCTAAGGATTTCCAAAGATGCATCAAACGTATGACAATGAACAATGTAGACTTTATTCTATAGGCAATAGAAGTCATTAAAGGTTTTATTGCAGATAAGTGACCAGATCTGATTTATATTTTAAGAAAATAATTCTGGATGCAATGGAACAAGGAATTTTGATAGGCAAAGTCATCAGCTAGGAAATAATTGCAGTGGTCAGATAATTGAGGGCAAGTTCCTAAGCCAAAAGATGGAAAAGAGGGACAGAGTTGAGAAATATTTTAGGAAGTGGGAGCTATGAGAGCTGGGGCAGGATCAGGTTTGGGAGGTTACTGCACTGTGAAGAAATAGATTGGTGCTATGATAGATGAACCATTTGGCCACCTAGAGAGAGCCCTACAGAATGGCATTCCTGGTGAATCCACTTCAGCCTGACAGCCCATCTTGCAGACAAAGAAACATGTTTGGTCCTCAGCTGAGACTTTTTCTGTCTCCCAGAGTGTGGATTTTACATTGACAAAGCACCCGAGCACTACCATATCAAAATCATGCTAATGCATTCATCGATAATGAAAAGTACAACTACCGAGTAGAATAGATATTCTTGTGGCTCATCAGCACATTGTCTCCTGTTAAGATAATTTCCTTAGGATGCCAACTAGAAATTTAAAGTTGATGGTGAGCAAAAGGAGTTCGATGAATGATCTTGATGACTGATGGCATCAAGCCACAATAGCCTGAGACACTCCCTTCCTTGTAGGAAGGCCACTGTGGAGACACTATCAAATTTTATCTATCGAGATCTCTGTTTTTATAGACACCATGCAGACCAGTCCTCTTCTAGGGACACACTTCTTCAGACAGAGCACAGGGCAGTGATGAATTCTAGTTTCCTTACTCATAATCCACACTCGCTGAGCGGTGGTGTCAAATCAAAAGCAATCTCCAGGCAGACAACACCGGTCTTCTCTTTGGTCCATAGTTTCAAGTCTGCTGCTGGCTAAATACTTGCAACACCAGCTGTGGAGGCCGCCTTGGGTTTTATGTCCTCAGCTCTGGCAGCTGTGATATAAAGGGAAGAACAGGAAAGAAGCCTGGAAGGGAATGACATTGCATAGTCTTTCTACCTGCCTTAATAGAATTTATTTTCCTTTCCAGCCCACAGCTAAGAATGTCTTTTATTGTCTTCTCTACTCGAGGAACAACCCTAATGAAGCTAACAGAAGACAGGTAAGGATGCTCCCCATCTCTGTAATTAAAATGCCCATCTTTTCTTTAGTAGTTCTCATATTTCTGCTCTAGTGCCAACCTTGACTTATCGGACTTTTTAATCCAATGGTTCTCTCTTTTTACTTAAGCCTTGAACTTTGCACATTGACCCATCTGCTAGTTTACTCTGTGATGACTTTGATAGAATTTCCTGATGTTGGTGAAATATTATAAATGACTAAATCACGTTAAGGTAAATCTTACATTTAACTGATGACTCGATCTGCTAACTTGGAGAAAATGTTAACAAACCAAATTCTTAGGGGACTATATTTTCATTTATTTAAATTAGATTTGTTTTGTGGATTAAGGTTTCAGATATATAATAAGCAGACTGTGAGAGAAGAATGTGAAATAGTATCATATATAATTACTAAATCAGGAGATAGAAAGGAAGAGTTTATGGTACCACGAAATAAAAGGAAATTTAAATCAGGTATGGAAACGTGTTGACATAAAAAGATTAGTTAGACCTAGATAACAAAATATTATTTTGGATTTTACCACTTGCAGATTAAAACTAACAATAATGGAGACGTGTCAATTTATTCATAGTTAGGATGATATATTGGGAGTGGAGATGACAGTTTTCCTGAGTTAATGACACTTCATCTACTTTTTATTATTTGTTTGTTTGCCTACTTTTTAAAAAGTGTCATGATCCACAGGATAGAAGCACCGTGGGGGGACACATGTGGGACTGTCGGCAGACTTATGTGTGTACATGCTGGAAAAAGGAAAAGAGGGAGAACAAGTATGGGGTGGGCAGGAAGACTTTATTCCATAACGTTCTTCTATAACTGAGAGCAGGACTAACGGGACGGAGTAAGGTATTCTGGATTTTGCATTGACAGCAAATCTGAGCTAGTCCCCATTTTGCTCCATGTCTCTGTTTCCCATCTGTAACAAAAAGAATACACCATGCTATATAGAAGTTTTCAAATCCTGAAAGTTTCTCTTTCAGCAATATCTATTATATGCACACATGCATGAGATGTACAGAAACCCCATTTTAAAAATAGGAGTTTCTTATTCCTTATTAACAGAAGGAGAAACGGAGGCCATATCATGTTCATAAGGGTAACTCACACTAGATGCAGGCTCTGCATTTTTTCACTCTATTTTTCTGCCTTATGTTAAAATTAAACAAAGAATTATAAAGCCCAAGAAACCGGTGTACTTTCCTTCAATATTGGCCAAGGATTTTAAGAACCTCTGAAAAACTCGCCTCTAGCCTATGGGCTATATTCCAGACTCCCAATCTCTCAGTCTTTGTATGATGACATCCTTTATGTGGAGGTGTCTTTTATTCAGAGAAAACTCTCCTCTCACGCATTCTTCACACCTTCCTACAACTCGAGGCTGCCTGGTGCTACTTCATGCCAACTCCATTCACTCCGTGCCTGAGTTTTGCCAAGAGACCAAGTTCACACATATGTTGTGTTCTGCTGCTCTCAGCCTCTTAGAAGTTGGGGAGGGCAGAGGTGGGTCACGGATTTGCAAACAATTACAATGCCTAGGCTTTCAGACCCATTTTAGTTATGGTAGTTCATCTAAATCTTACTTCGAATCTAATTTTTTGTTCCTTCACTTCACTACTCGTTTCCCGTGCCAATGAGAAGGCAGGTTAGATCTCTAGTTTCCTAGAAGCAACATTTAATATTTAAGGGCCGAATATGCATTAAACAACAGCCAGAAATGCCTTGCTAAAAGCTATATGAGTTTCATGTGGTGACTGCTTAGTCTAATCTATGGGTCAGCTGACAAAGCATGACGTGTTTCACTAACACATCCCTAACCTTATCAGCCTATGAAAAAATGTGGGCAAGCCATCTCTCTAAAATACTTTCTCATGAGATTGGCTAAAAGATTTAGGCTTTCAGAACTTCCAAGCCGGTACTGTTTCTGAAATATATGACTTCAACTGTTTTAGTTGTCACAGGAATTTGTATATTTTTCTCTGTATCTCAGTTGATCTTCACAATATCTCTATAAGACAATAAAAGATGCATTATTATACTTACATAATAATTGAGAGAACTCAGAGTTTAAAAAACTCGTTTAAAAACAAGACATGAATTGACAGAGACTCTCATTTCAAGAAGAGCAAAAGATTTTGGATAATCAAAAGAAATAATATCAAAGGTATATTTGCATCCAATTCTTGGTATCAAATTCACATAGGGGTAAACCATAGGAAGATTGAATAGAATGGAAAATAAACATGATATGCTGAGATGTAGATTTACTATTAGAATAATAATACCTATCATTTGTGTCTTTTATCTGCTAATAAGCATTTTACATATTGTTTCTTATCTATTCCTATATAACCGTTATTACTTCAATTTCCAATGGGATCTCTGTCGTCATTTGCTTCATTGCTTTATATGTAATATGCCATTTTTCACTAACTACTTTCAAGTTTTTTTTTTCTTTATCTTTAATTCTCAGCAGTTTGATTATGACATGTCTGGGCATGGTTTTCTTTGAGTTAATCCTATTTTGGCTTTTCTGAGCTTCTTGAATCTATAAATTTATGTCGTTTGTCAAATTTGGGGGATTTACAGCCATTGTTTTTCAAATATTTTTCGACACTAGTCATTTTCTCCTCCTCTGGGACTCCAGTGGCACAAATGTTAAGTTTTTTTGATATTATTCCACATGTCCGTTTTTAGTTCTTTTTCAGTCTTTCTTCTGTTCTTCAGATTACATCATTTCTATTGGTCAAAATTCATATACATCAACTCCTCCATCATCTTCATTCTGCTGTTGAGCTCACCCATTTAATTTTTTACTGCAGATACTGTGTTTTTCAGTTCTAAAGTATCTATTTGGTTCTTTTTAAATTTTTTATTTCTCTGCTAAGAACTCTTATCTTTCCATTTATTTCAAGTGTGTTTACTTTTACTTCGTGCAACGTAGTTATTATAAATGCTTTAAATTCTTTGATAATTCCAACATCTCAGAGTTGGCATCTTACTTGTCTTCTCCCTTAAGAATTTGTCACATATTCTAGGTGCTTCATATGTCAAGTAATTTTTTAGACTTTGAGTGATATTCAAATTCTCTGAAGAATGTTGATTTTTTTTTTCTTTGTTAGCTTTAGTAAGAAATCACCTCGGCTAGGTTCAGACAACAGGTTCTATTTCTTCTTCTGTGGGTGGTGGTTTTTATTTTGATTCCATTTTCAAAGGCTTTGCTAAGCTGCATTGGGTCTACCTTACACATGTGCAGCTCAGAGATGAACCAGGGACTTCTACAGCTTCATACACAAAATTAGAGGGATCTCCTTCCAGCTCTCTCCTCTCCAAGATTCTTCAATACTATCTTTCCCACTGAGGCCCCCCTTTCCAAGTCCTCTAGCAAGAAAGTGGGGTTTCTCTTGGATTCCGGGCCACCACATTGCTGCATGCAGTTCTCTACTGAGGCCACCTTTGGGACAAAGCCAGGAATAATAAAAAAGAAAAAAAATGGAAATTCCCTCCATACTCTTTGAACCACAGCAGATAGGGGTGCTAAGATGTGGGGTCTTTCTGGGCTTTTTAGGTAACATCCCAGGCCACTGCCATGTACTGGGACCCACCCTCAGGTGTAAGATATGAGAGAAAATAGGAAAATTTGAAATTCATCTTTGTGTGGGTTATTTTCCAGGTTTTAACTACCTTTCTCAATTCACCTGCTTTGTTTACTCATATGTTTGCTTTTTTATATTGTCCAAAGTTTTGTTATAACTAGCAAGAAGTAGCCAGGGGCAAGTTTAGCCCATCTCACCTTCTATTACTTTAATTCTACAGATAACAACATTGAAATTCAGAGAATTTAGATAACTTGCTAAGGTTAAATAATAAAAATGACAGAACTAGTATTATGATTCCGGATTCTGGATTTGGTCCAACTCATGTGCTTTGCATTACATCATGTTGTTCTTCCAAGATTTCTTAGCTTCATCAGGTTGCAAAGCAATTGACAAATTGTAACGCCTTTTTTTAGGTTTTTTTCCTTAGCATAATAAAGGATATGTTATTTAAGTACTACTCGAATGAATTATTTTAGTGTTAGCTACTACATATGATTCCCTGAAAACTCCCTGGATATCTTCTCCTGATCTTAATTGAATACTTCAAGTGTTTCATCATTGGAAATGAGATCACGTCAAGGAAGTCCAACTCTTTAAAAGAAATCAGGAATAGATATTAAATTTAATCAAATGCATTTTTGGCATCTATTGAGATGATTATACTTTTTCTTTAATCTACTAATATAGTGAAATGCATTAAGAAGATTTTTAAATATTGAATCATTCCTGCATGTCTGATTACACTTGCTTGTAATATGTTATTTTAATATCATGCTGAATTCTAGTATATTGTATATTTTATTCAGAAATTAAGCTTCAGTATTCATAATTGTGATTGGACCGCTATTGTGCTTTTTATGACTACTTTTACTTAAAGTGTTTTCTGTAATTTTTGTTAACATTTAGATCATTATTTCTTCTAGAATTTATTCTGGTGTATGGTATAAAGCCAAGATAAGACTTTTTTTTTCTTGAAGTACTTAGCAAGTTTTTTCAATACCATTTGCTGAAAAACCTTTTACTACCAACTTGAAAAGTTAAACTTTCATAGACGTGGGCCCATTGTGGGTTTTCTATTCTGATAAAATGCATTTCTGTCTGTTCCTACACTAGAACTACATTATGTATTTTAATTAGTTTTAACATCTGGAAAACCAGTCCTTACTCACTTCTAAGCTTGGGCGAAAATCTACCTTGTCTTTAGTAGATCTTTTTTTCCTACCATATGCATTTTAAATAACTATTTTTTGTTCAAATGTTCTTGTGATTTTCACTTGAATTGTATGAAAAGTATGAAATAACCTTAGCAAATGGCATTGCATTTTATTGTATCTATTTTCTTAAAGGTATTTCAATTCACTCTGTCCCTCAGTAAGATTTTGTTATTTTCTTCAGATAAGTCTCATACAGTGTTTGTTAAGTTTATTCCTAAGCATTTTAAAGTTTTTGCTTCCATTGTGATTATATTTTTTTCCGTTGTATTTTCTAAATTATTGTTCACTATAGAGCAGTTAATTTGGGGAGGTTTTATTAAACTGCATTAAATTATTTTTAAAATTTGCAAGTCAAAGAGATTATAGTTTACATCAGAAGAGGCCTATGCCCCCAAAATAGTTAAGAAATGTTGGTTAGTAGAAAACTATTGGTATTGTAGATTTATGTCTTCTCTCATCATTTTAATGAAACATTTTATTAGTTCTAATACTTTACCAGTAAATTCTGGAGCAGTTTTCTAATAAGATGGTTGTTTTATTTGTAATGAATGATAACTGTTGTTCTCTTTTCTAATATTTATAGTTATTTTTTCTTTTTGCGTATCTTACTACATTGGCTAAAATTTTCAGACTTTAATGGGAATGATTTGTTTCACAATTATGTGCTTATCGGATATTGACTTCATAGAGATATTTTATCTACTATATTAAGGAATGGTTCTGCCATAAAAATTTCGATATGAAATAAATATTGTTTTATTAAATGCCCTTTAGTCATATCAAGATAATTGTAGCTCTCTTCTTTTATTTTCTTTGTCCTGTCCATTTGAAAATTTTAAATCAAAAGATTTCCTCATGAAAAACTAAGCTTACATTCCTAGAATAAATTTTAGTTATCATGGTTTGTTCTTTTATTGTATTTCTGGATTTGATTTACTATAAGCCTGAAGATATTGCTTATCAATATTTAATATTAAGAGTATTCGAGAGTTTTATACTGTCTTTGTCAGTCTTGGGGCAAATGGATTATGTGAGTTTGGAAAAATGAATTGGCAGTCTTTTCACATGTCATATGGAATATCTTAACTATACAGACAGTACACGTTTGTTCAAGGTTTGATAGAACTCAGAAGAAAACCATCTAAATCTAAATTGCTATTTAAAAAGTTCTTTGACAATTATCTCAAATTCTTATGTAACTTATTGTTATCATATTTTCTACCTTGAGAAGTGGTAGAAATTACCAGTGTATTGATATTTTCATTGATATTTTTTTCTCTTATTTTCCCATTCAAATTACTCAATGGTTTGTCTCTTAAATTTATTCATCCATTACCTTTTGTATATTTGTTTTGTTTTATGATTGATTATCTTATTCTTTTACTCTTATTAATTCCTGTCTTCTGCTTCCTATCTTTTATTTCATCTCTTTTTCTGGCTTTTTGAATTGAAAGTTTATTTATTATATTTTGTTATTTCTTATTTAGCAATGAAAGCTATTATGAAAATAAATTATACTCTAACTCTCATCCTTGTTGAATCTCTTACACTCTGACATGTACTATTCTCATTATTATTAATCTCTAAACGGTTTACATTTATAATTTTATATTTTATTTAATATGATTTACAAAGTTTTTCACAATGTACACATAATCTTTATTTTTTATACTTTTCTTAATTTCTAGAGTCATTGCATCTTTTCAGAAAGTGTAGTTTATATAATTTCTACTTTTAAAAATTATTAATTTTTGTTGGTGGACTATTTTATGATTAATTTTTCTTTATCATCCATAAGTGTTAGAAAATATGCATATTTTGATGAATAAAAAGTTTTATATAAGAAATATAGTAATTTAATTTATCAAATATTTTAAATTTTTGTTTACATGATCTGTGAAGACAGAGGAATATTTTAAAACTTTTTACCATGACTGTTTTATTTGAATTTCTAACACATTGCTTTATAATTTACATAATATTATTTATCTAATATATGTTTTCATTTTGGAATATATTTCCAATCAACATAAAATAACATATTTGTCATATTTAATGCTTTTTAAGTCTTTTGTTCAAAAATAATATTGTAACTATTTTTTTTTAATTGTCTCATTATCTTTGTCCTCCCATTTATCTTTACCCTCCTTTGAAATTTAATTTTTCACCAGTGATTTGATAGTGTAATTTAAAAGAGTTTAATTTTATTTTTCCTCCAGTAAGAGTTCCCAATGAATTTTACTTGTCTTTATAATGGCAAGAATTAAGTAATATCTATTCTCCTAGTTGAATTTCTTAAGAAATATTTGCATTATATTCTATAAATACACACACACGTACATATATTTCCTTTTAGTACTTGAAGTTTTTATTTATTTTTATTTATTTATTTATTTTGATTTCTCAGTTGGCTGAGTCTTTTTTTCAGGTAAAATTTTCCTGGAGATTATATAAATATTAACCTTTCTGAGTCCCAACTTATTTGAGAATTGTTGTTATTTACCTCTAGGTAAATATTTTAATTAAATATAAAGTTATTATATCCTGATTATCTTTACTCCTAAATTTACTGGAGACAGTAACACAAAGTCAACTTGCATATATTCTATTCTATATTGCATATTTAAAAAAGGAAGGTTGCCAATTTAGTACATTTCTGCTTTGTGGATAGTTGTTTTCTCCTAGGTGCTTGTAAGAAAATTCTTTTCTTTATCTTTGGAATTAAAAAAAAGTCAAGAGAATATATCTAAGCGTGTGTCCTCTTATTAATTTTGTACAATACTTTGTATAAGACTTGAGCTATTCTATCCAACAACTTAATAAACTTCTTCAGCTAAAGAAATTTTTTCTATTATTCCTTTTATATGACTTTTTCTTGTCCATTATATTCTTGAATCTATCCAACATCTCTTTTTTATTCTATTATATAATTTTATTCTATTATAATTCTATTTTTTTATCCTATTGTAATTTATTCTATTATAAATCTCAATCATTTTTCTTTGAGTTCTTAGAGAATGTTTTGCTCTGGTCCCGTAATTCACCAATTTAAGTTGTTTTGTTTTATTTTTGCAGTATTCAACTTACTGTTCATGGCTTCCATTGCATTTTTAAAATTATAATAAAATAGACATACCATAAAACATACTACTTAAAACATTTTTAAGCATGCAATTCAGTGGCATTAAGTTGTGCAACCATCACCACATCCATCTCCACAATTTTTCATCATCCCAAACTGAAAGTCCGCCATTTCCTGGCAACCTTTATTCTACTTTTTATCTCTCTGGATTTGTCTATTCTAGACACCTCATGTCAGTGGAATCACATAGTATTTGTCCTTTTGTGTATGGTGTATTTTACTTAACATGTTTTCAAGGTCTATCTGTGTTGTAGCATGTATCAGAATTCCATCCCTTTTTAAGGGAGAATGATATTCCATTGTATGTACATACCATGTGTTGTTTAGCTGTTCATCTGTCAGTGGGCATTTGGGTTGTTTCTGTCTTTTGGCTATTGCAAATAATTCTGCTATGAATATTGGGATATAAATATCTTCAAGATTCTGCTTTCAATTCTTTTGAGCATATACTTAGAATGGAATTGCTGGATTATATGGTAATCCTATGTTTAATTTTCCAAGGAACTGTAATACTGTTTTTCACAGTGGATGCACCATTTTACATATCTACCAGCAATCCACAAGAATTCCAATATCTCCACATTTTTTTGGACACCTATTGTTTTCTGTTCCTTTGTTTTTTATAACAGCCATCCTAATGGGTATGAAATGGTATCTCATTGTGGTTTTGATTTGTATTTCTCTAGTGATTAGTGATGTTGAGTATCTTTTCGAGTGCTTAATGATACATTTGTATATCTTCTGTGGAAAATGTTTATTCAAGTCCTTTGCCCATTGTTTAATTGGGTCTTTTTCTATTGCTGTTGAATTCTAAGAGTTCTTTCTATAATGTGGATATTAATCTCTTATCTGATATATGTTTTACAAATATTTTCTCCCATTCTATGGTTACATTTTTGCTCCATTGATAGTGTCCTTTGATACACAAAAGTTTTTAATTTTGATGAAGTCCAATTTATCTATTTTTCTTCTTTTTTTTTTTGCCTGTACTTGGTATCACAGCCCAAGAAATCATTGCCGAACCCAATGTCATGAAGCTTTCCCCTGTTTTTTTTTTCTGAGAGTTTTATAGTTTTAGTGCTTATATTTAGATTCTTGATCCATTTTGAGTTAATTTTTGTGTATGGTTTAAAATAAGGGTCCACCTTCATTTTTGTGCAAATGGATATCTAGTTTTCTCAGCAATGTTTGTTAAAATGGATATCTAGTTTTCTCAGCAATGTTTGTCTTTTCCTCATTGGATGGTTGACACCCTTGTCGTAAATCACTTGACCATATACGCAAACTTTTATTTCTGGGTTCTCTATTATACTCCACTGGTCTATACGTCTGTCCTTATGCTAGTACCATGCTCTTTTGATTACTGCAGCTTTACAGTAGTTTTGAAGTGAGAAAGTCTGAGTATTTCAACTTTTGTATTTTATCAAGATTGTTTTGGCTATTTAGTATCCCTTTAGATTTCATATAAATTTTATGATGTTTTTCTATTTCTGCAAAAAATTCCATTGGAATTTTAATAGTGTTTGCATTGAGTCTATAGATCACTTTGGGTAGTATTGCCATCTTAATAATATTAAGTCTTCCAATCCATAAACACAGGCTGTCTTTCTATTTATTTATGCCTTTAATTTCTTTCATTTGTCTTATAGTTTTCAGTATCATTTTTTTAACTGACAAATAATATCTCTCAACCTTATGAATACTTTCCTGATTTTTTCTTTTTGTGTGTGTTTGTGGCACCGTGCCATCGTGTTAGAGGTGGAATATCTTCATCATAAATATGAATTATAATTGCTTAATACTTTTTATATGAGTTTGCTTCAAAGGGGAAATTTTCTCAAATTCTTCTAAGTGGTCCTCTTCTTTCCAATGTCTGAGACATTTCCTTAGTATAGCGACCTAAAAGAGAAACAACTAGATTTTTCAGTACTGAGTTTTGGTGTGAGTTCTGTCAAAGATCATGCAAATCTTTGTTGAAGATGTGAAGATCCCAAGCTAAAGAAGATGGGAAAGTTTAGATGTGCATAGTGTAATTTTTTCTCGGAAAGGGTAGAGACCCAGTCGTGCATCCAAGGTAAGAAGAAAGCTGAAATCAAAGGAAGATGGTCAGGTGTAGACTTTGTATCACTGTGTTAAAAACCTGTCCCACCATCAACCACAGGTTTTTCTTCTCATGTTCTGGAATTCCAGCTTGATAGATCTTCTTTCATCCTTATCTCAGTAGCTCTAATTTTTACAAAAATTCTTCTGCTGTCTGGCATATGTATAGTGTCTTTACCAATTTTCCAGCAGGGAAAAACATATTCTCCTATTATACTAGTTTAGCTGTTTCTACAGCAGTTTGGAAAGAAAAGCGGGAGTTAGAATGTGTAGATAAACCCAGATCACTGTCTTTCACCAGAAATTTCACCTTTCATCTAACCGTTGCAAGGTTATAAAACAAAGCATAACACAACGAGTCAAAGAATTATGTCTTATCCAACCCACTGACTTTATTTCACTGCTAAAAAATCATTCTCAGAGAGATTGAATTATTTGCTTAGATTCATATAAGTAGTCAATGGCAGTAGAATTTATTTTTTAACTCACAAAATTAAAAAATTTAAATCCAGTGAGTTTTTTTCTGCTATATTAAATAGCCTAACCTATTCACTGCATGCGTGTGCATGCTGCTGTCTTCTGTTTCTTATCTGTGCTATACTTAAGTGGAAGCAACCAATCTATATGTACAAATGCATAAATACCTCTGCATGTGTGTTATTAGTCTGTTTATAATCTTTTATTAATGGTTTATTATGTACCAATAACCTAGAATACTTTTCTCAACTATAATAAGAGGAAATGATAATATCTACCTTGTAGGGTTGTTATGGGAATTATATTATTTATTATATGTATTATAATTATTAAATTATATAGAGAGATGAGGATACTCAGAGAAGGCTGAAGGTCACTCCACTGTAAAAGTATAGAAACCTGGATTTGAACCCAATTGTCATGGCTCCAGTGTCCACACCCTCAATCACTGTGCTATAGGGTTTCCCACAATTTTACCATTACATATAGTTTTAAATTAAAAACAAATCCAAGAATACATAATTCACCACCCCTGACTCTCTGACTTCTTCCAGAAAACAGTTCCCTGAAAGCATATGCTCTCTACACATTTGTTCTTCATGGCCTTTTAACGTCAGCTTGGAAATACTTCTCACAAAGAGGTAAAAGGGTAGCATCAGCATTTCACAGATGGGGTTAAGAGGTTAAGTATCTCGCTTATTGCTTAAGAAGTTGGAGTGAAAGCCAAGAACGCTTGGCTCAAACTGCTGAGTGGAAACCAAGAGACCACACTTCTCTATCCTTCTCAGTCATCCTTTGGTTTGGTCGGGAGTGTGGTTTTGCCATTAGTGTCACAGGGGAAAATGACATACTCTGAACACATCGCTCGATTCCTGGAGCAGAATGATTATAGGCTGTCATTACCAAGAGACATAGTTCTAAAATCTTTTCTAAATTTAACACTAAAAGAGAAAAAAAGTCTTCAGATACTTTGTGCTTGAAAGAACCTGGATTCATTCCATTTTGAGATACTATTCATTTAGGTACAAAAAGTTTTGATTACAGAATTAAGAGAAATAAAGTGGAGCATTTATTTATTCTTTTGTCCTGTTGATTGAGAGATAATATCATGGGGTCTGAGTCCATGAGAAAGCTTCTTACCTCTCTGTGCCTCTGTTTCTTTATCTGTAAAATGAATAGAATGATAGTCCCTAACTCATAGAACTGCTAGAAGGATTAACAATGCCAGACATATAGTAAGTGCTGTTGTTACTATTGTAGTTGTTGGGGTTTTAACAAACAGCTGAGGAATTATTCCGAATCCTCTTCGACTCACTCTACTCAAAGCATCACAGCACATCTAACAGTTGTTCGAAGAATGAGTCCCCAAACTCCCTGGCTTATGTCCTTTTCTGAAGTTTTTAACATTTAGCCAATCTAACCCCATACAGAGGGATATAGGTAGAAAATAGTTCTTCAGCATGAGGCCACATAAAAGTTAGTGTTTCCTTTGTCTGGTAGTTCTAGCGAGACTTCTTCCAGGCAGGAGGCCACAGGCACTGTTTCTAGAGGAAGCTGTCTAAGGCTCCTCATACTGAGTTTCAATAATGGTAAAAAGAACCCACCTTGAAGCAATTCAGCAGCTCTGGGAACAGACTGATTTGGAGAGTAATGTGGCCCAGTGCTTCTCACACTCATCCTCTAGGGAACCCCGTTGTAGAAGAAAGTACTGTACCTTAGGGTCCTAGGGTATAGTTTGAAGTGGCTCATCGAAAAGTGAAAAAATGTCTTCAACATCCTTTCATCTTAAAAATGCACGTGTGTTTATATTCTGTTCCAGATTGTGCCAGTGTTTGATTTTATATGAAAATCATGTTGAATTCTTTCTCAAATTTTAGAATACTATTTATAGTCCAGACATATATAGTACATAGACATATATATGTACAAATATATACATACATAAATATACATACATAATGTATACATACATAAATATATGTATGTATACATACATAAATATATACATATATAAATATATACATACATACATAAATATATACATACATAAATATATACATACATAAATATATACATACATAAATATATACATACATAAATATACATACATAATGTATACATACATAAATATATGTATGTATACATATATTTATGTATTTGTGTACAGTACACTGTCCTGTACCTAGTTTGGACGCCACCAATGTAATAGAAGCAATACAGACTTTGTACCAGGATCAGTCTGGGTTACAATCTGGGCTCCACCAGCGCACACCTGTTACTGCACACCACTGAATCTGTTATTTCACATGTATAATGAAGATAATTCCTACCATATGGTGTGTGAGGCTTTTGTGAATGAATGCATGAAAAATGCCCAGCAGAGACCCTGGCACAGCATAGATACTCAAGAAATGTTACTTCCCTTCCTCACCTACTATCCCTCCTGTGGCAAATATGTTTAAAGGATAAAAACTAACAGAGTAGCATTCAAAAACATTCTTGTCTGGATGAAGCCAGCAAGGCAAACTTCAGAAGTAGTCAGCGGAATTAAAGAATGATAGGTAGAGTTCTCGTATCTTAAGCTAGATAGCCAAAACTAACAAATTATTTGTGGCCAAACAAAAACAACCTAAGTATTGGTCTACATCAGGCAGCTCCACAACCGAAACACCTCACCTGTACATCACCTAACTCTTAGCCCCTTGGCCTCCAGAGAGGGGACTTGAGCCTTAGATTTAGTGCTGCCTTCAGTAGGCTCTGAGGGCTTCCTTGTTAACTGAAGGTTCGGCCTCTGCTACTCATCCTTAACAATTTTTTAAATTATTAAGTATTTCTAGTGTAACAAAAGTATGCAAAAATGGATTATGAACAGTCATTATCCACCAATGTTTATGAATTAAATGTTACAGACATTCACCTGCCTTGCGTATACTTCCATTTCTCTTTCTTCACTAGAGATAATCACTATCCTGAATTTGGGGTTTATAATTTTAATGGATGTTGTATATTTTTATATGCTCAGGAACAATATATTTTTGCATGTAAAACTTTATAATAAATGATCGTATTGTATGTGTTTTTCTTGAACTTGCTTTTTATGATTAATATCATGTATTTGAGACTTTTTCTATGTAGATACATATAACTATGTGTGGTTCATTTTAACTAATGTGTACTTTTCTGTTCCATCTTACTGTAAAAATGTATCATCGTGTACTTAACTCTTCTCTTATTGATAGATAGTTTGTTTCTAACATTTTGCTGTTATAAACAAGTTTCAATTAACATTTTTATACCTGTCTCCTCGGAAGTCGGAAGCAAGAATTTCTTTATGATAATATAACTAGGGATTGAATTGCTACGTCTTATAGTATGTGAATATGTAAATTTACTAGGCATGATTTAATTGTCCTCTAGAGGATATGCACCAATGTACAGTCCCACTAGTGACTTATAAGAGTTCTCATTGCCCCACATCCTCCCAACATCTTGTCTCATCCTCCAGCTCTCCTTTTCAAACGGACTGTGTCCACATATGACTTGCGGGTTGGATTATCTGGTACGAACTTAGTATACCCCTACTTACTCCCACCTCCAGCCCAATATTGCTCCAATGGGTGACAGGGAAGTCCTGTCTTTGGAGAGAACTGCTGCCTCCACCAGCCTATGCAAAAGAGATATGATCTGACAAAAGCAGATGATCCTTGCCTATCATCTACGCTAGGGCTATTCATTTTCAGCTTCCATTCAAGAAGATGACTCTGGATTCCAACGTCTCTGTTACAGAGGACTTGGCAGAGTGCCACTCTATTCTATGCCCCTCCAAATACTCATTGTGGTTAGTAATACCGAGCTCAAGTACATCAACCTGACCATTTTAGATGCCATCAGCACCAGGAGAGACCCATCCCTATTGAACTAAGAGGAGCATGAAACTGAAGATTCCCATATGAAAAAGTTATATATTTGGGAAATCCTGAATAGAGCCCACTTTCCACCACTCCCATCTCCTGCAAAATATGTCTCAACTGGGGAAAAGTGTTAGTGATGGAGAAGGTCTTAATGAGATTTGTTCAAAAGCCAAATTGCACAGGAAACTGCATGGTGAACACCACTGCACGAATGAGTAACCAACCAAAATAGAATTGCCTAAAGAGGAGTTCGTTTGGAGAAATTCATCACATTGCCCTGCGTTTAAACCATCACACCTGTCCTTTCTGCCAGCTTGGGCTACAACCTTTGGAAATTCTTAGATGGGCTCCTCTTAGTGAACTTCAGTTACTGGTCAGCACTTGACCCTGTGTCACACGATAGACACTTATACCTGCCAAGTGTGGCCTCTCCGCTTCCCAGAAGATGCCTAGGTTCTGTTTCTACTCACTCTTTGGTCCCATATAAAACCAGATGCACCATTCTGATCTGGAAGGTAACTGGTAGATCTTATAGTTGCATACTTTTATTTTACATTTGAGAAATTTAAAAGCTGACATGCCTAGGAAGTGGCATTACTAAGATTTAATTCCAAGTCTATCTTCCTCCAAATTCCATGCCCCATCAAGAGGTACTGAAATCATGGGAAGAATGAGATGACCTAAAAACTGTAAGTGTAAGAATGGGGGGATCTTGTTGAGTTGTTTCACTTCAATCTTTAAAGTACTAAAGAGAAAGAAAAGCCTACACAGAAATATGAGAAAGAACAACTGATAGGAGAGATAGAGAAAATATCTTGTAATGGAAATCAAGAGAAGAAAACATTTGGAGGAGAGGTTAACTGTGTCTATCACTATAAGAGATTGAGTAAGATAAAGTCAGAGAGGTGACCAGTAGACTGACAATGTGTATAGATTGCTGGGGACTTTGACAAAAGCAGTTTTAGCAGAGTTGTGGAGACAAAAGTCAGAACGAAGTGGATTGAAAGGTAAGGGATTGCAATTTTAAAATGAGGGGTAAAGACATTTTAAGCCCTTTCTCTCACAAAAAAAGCACCCCAAACCAGGAGAGTATAAAACAAAAACATAAACCCATCTTCGAGAAAACTAAGAAATATTTAAACCTTAAAAACATTATATATGAGGACAGAAAGAAGACAGAAGAGTAGCAAATGATGTAAGCAGCATGGAGAAAAGTCAAATATATTCTTGCAGAAGAAGATGCTGAAGAGGAACAAGTGTTGTAGCTTTGCAGAACCCAGGCAAGCTCAAAACCCGGAACTATCAGATACTGTAAAAGCCAAGAAAGGGCTACAAGGTGAAAACTGGAATATTGTTTAGAAGTTTGTCTGAGGAAGCTCCCCCTTCAGAACCACCCACCCACTACTACTACATTCTGAAAAGTACCCCTTCTCTAGCTCCATCAGAGAAATATATTCTCTGGCAAAATTAAACAAGAATGATTTCATAGTCAGACACCAAGATAATGGATACATCTGCATAACAAATGCTGTTACTTCCAGCTCTCTCCCTTGTCAATTCTAGACCTAACACCCAAGAAAAGAGTTTGAAAACTTCTTTTCTGTAGAAATAAATATCTCAGAGAGGGAAAAAGGATACATACACTGATATTTGAAGGTCCTCAACAAAATAGCCCCTTGACAAAAGCTGGTCATCCACCAATTGGCATGCCCCATCATGCACACAGAGCTTGTAACAAATCTTTTAGTCTCGCTCATTCCCTATGAAAGACAGCCAGAGATTTCTCCACATTTGAAGGAAATCTCCACCAGGAAAGACAAGGAAATGCAGAAGTGAGTACTTTTTCAAGAGTTGTGTTGTGAAGAGAAATGCAAATACATTGGTCAATAGCTGGAGGGGGATGTGGGGTCACAGAGGATTAATATTTTTAAGATGAGAAATACTTGAGTATATTTATATGCCAGTAATCAGCCTGTAGTGTTTTTCTTCCTGATTGGAGACAAATGTGTAGTCACAAACATTTAGAAAAAGCCTTTACAGTATGTCTGCTTCTAGTTAGGATGTAGTAGGCTATGAAGAAACCTTCATTTCCATGGTCAACCAGAAAAGTCCAGGCAAAATAGAATTCATATGTTTCTCTGAGGCTAGCAGACACACAGGAAGCACTGATGAACTGAATTAGAAACAAGTTCTTTAGAACTGAGCAGAGATCTGCAGAAGCTTCCATCCTTGGGGGTAAAGGCCTGGTCTGGTATGGGCAATTGGAAAAGTAGGTCAGCTATGACAGAGACTGTGCAGAGAGGAAGAAAAGCCAGCGGAACCTTAGGCAGCAATATGTGACAGAGAGATGGATTATCTGAAAGAGCCCCAAATGAGAAAAACAATCTCTCAGCCTGACAATTCTGCCCCCTCACTCGCATCTCTTCTCTGCTTTGTTCCAAGAAAGTAGCAGTAGGAGAGTCGCTGAAAAGTAGAGAGAAATTACATAATCTCATGGATTCTTGTGGTGCTTAAATTCTGGAGTCCTACCAGGGTTAAATCCAAAGGTCAAGCAAAAATATATGAAGCTGCATATAACTGCCTTCCAGCTCAAATACTGACAAGACCACAAAGGCAAGACAGGGCAAAAGGCTGGGAGCTGAGCTAATAACAGGGAACACACTCAAATTGAAGCTATGACCCAGCCCAAGTTCAACCTAACTCAAGGAGGAATCTAAATAACCAGGCCCTCAAGATAAAAAGCGTACATTCTGCATTAAGTAAACAAAACAAATCAATATTATACCTAAGTTTCCACTGCTTTTTTCTGCATAATATCTGAAATACAAATTAAGAGATAATAAAAAATAGGGAAACGCAGGAAAATATAACCCATAATCAAGAAAAAACACAGCAATGAAAGCAAACCACAGATGACTCAATTATTGGAATTAGCAGACAGAGACTTTTAGGAACTATTATAAACATTTTAAAGAATTTATAGGAAAAGGTGAATATAATATAGGAAGACATGAGATATTCAGAAAAATAAAGAACCAAGTGAAAACTGTGAAACCGAAAAATATAATATCTGCAGAAAAGGGATTAATGAACTTTAAAACAAGTTAATATAAATTATCTAAATTGAAAGAGTAAAAGGGAAAAGATGGAGAGAGGGGGTAGGAAAAACCAGGTCTGTGATTTGGGGGATAATATCAAGTGGTCTAATACACATGTAATTGGAATACCAATCATGGCATTCCACACACAGATCCAAGAAGCTCAAAAGACTCCAAGCAGGGCAAATGCAAAAAAAAAAAAAAATCACTTACATACATCATGGCTGAATTTCCAAAAACCAGAATAAAGAAATAATTTTAAAACCAGCCAGAGGGGGAGGGGAAAAGACAGTACAAACAGAGGAACAAAAATGAATATCACTTTTCATCAGAAAACAACCACATTCAATCCAGAAGACAAAAGATCAATATCTTTAAAGAAATGAAAGATAATAAAGTCAACTTAGAATTCTATATGCAGTAAAAATATCCTTAAAATTGAAGGCAAAATTAAGACATTTTCACAGGAAAACAAAAACCAGAAAATCATCACCAGCAAATCTGCACTACAAAAAGAAAATGCTAATAATGGAATTCTCTTGGCTGAAGGAAAATGATACCAAGTGTAAACTAGATCTACAAAACAAAGGGTGGGGGGAAGGAAAAAAATGATAAATTAATTTTATTAAGAGATAATTGATTGTTTAAGAGAAATGATAACACTGTATTTTGGAGTGTATTACATATGTAGTAATAGAATATAGGACAGTAATAGCACCAGGGATGAGCAGAGATTATATGGGAGTGTAATAGTAAAGCGTTCTTCCATTATATGAGAAGTGGTACAATGTTAACTTATGGTAGCTGTGATGAAATAAGGATGAATATTGTAATCCATAGAGCCCCTGCTAAAATGGAATGAAAGAGGGGATGTTATCTAGATCCTACAGATGTTAAAAGATAAAGAAATATTATAAACAACTTTATAAAAATAAATTTAACAACTATAAAGGAAATAAATACTTTTGCATGTTACTATATATAAATTATACCTCACTTAAAAGTATGTAGCAAAGGACCTTTAGTTTAATATGTATCTTGATGTCATTAGTCACTTTGGTCTATTTTTAGATAGAAGTCCCAAGGAGGCTATGATTTATATACATTAATAACAAGCGATTAGAGTTGGTCGTAGAATTTCATGACTCCAAAAGTAACAGCAAAATGTCTTTAATTAATCTATGTTCTTCTGTTCTGTTCACTCCATGTTTTTTCATAGTCAACACTGGAGCCATAAAGCCATCTGGAAATGCTGTGAATGCAGCATTAGTGGTAATAAGTAGTGATGTGTGTTAACTATGTAAATCGAGGCTCCAAAGCCAACTACAGAGCATTTGAGAAAAGTCCAGTTCCACAGAAGCTCTTTCTTTAATTGGAGGCAAGAAGTCGACAATGCAGAGCTGATGTTCGGCTATTTCGGGGTGTTAGTGGACATCGTTTTATAGACTGAAAATGTGGAAGACATTGCATAACCCCAAGTATTTTGCAGTAGAAGCTTCACTGGGATACTTGGGATAAAAGCTTATTAAAGTGCTCCTTGACGTGCTTATGTGTGTTCATCCTTTCGTGTTTTCATGAGCAAATCTCAAAATGTCACAGCACAACTGGAATCCCAGGAAGTAATCTTCATGAAATGTAGAAAAATTCCCAGGGCAATGGAAAGTCCAACAAACTGTGCTGCTTCTCCCCAACTCCCACCCCTACAAATCCGTGTAGTGCTGGGCGCACAGTGCATGCTCAATAAATAGTTGTGGAAGTGAATGAATGGATGGATGGATGCCTGCATCCAAACCGGATTCATTCAGCAACAAATCACCTACTCTAGACCCATTATTAAGTGTTGCGGGGGTTGCAAAAGGACCACGAGACATGTGGCCCAAGAACCCTTAACTTCTAAGTAGGAACACTGGCAGACATGTGAAACCACTAAGGAAAACAGGAGACTCTTTAATAGCAGACTGTCTTTGTAGGATTCTCGGCCGCTCTCATTTCCCAGGAAGATAACATTTCATTTGGTAATAACCAAGTCCTCAGAGAGGTTCTTATCACCCCTTTTAAAAGATCTTTCTCCCAGTTTTCTTCTGTTTCTTCAAGAGCATAAAAAATAGGCTCTTATTAATAGTTCTGTTGTCCCTCCATTCCCATGAAACCATCTCTTTCGTTTGCTTGGATGTTGTGCGTGCTTAAAGAAGGGGCAAGGATTAGGGAGGTGGAGCCATAGGTCATTTGATCTTCGGAGAAGTAAGGGTGGTATATGTGATCACTGCCTGGTACTAGTGAGTTCATATCTTGCCAGACACAAAGCATCAAGAATAAGCACAGTTTCCAAAACAGCCTTTGCTTGTTCTAGTATCAAAAAAATGGAAAGCTCAAGAAAATACTTGTAAAAAAAAAAAAAAAAAGGAAATCTGCTTAGAGAAAATACCCCAGTTCCCAGACTTTATTTGGCAGGGAAAAACTACAGTGAAGCCAAGGAACCTTTTTCGCTCTCTTAATACGTCCTTTTTTAACCTTCTATTTAAAGCTCCAATCTTAACGCAGTATTCTAATTTTAGTGTTACCAGTATGTCTTCGACCTCACTAGTCCATGAGCAAAAAATAAAGCCACATTTCTTTTTCTTTTTCTTTCACATTTATTCTCAATGTCCAATATCTTCTTCCCTAATTGTCAGAAATTAGTCCCCTATTGCTCAGGAACAAACCCAATCTACCTTCATGTCACCTTGTCACTGATGTCACCCTCATGAAATGGACCTGCACGGCAAAGCTGCCCTTTGCCAGATGGCCACCAGTGTCACCCTCTCTCCTCCCAACAGTGGCCTTGGTTAGGGTCATCACTTACGTCTTTACCCTTCCTTCTAATGCACAGATATATGACTTTTTTTATTACCAGACAATGGAGTTGAAATTAAACTATGCCTTTTGATGGGCTTTATCAAAATATTGGGGGTACTGTAAAAATATACAACCTAGAGAATGATTTATAACCACCACATGGGCACAGACCTAGGATCAATTTTACCAGGTCAGTTCCTGCCTGGCCTCTCTCTGTGTGTCCAAGTGAAACTAATCCTTGCCCCTCAAAACTGAACTCTTCACAGAATGATTAACAGTGGAGGCGTCTGTTCCCTCCTCTCACCTCTTCAGTAAATATTTGTTGAATATCTAGAATGTTCCAGGTACTGAAGATATAATGGAGACAAAAACAGACCTCATGGAGTTTAAAGTCTGGAACTGAAAAAAAAAAAAAAAAACAACTAAACCAATAATGACATAATCAAATGGTATTAATTATAAAATGTCCCAAGTGCTATAGAGCAAAAGTTGTGGGATTCCATGAGAAAATCTAATTGAAGGAGCTAATTTGAATTGGGTAAGCCTAATAAGGCTACTTTGAGCAACTTATATTGAAGTTGAGACTGAAGACTGGGTAAGAATTAGCCCAGTCAAGAGCTGGGCAAAACGTCTCCCCAATCCCCTGAGAATAATGATTGCAGGTATGAAAGGTCTGTTGGAGAAGAAGCTTGGGAAGACCACTGGAGCTCAGCTGAGGAGAGTGGGGGCAGAGGGGCCTTCCCACATAGGCACTGGAAGGCCATGGCGAGGACTTGGGATTGTATCCCAAGGGTAATTGACTGCTCTTGAAGGGTTTTGAGCAGGAGAGTGAGTGACATGTTTTGATTTATATATTAAGAACGTTCTGACAGCCATGTGCAGAATAAATGCAAGAGGAGCAAAAGGGCAGTCGAAAGATAGCCAGTGACTTTCCCAGTGGTCTGAGCAAGAGATGATGGTGGCTCAGATCATGATGTTGGCAGGAGAGATAGAGAAGTAGTCAGTTTCATGGTATGTTTAGAGCAGAACTAATGGAATTTGGTGATAGATCATGTAGGGGAGTGTAAGGAGAGAGGAGAGCCACAGCAGCAGGGAAAGGAAGGCTTCTAGTTTCCGACTTGGGCAGCCGGGTGTGTGGTTTGATATCTGGGCACTGATACAACAATCAGACAGTAGTCAGTACATTCCTCAAAGTCTGAGTTACTGGCTCTTAAATATTCCACCTGGGAATCGTCAGTGGCCCAGGGACAGGCTCAGGCTAACCCCTTCTCAATTTGTCTTTTACAACATCGTACATCCTGGCAATCCAGCCTCATCCATGGCTACCCCATTACATCAGTTTTTACAAAAGTTAATTTTGCATTAGACTTCCTCCCCAAGCAATTGCCAGAATACACCAGTAATAAATTTAATTCACTCATTCATTATTCATTCAAGACATTAAAGAGAGAAACAATTTATCATAGTGATTGAGAACAGGACCTCTGAGTTCAAATGTCACCTCTCCACTTAGTAATTAAGAGGCTTTGGGCAAGTTCCTTAGCCTCTCTGTAACTCAATTTCCTCATCTATAAAATGGAAATGACAGTAGATACAGTAGTATCTCCTTCAAGAGCTGTTACAAGGCATAAGTGAATTAATCGTATGCGGTGTATTTCAAACAGAGCTTGGCACATTAAGGACTCAGATGGTGTATTGCTTTTCATTAATTCAAGTGTTACTAAAAACTTTCTACTTCTCCAGCACTGTTCTATGCTAGGAGGCTGCCTGACAGAGTAGAAATGCCTTTTTTTTGAGTCAGATTTGACTGCAAGTCTCTGATCTCCTACCAAACCTCTCTGAATCCAAGTTTTCTCATCAATACTATGAGGGCAATATTACCCACCCCGAGTGGTTATTGAAAGGATGAAATCAGAAATCTTTGAGCAGGGCCTTGTAAATGTTCAGTAAATATTACGTTCTTCCCCTACTCAAAAGAAGCTTCCTCTCCTAATTTATATAGTGCACTTCCACCTTTGCCACAGGAGATCCCAGTGAGAGGAAGGTAATTTCAAACTTTTTCATAGGCTTACAGTTAATGAATAAGGCTAATGTTTTTTTCAGAAATTATGCTTGCTTGCTCTTTCAGCATAGTATGGAGTTCTTTAAAAGACAGCAACATGGATATGGACATCTAACTTTCCAGAGAGAATGGTCCACAAAGATTTTATTTGATCCCCAGATCACTCACGTTTCCCACTTCTACTCAGACCCTTTCCTAATGTCATAACCCGCTTCCTCTTCCTGCCCCATCACCACCTTAAGCAACCAGAGTAAGAAAATACAGGCACCAGCCCAGAGAAAACACTCTTGGTTGTCCTGGAAAGCATAGATTGCCTAGGCTTTTGTTTTCGAAGATGACTACATAGTTTCCTTTGGCACAACCTTGCAGGTGGCAGAGTTCACTCTAGACACCTGCCTCTCCCACCTACGGTCCTTATGGTGGCCTGGCCCAGGGTTCTTGGAACTCGCCTTTTCTGGTTCACATGAGCTGTTTGCATCTTGATATAAAGGTGCCTAAGTTGTTGTGTATCCCCTCAGGAGCAGTTGTACTTTAAGACTTATTTGCAATGTAGGATGAAAGCTTTGTTCTGTTAAGGGAATGGAAGACTCTTGTGACCAGATGGAGATTCCTGAAGAGGGTCCTTTCTTCAGTCCTTGAAATCTCACTCATCCTATGCTATAGCTGACCCTAAATGAATAATGTACTACAAAGACCTTCCCTCTGATAGGCTTTTGGGGGACAATTCGGGCAATAGAGGGTATTTATGGAGATAAGAAAAAGAGTAATGTATACGACTATCAACAGCATAGTAAAAAATGCTATGACTAATAGGGTGTCTTTGGATTTCAGAGAACAAATCCGTCAAGGCCTCGAAGAACTCCAGAAGGTCCTGCCAGGAGGAGACACTTACATGCATGAAGGATTTGAAAGGGTAATTTTAAAACAGTTTTCAACTTCAAATGTAAAGTATGATATGGAAACATCGACATAAGTATGGTTGATGAGAAAAGGCACATGTATTAAGGAAACCAAATAACATTCAATGGCAAATACATTTTAAAAAAATTTCCATAAGCCTGTACACTAATGCTATCCGAAAGAACTGAAGAAATAAACTTCCTTGCTCCTTCCCTGACGCTGGGGAAAGGTTTGTTAGCTAATGCTTGGCTGACACTCATGAGTCATGCCACATGCAAGTGCTGTCCATTCCCAAGATCAGATTTTCTACCTGTTGCTTCAGTGGTTGTGACAGAATTTCAGTGACTTCAGTCTTGAGGAAAACAAGTCTCAATCCGTGAGAAATAAGACAGTGATCCATGTTTGCAAGTATATTAGTTAAATATCAGGATAACTTTAGATGAATCTCACCCTTCGATATTTGAGTGCAGCCTGGGTGGAGTGCATGAAAAATCAAGACTGAGCCATGGCTGCGTATCCAACACCGGATCCCACTGCCCAATATGGTATTTGGAGCAGCAAATAGTGGCTATGTGTCTCATGGCTCTTTCATGTGTTTTTCAGGCCAGTGAGCAGATTTATTATGAAAACAGTCAAGGTAAGACTATATTATGAATTACCATTATGAATTATTTAGCTTTTTTCTGTGTTTGCTTCTGAAAAAGTGCCTCAGTAATTCCATGTTTCAAAAGACATTCGATATTGCCTGTAATCCTTGGACACACACTTCATCACAAAGAAGGAATGCACAGTAAGATGACATTTAGCAGATCCAATTCTACTATCTTGTTGATGCCAAGAAAAGTGATATAAAAGTAACTAAGATCCCATTATGAGTTACAGTCTGCAATGCCCATGAACAGTTTTGCATGTTGAATTCATTAAATTAGTAAATTCTTGGCTGAGTTAGTAAAGTCTTGGATTTTTATATCAAATCTAATTTTCTTGTCCTCTGAGCTCCAAGCCTCTTCATTACTATGATCGGATATGATATTAAGATACTAGTTGAGTTTGAAATTTCCTTCAAAAAATTTACTTAATAGAGTGCCTAGCACATAGAACATTAGTTCTATTGTTATTATTATTTTAGCTATTATTATTACAGTGTCTTTCATGAATAACATTTCTTTGTCTGAAGCAAATTTCTTTTAAAAGATTCAGTATTGCAGTGGGGATTTTTCTCCCAGGCCTGTAGAGAGGTCAGCTTCTGATTTTACTCTAACCTACAATAAATAAAATAGATCCAGTATCAACACCAACACCGGTTAATATAAATCATCCATCAGCAATGTTACTAGAAGTCTAAATGTCACCAGAAAAATTCTAGTAGGTTTTGCCAACTGCTATAATCCAGTCAGCATGTAAATCATGATGACTATTCCTCTTTGTCAAACTCTTCAAGGGGTGATGCATGTGGTCAACTGCAGCACGTGAGGACCTCTGAACAGTCCAAATGGTAGAGTTTGCTCCCAGGCCGTGGCGACAGTTGCATGGACTGTTACTAGAAATAACAGGTAGTTGATTCACTGGAGTCACTCCTAACTATCAGTCCAGAAACAATTTCACCAGATTTGGCCATTTTTTGAGAGAAGACTGAGAAACCCAGAAACAAGAGCTTATCTCTGCATTCTTCTTCATGCCGGAGTTGCTTGCGGTCCCAAAAGAAAAGTTGCCGATTCCCACAGTATTGACCTCAGGGGGCTGAGCTTATAAGAGAAGAGATAGACTCTCAGGGCTGAGAAAGGGTTTCCCGTGGTGCGTCAGGAAGGACTGAGTGGGTCTGTGTTGTGTTGAGCAGGGTACAGGACAGCCAGCGTCATCATTGCTCTGACTGATGGAGAACTCCACGAAGATCTCTTTTTCTATTCAGAGAGGGAGGTAAGCGATGGTCTGGCCTGTGTCTGTCTAAACAGACATGGAAAAGAGCTTCTTCCTTCTGAAATGGGCTACAATCTTTCTACTTGGTCAAATAATTGTCTTCGTAAAACTCCTGAATAAAATAGTGTCTCGTATGTAAAAAATAATAATTCAGTTTTTAAAGTGAATTTTCATGTCTTATACATGGTAGATATTTTTCTCCTTTCAAAATATTTCCATATTACTGTATGTTTGGGGGTGACTAAAAAATATCTACCATACCTTTACTGAAAGCACTATATTGATCTACCAGTTTTGAAATAGTATGTATGATTTTAAAGCAAAACCATCGGTACCATTTTTCCTCCATTTCCCCTTACATTTTCTACTAAAAACAGGAGGAGGGGAAAGAATTGCCTAAAATATTAAGAGCCAACCTTGGCAGACTGTATTAATCATTGAGATTCTCACTCTAAGAACCAAAGTTGAACATTAATTGATGACAAAGTAATTGTAATTTCTCCTTCTACATTTCTTTTTTCCTTTTCTTTATGTTCTCATAAAGTACTCCTCAAAACAAATTAATGAATTCTTTCTAAATGACACTTTCAATTTGTATAAAGAAATTCAGAAAAAGAGGTTTATTCAAAATTGAAAAGTAGTATTTATATTTAGGAAATCCTTTCCTTTCAAGTTTTAGATTTGATCTATATTTATAAATGGCCCCAGGAAACCAGTTGACCACGGGAATATATTGAAGCCTCATTAGCAACAAAGACTTATTCAGGCCAAATTAAAAAGAAACACAATAGGGAAATGCTGGCTTCTCAGAGGAGAGTTAATCAGAGCATTACACTTACCTCGACCTCTTGACTGCTATTTAATTTAAATTCGGCACCCTCAGCAAGCAAGTAGTCATTCGTTCATTCATTAACAGAAAGCTTGGCATATGCTGGTCATTTTGCTGGACACTAGGGACACAGAGGCAAGTAAGACACAGATGCTGTCCTCGTGGGCCTTACTGTGTAATAATGTTAAGCTTTTTCATACCTCTGCTGACAAAGGGCATGATCAAATTATGTAGGTGAACACATTACTTCCCCGCTACCCCTAACTAGTACAAACGATAATTCACAGTGAATATGACAGGCACTCCCTGAGCATTTAGAAAATAATATAATTTCTTTATTCTAAAGTTGAAACTCTGTAATGAGAATGTAGAATGGCTTATCTGGGTACCAAATAGCAGTCTAATAAAGTAAAAACCCTAATAAGGAAAAAATTCAATAGAAAATAAATGATAGGTATCAGAGGCTTAAAATAGGGGTTAGTAGAAAAGAATTTTAGGTATGCCTATACAAACTCAGAAAAATATGTGGAGTGCCAACGCCAATAGGAGGGTTTCTGAAAAAGAAAGATAAAGCCCAAGATAGATAAAGAAAATGAAACTTTCTATTTTTGATAATTCTATATAAAGCCAAACTGGAAAAGAAGTGTCAACGGAGTTTCAAATAAGGCTGGGACTAGACTGTGTCTAAAAGTTTGTTTCATCCTGAAAGCGTCAAGAATTATTTCTAACATGAAGAAAAAAAGATAGATGTTTCTGTCCCTTCTAAAATTCAATATTAGTCACAAATGGATTTGAGTACTAGGAGAGGGAATAAAAAGAACACAATTCAAATCAATAGGTATACACTGAGTGCCTACTATATGTACCAAGGATTTCCAATTTTTTTTTCTATTCTGAAACACAGAAGAACCTGGAAATCAGTTATCAGATCCCTTAATAAATCAAGTCTTAAAATAAAGCCAAAAACCTAGATGTTATTCATTATGTTGTCCTCTCAGTGCTTAATTGTAGAGAGGGCCGTGGGTTCACCTACTCAAAAGCGCACCATAATTCCCATACCATTAAACCGATGTATCCTATGGCATTGAAAACAGCTTTATTCACAAAGGATGCTGACATTTTTGAGCATCTGCATTGTTCTAGGCCTTGTGTGAGCAGCTCTGCATGTATTATGTCATTCAATCCCCCAAAATACTTTACAGAGCAAAGCCAAGTGTCAACCCCAGGGATATCGAGTTCCAAAGGCCACATCCTTTCCATTATACCATGCTGCCACTACAAAGGAAGAAAAAGTATGTCAATAAAAATCCATCAGCGGCACAAAAAAGATAATCGTTCCCCCAGAATAATGAATATGACTTAACTTACCCTGGCCTACAGTTTCTCTTTCTTCCCCTCGTCTTTCAAAGCCCTTCATCAAGACTCTCCTCTTGTGGGTCTTTCTCAACACTTCCCATTTGACTAATCACTCCCCTCACGTCCACCACACGTTCCCTTAGAATGTGACATTCACTGACGTATAAGTTCTTTCAGGACAGGGATGATCTTCTCCATTGTGGTACCTGGCACATAGTAGAGGCTCAGTAAATACTGATAATTGCGTTAGTCTGGCTAATCTAAAAGAAGTGTTTGCCACTGCTTCTTTCTTTAATGTCTTTTCTTTCACCGACCTAGGCTAACAGATCCCGAGACCTTGGTGCAATTGTTTACTGTGTTGGCGTGAAGGATTTCAATGAAACACAGGTATGATTGTGTATTTCCTCAGGTTTGAGAGTATATCAAGCTTATGAGTGATTCTGTGCAGAGGATGCATCAGCAGCATAAATGCCCCTTAGATAGAGTATTTTTCCAGAAATGCTAAGTAGGCAGGGAATTATTGGATATGTAAGGAATGTGAAGCCATTTGCAGATGTACTTGAGAGCTTTTAACACAGACCATCCAGGCAACATCTTTCTTGGTTGCTTTTCACCGTAGATGCTAAACTGCCAAGGTGTCAAAATAAATCTGAATTAACTTTGGAAACTTGTTGGTTGTTTTATTTTTTTAAATTAATTTGACGAATTCGAGTTTTTTATTTAAATGGCAAATATCCCTTTTCTCCCATTAAACATACAATGCATTTTCAATGTAAAAAAAAAAGAGTGGAAATAATTGGCAAGTGGGCAAAAAAAGTATATACAAGTATACATGAGCAAATTGTGAAAATTTGCTAACAACCTAAATAAATGTTCCTCAATGTAGTTTGTAATTTTTTTCTTTTAATAACATGAGACAGTGTTCATAATATGTTGTTAAGTGAATAAATAGGGTTACAAAACAGTGGGAATAGTATAAGCCCACATTTTAAATAAATATGTGTGTATTCCATAGAAAAAGTATGAAAGACTATATGTGTATGTATATATGTATATGTGTGTGTACATGTGTGTGTGTGTGTGTGTCAAACTAACAATAATAAGAAGATGATGGGTAGATGGATGGGTAGATGGACAGACTATGAGTAACTTTTTAAAAATTTATTTTAACACTCCTGGGTTTTCTGAAATTTCCTAATGACTATGTGTTACTTTTGCAATCAGTAAAAATCCTGGCACTGACAATGACTGTGGCAATCACAGAAATGTACAGAGGTTTTCAGGTGGAAAAGCTGACAGATCAGCTTCTCCTTCTTTCAGTCCTCTGCTCTGTAAAGCAAGAGCAGCCAAACCGACTACCAGGGTCCTTTCCTCAGTGAGAAATTTGGGTGAAAGATAAGGGTCTGCATTCGCTGGCCTTGCCCAACACCAAAGCTTGCATTTATTTTTAAAGTTGCTTGAAAGGAAACTTGAGTTTGTTTGGTTTGAATACAGTTGCCAACAGAAATCTGAGTGAATGAGAGAAAAACGAGCCAGTGGCCTGCCCCCAAATCTATGAATACAACAACTCAGGCCAAATGTTCTTCTAGCTGGGCAATCGTACCTCTGCTCCCAAGGAGAAAAGTATTAAAAGAAATGTACAAACCTGAGCCAAGCCTCTGGGCCCATTCCAGAGGGTCTGCTGGTAAGCTCATTATTACCGGGGGCTTTCTGTGAGGCCCCTGAGTCCAATCAAGAACTCAAGTTCCTCTGGTTCTAAGAGTAGGCGGAGCCCCCTGGACCCAGTGGCTTTCCTCCATTCTCCACGTCCAAGCGTGACACATCTCGGTGTGTGTTTGTATGTTTGTTCTCAGCTGGCCCGGATCGCGGACAGTAAGGATCACGTGTTTCCTGTAAATGACGGCTTTCAGGCTCTGCAAGGCGTCATCCACTCAGTGAGTAGAGCACCTCCTCCGAGACTGGATACAAGGGCACTTTGTGCCCCCTGATCTGCCCTAAATGCCCCAATTCCATCCTTCTAAAGCTGGTGTTTTCCTGCTTAAGTGGACATTGCTTTGTATATCTGTCATGTCCCACTTCTGCCTCTTGCCTTTCACACTTGTTTCTTTTTTCATTCTCCTGTACCAATTCCACCCTATCATAAAAAATTTAAAATGAAAGGGAATCCTGCTCTGGCAGCCGGGTTCAGGCAGCCCCCAATTCTCATACTGGCAAGACCGTGCTGATGGTGTGCATTTGACAGACCTCAGCTTTCCCAACCATGACTGAACGCAAGCTGCTTTCAGAGAATTCATAGGGTCAACCTGTAGCATTTAGCCATCAAAGGCACTTTGAACCCACAGTTCTCTGCCTTGGCTGCCCATTGAAATCTTCTGGAGCAGGATTTTTAAGATCTTCTCAGATGATTCTAATGGAGCCACTGCTTTAGACCTGTAATCCCCAGATAGGAAGGCTTCAGCGTTCTTTAGGTTGCACAATTACCAGGCCTCCTTCCCATCCCAACTTGGTTTTGTAATCATCCCATCCTTGTCAATAAACTGGACACTGGTTTCCAGGACCTCTCTTTTCCACCTTCCATACACAGGCCAGGCCTTTGGTCCAGCTGGCATGTTAGATGATGCTGGTCTTTAAAGCCCCACCCGAAAGGTCGGTGTGTGTGCTGTACCTGTACTGAAGTCCAGAGGCACCGCAGCCTCGACCTTTAAGTTTTCAGACCAGGCAGACAGCCAGTGGTTTCTCCAGTTGGAGCTCAACAGGATATAGGATGCAAATTCAGAGCTCAGAGGACCACTGTCCTCTTAAGATGTCAAAGGGATCTTGACCCAGAGGTTACCAGCCAGAGGCTCTGGACCTGCCCAACTGCCCTAGACTGACGCAGGAAGCCTCCAACATGGATCTGCCTTCATGTTCCCTTTCCTTTCCTCCAAGGTTTGCTAAGAACTCCAGCAGAGTGAAAAGCAGAGTGAGAAGTAAGAACTTTGGATCTGATCAGCCCAGAATTTAAATGCTGGCCCAACGAGTTACCATTTATAGATAGATCTTCAGATGAATTATTTCACTTATTTTCTTATTCATATAAGGGACTGATGATAATACTTATATCATTATCTTGTTTAAGGATTGCAAGAGATAACTAGTAAAAATACCTAATAATTTTTCAGACACACAACAGTACTCAAGGCATATGAAATAATTCCATGTTTTATCAGACATTAAAGTCAGATTCCCTTGATCCTCTAACTTTTCTTGAATATATATAAAAATCACCTGGGAATCTTGTTTACAATACTCATTCCCAGGCTCTATCCTCAAGGGCTTTTAATGCAGTGGGTCTAGGGCGGAGCCAAGGAATCCAAATCTTTTAAATCTGTGCTTTTTAATAAATGCCCAAGGTATACTTTCAGAATGTTGATATATGTGAACTTAAATTTTCAAAATTTTGAAAAATAATTTTACCTTAGGCTGGGAATTCCTGTCTTAAATATGTACATCTGACAGTCATCTTCTTCAAGATGTGTTTGTTTGCAAGGATCAGGAACTCATTCAAACTACTTTAACCAGAAAGTGGAAATTACTGAAAGGATAGAGAAGGATCAATCTCAATTATGGATCCCCAGCTGAAGCACCTCTGCTGTAAATAATGTCTGGAGTCAGTGTGGCATATTTGGCAATATAAACAAGAACTGCAACAACATAAAAAAAAACAGCGCATGATTAACAGCAGGATTTGGGCCCAATCATGAATCCTTTGAAAGCTCAGAGGTGGATGATTCTGGGCTGGAGCCTTGTGAGAATGTGAGGCAGACCTGAATCCCTGAACGACCAAGGAGGAGTAATGGGTAGCACCAGAGAAGAGATGGCATGACCTCAGCCCAAAGGCTGGAAAGAAGCAAAGTATATTCCCAGGACAATAATTATACCCGTCTGTCTGGTGGGAGAGTTTGGGTAAAGGAGTCAGGAGTAATGGGAAATTAGCTGAGACATTGGATCGGAATCAGATTGACAAGAGCCTTGAAGAGGTTTTAACTTCCACTTAGGTGTAATCACTGAAACATTTTTGAACACTTAACAAGTGATATTTAAGAAGAGAATCTGATGGCAGTGTGTACATAGAAGGAGACTGGGGAGATCCAGAGGCAGAAGCCCAATCATGAGGCTACTGCAGAAATCCTGCCTTCAGGTGGCTGGATTCTGAACAGGGACAACGCATATCTGATCAGAAGTTTGTATGAGCCATGTGCCTACATCATTCAAGAGTTGATTTCTACTCAAATAATTTGAATCTTTTATCTACATAAATCATTCTTTTCCTTATATATTTCGACTTTAACAGCTCGCCTGAGCTCAACTTGAGCTTGGATGTTTATAAAGCTCTCCCCACACCCAAATGGAAATAACTCTAAAGATGTTTAAGAAATTTTAGCAAAATTGTCTCCCAAAAAGGGGAAAAGAAATAATTTGAGACTCCAAACTTTTAGCTGAATGATTACATTCTTAGGAGCTTTTATCTGGGAGTTATGCTCGCGGTTACGATCCTTTCAATATCTAAACCTATATTTATGGTAGTTGTTAATTTGCTTGCAGAGAAACAGGGACGAGCACAGCAGGGCTCATCTTTCTCAAACCAGACAGAAATAATTATGGCCTAAAAGTTGGCTTCCTATTTTTAAGAAGTAGGTTCATTTCTCCTTCTGGATACTGAAAAGAAAGCTCTCGTTTTTCCCCTCTGAAGCATCTGTTGCAGTTTGTTCCCATGGATGTTGTTTTGCAGCTGATTATTTTCTCATAATAAAATAGGACTGGGTTAATTATGCAAAATAAGAGTTCAGGGCAGCTTTCAATAAGCTCAAATGGTTCACAAAGTCATAATGAACTTATTTTTTCTAGTATTTATTCACTCATTGAGTACCCATTAAAAACCTTTTATGGTGAGCTCTGGCCATTCAATTACAAGTAAAGCAGACAGAGACCCTACCCTGGGGAAGTTTACCATCTAGTTGAAGGGACACATAAAAACAAGTAAATAAATACGTATAATTAAAGTTGCAATATATGGCATAAAAGAAATAACATACTACAGTACTGAGATTAAGAGTAAAGGAGTTGACGAACCTAAGCTCCTTTGAAGAGATAACCTGAAGGATGAAATGGAGCTATGGATCAGAGGAGCATGGATAGAATACCCTGGCAGAGCAGAGCCCTAGGGTCGTGCACAGCAGAACATAAGGAGAGCAGTACCTAGGGTGGAGAATGGCTGAAGATGAAGTGAAGAAGCAAGCAGAGGCTAAGTCACTTGGAGCCTTGAAGGTCATTGTATTTAACTATAAGGACAGTGGGAAAGAAACTACAGCCAGATACGAAGTCTAACGATAGAACAATCATGCTTCAAATCAGGGAATCTGGAGATTGTGGCGCTTTATCCATATCCCCTTTAGATGACAAATAGATAAATGCTCAGGATCAATAGTAATAAGACCCGTAAAGAAGAAGAAAAATCACTATGATTAACTGAGCATCTTCCCTGCACCAGCTCCTCTGCTAGGCACTTCCACAACCGCTCAGTGAAGGAGGACTCGTTATCCCCACTTTACAGGTGAGGAAACTGAGGTGCGGGAGGGCTGGATAAACTGCCCCAAGTCTGTCCACTCGTAATGATGCAGTAGAGAATTTGAACCCGGGTCTGGCTTCAGAGCTCCTGCTCTTACCACGATACTTGGCCGTGAATGAGGAAATGAAAAATCACCACTGGATCCCAGGGCCTAGATTCATCAAGCTCCCGGATTCTCTGCCTTCTCAATCTGACTCCCATGTATTGGGCTTTTCACTCTTTCTCAATTCTCTCAGTTTTAAGGGAAGAAGTCCTTATGTGTCAGATCTGTATAATGTGTTATTTTTTAAAGTGCTCTCTTCTGTTTTCCATCTTAGTCTCCCATCGATGGGCCATAGGGAAAAGACAGAAAGAAATCAATAGCTATAGATAACTTAAATAGGGGCCAAACGTTGTTCCTTTATCTCATTTAATATTATTTCATTTAAAAGTCATAAAATCCCTGTGAGAGAAATCGTCTTATTCCCATTTTATAGATGAAGAAACTGAATCTCAGATAACCTGCCCAAGAGCACAAGAGCGGGATTGACTTGAGTGCCCATGCCGTCTCTCACCTCTATTTCCTTAAGAAGGTAAAAATAAGAAGTGCGGCCATTTAGTGAGTTCTTATGTGCTAGATAGACACCGTGCAAATCATTCCACATAGTCATCTCATCAAATTCTCAAGACCATGACTTAATGTAGATGTTGTTACTCCTACAGAAGCAGATACTCTTAAGGACAGAGAGATTAGCTAACCTGCCCAAGGCCACTAGCAATGGGCAGTGATCCAGAATAGATCCAGGTCTGTCTCTAACTCCCATGAGGAGAATAACCACAGTATGCTACTGAGTAATGTGGGTAGGCCAAAGAGCAGCTCCATTTCAGAGAAGGCGACACTGACAACCCAAATTGTGAAATGGCTTGATGCTGTTCACATAGTTACAGCAGAGGCAAGACCAGAACCCGTGTGGTCTGACCTGAGTGCACCAGGGGTGGGTGGGAGCGCTCTTTGCCTTTACTACTAGGTGGAGAGCACTCTGAAAACCCTGATTTCTGCTCAGTGGGTGAAATTCCGTAGTTGTGAGAAGCTGGCAGCCTGACACAGGCTAAAAAGAACATCTTCCCCTCCACAATTGATCAGGACTCCACATCTGAGGATAGTATTCCTACTTGCTTCTACAGAACATGGCTGATAAAATTATAAGACAAAATTTGGTTGGTTGGAAGATTGTAGCCCTTTAAGCCAGTAAAACTTTAAGGGAAGAAACTATTCCTTTGCCTTCTGCTATTGTGGCTTCTGGGGGAATTTCCACTGACCACAACTGTTAAGTGCAGCGCCAGCCCTCAAGTGAAAATATGAAGCAAGGGTCCCACCAGGCTCCAGGTCTTTGATTGCCTTTTCGAAAGTGCTGCAGGCAGTGAAACGGGAAACTGCATGAAAGCTGGGTTCAGATAACACTGAAACAGGTCTGCAGCTTTGACTCCGAGCACTCAGCCTGCTTACCAAAATGCCAACTCCTCCTCCTCCTCCTCCTCCCAGCTGTCTCCGCTTCATGTGCATTTGAGGGTGGTGCCTAGAACTAGGCACACAGTCTATGAGAAAGAAACCCAGTTACTGGCACCTAGCCATCTTTATCTAGGAGCATTACCCTGGGATAAATATTTGAGCCTACATTGGACTTCTTATTAATATGAGTCAGTGCACAGAGCTTTCTGCATGTTTGATCAACAAGTATTGAGCAAACAACTATAATTGCAAGGATTTCTTGCAAGTTTTGGCATGAACACCCTTGTTATCAAGGAAGCTGTAAGATCAGCAAAACTGAGGAGTAAATCTGTTCCATCCATGGTGTATATATATATTTATTTGATTTATGAAAACCATTTCTCCCCTCCACTCATGGAAGGTGAAAGAAACGTAGCTCCTAATGTGGCCCAGATCCTAGCAGAGCTGTGACAAAAGGCATAGCCTTTTCTTCCAGGCCTTCCCTTCCACCTGCTCTTCCGAGAGCCCACTAGAACTGCTCAGTTGAACCCTGCATCAAATTCCCACAGTCCTGGAAAGTACCTCTCTTTACTGAACAAGTTCTCTTTCCAGGGTTCTCAGAGGAGGAGGGTCATTTCAGCACCAGCAGCACTTCTTTTCAGTCTGGCTTATTTGCTTGGAGGAAGCCCCCTTCTCCTCCTTTGCCCCATCTGAATCCTGTCTCAAGGTCCTGCCCCGGTCTTCTGTTCTCCACAGAGCCTGCCCTGGTTGCTCCTCTGCCACAAACTCTCCCTGCCCGGAACTCCAGCAGCATCAATTGTTGGAACCACTTGCTTGGCTCTTGGATCTTTTTCATGCTCTATGCCGTTCCTCCGGGTCAGATGCTAAACTGTGTGATCACAGAGATTGCCCATTTGTTGTATTTTCCATGGTGTCCAATGTCGTGCTGTGCATATTTATTCATAGTAAAGCGTCCCAGAGGGCTGCATACTCTTCATGACCTACACTGTATGGCAAGTGGCAGTTCTGTGGCCTCTGTGTCTTGTAAAATCCCCTCAGTCCTCCAACTTCCCCACCCCCGCCTTCTCCTCCAAGTCCATATCTATAAAAGATGGCATTTTGGGCTCCACACACATTAGCAGGCCCGGAAACATAAATAGAATCAACAGCAGTTTCTGTAATGAGCGGAAAATCTTTTTTTAAAAATTGTTTGCCTCAGCCATCATTAATTAGACTCAGACTTTGCAAACATCCAGGCCGGGCATTTCAACTAAGCTATTATTTCTATTCAGCTTATTAAAAAGTCAAAATGTAAAAAAAAAAAAAAAAAAAAATCCCATAATTTGAAGAGGCTGCAAAGATTGCAGAAGGGCATGCTCAATTAAGCCTTAGGTCACTCCTACTTTCCCAGCTCTCCTCCAATATCTAAGAAGCTGTTAAGATCCATCGTAAAAGCAGGAGCACAATTTAGAACAAATCCACTGAAATGCTGCGGGATCAGCTCAGGGGGCCTGCAAGCTCATTTTACTAAGTAAACCACGCTTCAGAGTTCACAGATATCTGAGTTTTCCTTTTGAAAACACGAGCGGAAAGTTGTTTCATGGAAAAAAGTGAATTTCCTCAGTTTCAGAACCTCATTTGTCCTATGCCTTCATGCTAGACTCTCGCTAAGTGTTAAACTGACTGAGAGAAGAATAGCATTTTATTTAAGTGAGCTGGGTGCCCCCATGCAGACAAAAACTTTCACATGTTTTGAGGATAAGCTTTATTGTCTAAAATTCAGTAAATCCTTAAAAATGTTTTCTGCATGTTAGAGTTTCTATTTGGTATAATGTACGAATATACATGAAATCATAAATGAATGCTAGAAAGATATCTGTATAATAGTAAATTTTTATTTTAAATTCAGATTCCATAGAACTGACATGGATCGAGGATAATGTCCATAGTTAATAAGTGGCTATTGGTTTAAAGTACAGAGTGGATTTTAGTTAAGAAAGGTGACTATTTTTTTTTCTTTTTGCATTTTATTAGAAAACGAATACAGTAAGTCCTCAACGTTGTCAATAGGTTCTTTATTGGAACTGCAGCGAAACGGCATATACTGAAACCAGTCTAATCATGGATTAGTTTTTAACCAAGAGTTAAGTTTTTACAGCCTTTTATCAACATTATAACAAAACAATGTTGAATGAAATGACGTTATTAGAGGACCTGCTATAGTTTCAAAATTCAGGGAGAAAACATTGACAGTCCTGAAGGCATGGATGAGACAATTGTGTGTACCAAGTTGCCTGACCTTTTAAACTAAAAGCAATGGTCCCAGGCTTATCCAATATGTGTTCTGCTGTCAGCTGAAATAATGTATGTAGCCCTTCTGTGAGAGCCTGAGCCCCAGCCCCCCAAGCACAGACCTCTACATTTTTTGCCAAGTAAAGGTATCAAGGCCTTTTACAAAGCAGGCCAATATAGATCTTGGACATGGAGACATGATACGGTCACAGCATTATTGTTTACAAAAGATAAGCCATTTAGCATCTGACCTGGAGGAACAGCATAGAGCGTGTTGGAATAGGCCTCTTGGGAAGGCGGTCCCCAAATATGGTCATGCTTAATAAGAAGAGGGATGTGTTGCAAGATGCGGCATATGGCCTTTTATTCATAAGACCCTGAGATTATATTTACAGGGAAGAAGGAAAGCCAATACATAGTATGCTATACTGCCAGTTTATGAAACCACATAGAAATTGTGCTATTTATTCATTTATTCAATAAATATCTATTGAGTGCCTACTATCTGCCAGGTTAGGCACTGTGGATATAGTAGTGGGTAAAAACAAATCCAGTCTTTGCTCTCAAAGAGTTTATAGTCTAAGGAGGAAGAGAGACAATGACCCAACAATCAAAAAATAAATATATAATTATAAATTGTGACAAGTTCTCTGAAGGTTGGTAATTTATACTAAAATGTGGGTGAGTACAGAAATATTTCACTGGTAAAATCACCAGGGTTTTGGTGGCAAAATCCATATTGGAGTGGTGGGGTTAAAGAAAACTGCTAAGTTTGTCTTAGAGAACTAGACAGATATAATTGGTCAAGAGATAGTTAACCACCCATGGGCCAGCCCTGCTTTAAGCCCCAGACATCTTTAAAGCAGAATGTGTCCTTCATGATAAATAAGACACCAAGGAACATGCTCTGAAAGATGTGTGGAGCAAAAGGCCCTATACCATGAACGGATAAAAGAGGGTGGTCTTTTATTAACACGTAGAAAAAAAATCCTCTAACAGAAAATGGCCGAGTAAATAAAGATTGGTTGTTCATTGGAGAAGGAGATAGGACAATTAGGGGGAAAAAATTAGGTGTGCCTGTGGTAAGGAAGGAGTTCCTAATAACTCTATGTAAATACTTATAATTCATTAAAGATTCTTGAGAAATCTCTGCATAAACTGAGTACTTTGTGAGAAAGAACCTTAGATTTTTAGAGTCCAAAAAAATAAACTCATACATACAATAGATTTCACTTTAAATATACTAAATAGCTCTTATTACTTGGCAAAGTTCTTTTACATCTGCTGCCTCTCTTACTCCCCCAACAATCTAACGCGATGTTGCAAAAGTAACCATATCAGTAAAAGTAACCATATCAGTAACAACACGCATTTTTATAGTTCTTTATGAGTTTCAAACATGCTTTCCCATGTATCTTTTTTTTTTTTTGACATCTGTCCAAAACGTGGCAAGGTAATATTATTAGCCATCTTTCAGATTCTTTCAGCAAATTATGCACGAGGCCAGTGGTGGGTGATGAGATACAAGCTTATATGAGCTACTATCTTTGCCCAAGAGTAAAATCAGTACTAGCAATAATAACAAAAGTAGTAGTGACAGCTACCGTGGTTTAATATATGTCAGACATTCTCCTAAGTGCTTTACTACTAAGGTTGTTCTGAGACACATTTCTTAGTGCCTTATTTTCATGAAGGGCATGTCCTCCTTGTGGCCCGATGGTTGTTAAATAACTATCTATTGACCAATTGCATCTGTTTGTTCTGTCTATAAACAAAAGCCTTGTCAGATTTCCTTGAATCTCACTCACTCTCTACCTCACTCTACAATCCAATATAAATTTTGCCATCTAAGTACAAATAACTTTATAAAATAAATATCTCTGTATTCAAGTCTGTTATTCATTTGCTTTCATACAGCCCTTTGAGGTCAGGTTTTTATTCTTATCCCCATTTTACAGAAGAGGAAACTGATATTCGGAGCTTTAATAACTATCCAAGCCCACAGGGTCAATAAGAGGTGGAGCTCGGATTTAAACATAAATCTATTCAGCACCCATCTGAATATCTTTATCTGTCTCTAGAGCTCAAGTCCTTAATAATAATTGCTGCTGTTGAGGACATACTTATCCAATTCTAGGCACTGCTTTGAGCTTTACCTATATATTATCTCATTTAAAATTCCCAACTCAACAACCTCATTCGGTAGCTACTATTCTTATCCCACTTTTACCAATAAGGCAACAGAGACTCAAGGAGGTTATGGAACTTGCCCAAGGTCACACTGCTCCTGAATGAACTGCCGGAAGCAATCTGATTCCAGATTCCAAGCTATTACTCAGTATGTTAAACTGTTCCCTAAAATTGGGCTTCAGAAAAGTTAAAGGATTTGTCAAGGACCATAGGTCAGGTAAGTACAGGAACCGGGCCAGGACCCAACTTCTCACACTGGATTTTACTTGAAGCACGTGATATTATATTCTTAGCCTGTCTCCATTAGAAGCTAATCATACTCTCACCTCTAACATCACCCAACCTTGTGTGAGTCCCTTCCACTTCATCTAGTGATTTCCCTTCAGCAATTCTCCTGTGCTGTGGTCACATCTCTTCCATGGCTGCCACTGCTTGAGTGGGGGACAGATCCTTTGCCTCCCACCCCCATCCAGTCTCCAGTCCCTAAGCTGATCTGCTGTCTGGGGAAGTTCAGACAGACTGATTACCATACAGTCTGGCCTGTTAATAACCAAGGGAACCACCCCCCCCAAATCCACCCAGTGCCATTGTGACTTCCTACCTTTTGAAACCAGACATTTCAGACTAATAGAAGTTACAGTCGCAGACAAATCCTGCCCATCCCCCTCACTGATAAATTTTACTCTATTGGCTACAGTGCATCCTTTCCAGATGTTTTAAATTAAGATTGGGAAAGCTGTGTTTTTACTGGATTGAATCACAGCACTTGGCTGACAGTTTTTGGCCCTTCATACACTCCTTAGATTTATCAGCTAATTGCAGACACTTTGAAAGACTAATACAACATGTGTTTATTATGACAAACCCTGCTAGTGTGTCTTTGTGGTCAGAGATTCACGGGTGTTTCCTTTACTGACCTCTGGTTATGTATTAGAGTTGGTTCAAAAACATTGGTTCAAAGTCAAAAACTTACATGGGTGAAAATATTTCATTTATGTGTTTTGGTGGAGTTGGGGATAGGGACAGGATAGATCCAATAGCTCAATTTTTATTCTTAGACTGTTTTGAAATCTTTTGTTGTGAATGATAAAACAATTTATTAAAGGATGCCAAATGCCTTAGGAATTGTATTCAAAACATCAAAAGATAGCTTTGTAGTTGTTCTAATGCCACTGTTTAATAAGTTTCTCCACATGGGTTAATTCTGTTTCTTCCAGTGTAGCCTGTTTGGAGACTTGTGCCTGAGGACATGTTGAAGGTGGTGTCTACCTCCCTTAGTCATGGCAACCACTGGCTGAGGTGGCCCTTCAGGCAGGAAGAGCCCAATGATAGCAAATTGGGGGGAGAGGGTGAACAATCATCATCACTATTCAACTCAGACAGTTGTCACCTGGGTTATGAGTCATTGCACATCAGGATCCTGGTGAGTCCTAGTCTGAGGACATTGCTGCATACATAAGAGACCTAAAAGACTGGACCAAACATAGGAAAGGGGAGGATGGAGAAGCCAGCAGGGAAATATGGATGCCCAGGATCTATCCTTGGAGTCCCTAATCTCAAGTCAGAATGACAGCGAAGGGAACTCAGGAGCTAGTGGTGATACCAGGTCCCAGAGCCAGCTGTGTGAGGACCACTGATTCCAACAGAGATGGCCACTGGGTGTGAGGAGTTTGGTGCATGCGAATCGTTTTACAGTTGAAACAAGTTTGGGGACTAGCAGGGAACTGAGACTGCTCCTGTGTTTGAGGGTGGGGGCAGGGGTGGGTGGGTAAGCCAGAAGCTGAGAAAATAAGGCAAAAGCTGACAAAAAGGAACAAATTGCTTCCTACTGTGGACTCAGGTAGAAGCTGAAAACAAATTCTGTAATCAAAGTATGAAAATGCCTTTAGATTGTACTAGAGTGAGAAGGAATGCCAGAGAAAGTAGCTAGAAATCTGAATTTTAGAACTGTCAGAAAAAAATATTACTTTTTTATGACTTTCAGATATATAAAGTTACCTAAAATACATGGTTGTGAGGGAACCTGTTTCAATGAATTCATTTTTTTTGTCATCTGCACATCAGAGAAAGATTTCTGAAGTATTTTGTTCATTTCCTTTCACATTGCTTCTCTATGAGGACGCCCAGATTTCTCTCTGGAATGGGTAAATATTATTTCTTCTGAGAAACTGGCTTGTTTTATTCTACAGATTGAGAATCTCATAAATATTGTCTGTCCTCATGTGCTACTAGAAAGCTTAGAACTAAATCCATGAGCCACTCCTAGCAAGGAAATAAGCTCCTCACAGTATATTTTTTTCTATGCTGTTCTCACTTCTTACTTTATCTTCCGTTTATTTTCCTTTAATCCATCGCCTCCTAGTTTGAAATTTATTGTGTCATATTTTTTTAGTGTAACTTGTGTTGTATGTATCACTTAAGCTGGAACAAAGTAGAATATGTAAGTAAATACATCAGTGCAAATAAGTAGGTGTTTCCCAATGTGAAAAGATACCTTTTCTTTTGCTGACTTTAAATTTTATAATTTCACTATTAATTCTCCTAACAAATACCCTTTTCATTAATAGAAATGATTTCCTTCAGCCCTCTGAACCATCTCAATTTCCAAATTAAGTAAGGCCCAAAAAATATACTGCATTTGCTTGACAAATTAACTTAGTGTCCTACACTTATTTAAAATACTTGGTTGACATTTTATAATCAATATTCAACAAGAGATGGAATTCGTAAATGGTGGAGAGAAGCTTAAACCTTACCAGTCAGACACTCAGCTTTGGCCAGAAGAAGCTTTCCTTATGGACTCCCCATTGGGTCATGGGGTCCCCCTATACTCTCTTCTCAACCCTGTAAACTCTTATTTGGGGGAGAAGACTGCATTTCCTCTTAAGACTTAGGGCGTCCTCCTGAAGAGTAGGGTACAACAAAGCAGCCTTCACAGCCCTCTTCCCCAACATCTTTCCATATTTCTCTAACAAAAAGAAAACTCTGAGTATGGCAATCGGAAAATGATCCTATAGAGTGTTGGCCATCTCCACCCTACCTATTATCACTCTTTTTTTTTTCTACTTTTCATGCTTCTTTTGTTCCAGCTAAAGAGATTTATGTATTTCTACTTTCTCACTTTTGCTCACACCATTCCCAGCCTGGACCCCAACCTTCCCCTAACTCACTCTTCTCCACTTGACTGAGTCCTACCCTCAGGTCCCATCTCTTCCATGAAGTTCTTCCCAATGTCCCACGCCTCGGTGACCTCCCCCTATGAACTCTATAACTCCTGCTGTCTGCCCCCTCACCCTGGCACCTAGTGCATGTGACCAGCCATTGTTATTTATCTTTTTAAGTGTAAGTCCCATTTTCCCAGTGAGATGTCAGTTCTTTTCATAACTAGGTTCAGCGTATCATAGACTCAAAAAATATCTGCCAAAAGAACAAATGAATGAATAATTCATCTGGCTTTTGGGATACCCAGAAGCATCTGACACACTGTTGACTTATTGAATGTTCGACATTAATGCTACTAGTAAAGATGTCGCTCCACGCCCACACACCCACTTTAGCATAATGTCTTTGAACCTTCCTATTATGGAAACTAAAGGCAAAACCAACTTCACTGTTTTAACAAAGTAATCTGTGCTTTGACTTTTTGATTTCCTCTCCTCCTAGATTTTAAAGAAGTCCTGCATCGAAATTCTAGCAGCTGAACCATCCACCATTTGTGCAGGAGGTAAATCGGAATTAACTGCTGTCATACAAGTGATATTTTGAGTTTGAATCACGTGTTTACTTTATTGATGGGAAACAGGGGAGGCAGGTCAGGAAGGAGGAGGGTGGAAAGAGTAGAAATTGTTAGATATATTTGCTACTAGGAAAAAAAGATAAGAAAGAAGCAACATGTCAGTTGTTTGAAACTTTGAAAAAGTCTGTCCAAACTCTCTCTTTCTATGGGATTAATTATGAGAGTATTGCAGAAATACTGGATTCCTACACATCATCACCTGGCTAGAAGTGGAGTCTAACCCTCCCTCGTGGCAGCCCTACAGATACCAGGTGATCACAGTGATCATAGGCCACCTGTGAATGGTTGATATATTTAATTATTTAATTGGTTCTGGCCTCTCTCCATAATTAATATATTGATCTTAATTAATTGCTCGATCTACCAGTCCTCCTCACAATTGTGTAGGCAACCCCAATTGTCCAAGTAAAGGACCATTATAGTTTTGTCATTAATATAGGAAGTCTCTACTTATACAAAGAATCAACCTTCTCTGAGTTACAATATTTTTTCTACTTGATCCAGATTGGGGTCTTGCTATTATTTTGTATTGTAACAGACTGCCTAAAACTTCAACCATGATGGCCCTTTTTATAGGATTCCTGACAGGTTTCCCAGCATTCTTTTATTTATTTAAAAAGTATTGTTAAGGACATACTGAATGACAGGGGCCGTCTTAGGTGCTGGAGAAACAAAAAGGTAAATTCTCTCCCCGTGAATTCCTGTGTTGCACAAGCTTGAGTCTTTCACCACTGAGAGGTCACCGTTGATATCACCTTTCTAGTCTCTCAAAATACCCAATGCTAATTATTAATTTATCACAGAAAATACATCAGGCAACCCTATAAGCATGGAGGAAGAACTTTTAGGCTTTTTCAAACACTATACATTTTGATTCTTTATGGAAAATTTTATTGATATAAATGAAGTAATTCCTTAAAGATTTCATTACAGTTTCTTGGCTATATGCTAGAACAGCTGAAAAACTTTCAAGGAGTTAGATGCACTGAATAATATGTGCCAACAACGAAACAGGTATATATGTAAACATATAAAGTTGTTAACAATACTGGGTGACTAAACTATTCAGAGATATGTGTAAATTTCCAAAAGAAAAGCAATCAACAAATATGATCCACTGACCTTTAAATAAATTGCTACCTGGCAACACATATGGCAGCACAGTTGTGATTGCCACAGGAACAGATGCAGGAGAACTTCTTTAACAAAAGGAATTGAAAAATCTTACCTTTGCCTATCTGACTAAAGCTAATGAGCACATGAACCAGCACCAGGGCCTTGTAAGAGGTCTTTGCAGTGAGGAGCCTCAACTATGAGTCATTAGCTTTAAGGTAATTTGCCTCCAAAATTTTGATAATTCCTTCATTTTAAAATAATTAGAAAACAAGGGAGTTTGTTAATTGTTATTAATTCATGAGGAAAACCCAGCCTTGTGGTTTAGCAATCCTACTGGATGTGTTGCAATCTTGTACTGAGTCATAGAGTCTAAAGACAAAGAATATACTTCTGTTAATTCATTAGCATAATCAATTCCTCTTCTGGAGGACAAATAAGGACTCTTATTTCTTTCCACTTCCCACTGCCTAACAGAGGATGTGGCACTTAACAGGTAGTCAATTAATGTTGATTGAATGCCTTGATTCATATATTCCTTCAACAAACAATGTACTGACATTTGTTTATTTGAGTCATATTAACTCCTTTCACATCACCTTAAGAAGTTAGCATACCTTTGAATTGTCTAAATAAAACGAAGCAAAATTAGAAACTAATAGCTAAAGATAGAAAGAACAAGGACAAAATAAAAACAAAATCTCAACCTAGACAATAGAAAAACATCTTCCTAAATAGTTCTTGAATCAAAGTTTAGTAAACCAAAATCTCCTTTACATACCTTTGAGATATTCAAGACTTGAGATAGTCAAGACAATAAAAATGTCACACATATAAAAAGAATATGGCACAGAAATATCAGTGTTCACAAGAACTGATCCTAGCAAATTCATAAATTTGAATATATTCCTTATTAAATAGAAAAATAAACAATGAAGTAAAAGATATTTTTTAAAAGCCAAGGAAAAATACAAGAAAAGAAGATAAAAATGCATTAATAATTTTAAAAAGTTAAAGCAATTAAACTGATAAATTTTTCAAGAGCTGTTTCTTTGGTAGAATCAATAAAATAGATAAATCTTGGGCCAATCCAATCTAAGGAACCTTTCTTTAGATACTTTTTAAATCTCTGGCTTATGTGAAATATTGCATATTTTTATAGACAAACAGTAGTTTCCTGTGTTGGAGTAAACTATCCAATTCTATTTCCTTTATTTCTTATAAAGAAAAAATTAATACAAGACACAGTGATGGAAGCAAGCCCTAGGTTTCAAAAAGGCAAGCTCCCATCTCTCTTGAATTAGAATCATAATGGCTAAAACATGCTGGCTAGAGAAGAACTTTAATAAGAAGAAAATGAAACTTCCAAAAGATATCCTTACACCAAAAGTTCTTCCGTGGATTTCCTCGAAGGTCAATGGCAGATCATTCTCAGAAGGAAGTACGGCTTTCGTGAAGCACTGGAGCCCATTTCATTGTCCATGGTTATGAATCCTGCCAAGTAAACCTAGACATACCCGCTCTGTGATTTTCGTTAGGGTACTGCTAGGATCCAGGGACTTATGTGAAAGTGCTTTGAAAAGCATAAACTGTTAACAAAAAACAAGGTGACATTATTGTCATCGATATCATTTTAATGAGGACTGAATGCGAGAATTATGATGTTGATAACAGTATATCTGGATGAGAAAAACATGCCTGAATGTTTCTCTACTGAAAGAAAATTGAGAGAACATTGATAGAATTTAGAGTACCTGTAAAACAATTAATTAACTCACTATGTGCTGGAGAGAAAGTAAACAAGAAAATAACTGATGTTCATATCTCTAAGTATAATGAGGGGACTAAGCCCTAGACAGATCTGTGGAAAAAAAAAAGTAGAACTTGCTTTCATCAAAAACTTTTCCTCTCAGCTCCTTCCCTCACTCTGCGAATGACTTCCCCTCACTGGCCTCCAGTGCCACCTTTGGTGTGGAGCCCACCCAGGTCTGTCAGCTCTGTGCCGACAGTTGCATTCCCCCAAGGCAATGATCTCAGCTGGCTTTCAGCAACAACTCAACAACACCCGTGGTTCTGACAGCAAATTGAGCTCTGAGAGAGGTAGAGAGATAATACACTGGGTGGATGACAAAACCGAGATCCAACATGATCTTTATACATTGAGCTGCAAATAACAAAGTGAAAGTTAATGGAACAAATAGCAAATGTTGAGCTTGGATTCAAACAGCCAGTTTCACATACAAGCAGATTCATATGGGGAAAAAAAAAACAGAAAAGCGTAGCTATCTCGATAGCCAACAAGAATGCCTCTGACCAAAAAAAAAAGGCTGATGTAATATTAGGGTGCCTCAATAGCCATCCAGTGTCCAGGTCAAAAGAGTTAATTCTATGCCCTACTTCAAGTTCAGACCATGGTTCCAAGTCCCATATTTTAAGAATGGCATTGACAAAGGTGTGTCCTTAGGTGAAGAGGTGATAGACCTGGAAACCATCACCAGAATTTATAAACTCGTAGCCTACAATCCCTATCTGGTCTACACATACGTTCTTTTTGATCCACACTGCTTTTTTAAAAGAAACCTCAAATAATTGCTAATACTTAAAAATCTGATTTCACCTAAAAATTCGGATTTTCATTCCTTCTTGAAAAATCAGATCTAGAACACTGGGCCTGTATTTATTGCAAGAAAATAAATTCCCTTTAAAAGTATGTACTCTTTCCAGTTCACCATACCGCTTGCTCACCACTCCCTATTATCACCCAATACTCAGGCCAAGCATAAGATTGCCATTTAGCATGGAGCTTCTGTCACTGTATTTACAGCCCCTGTTCTAAAACAGAAGCAGAGAATTAAACTTGCTGTGTGGAGAGCCTTTATAGCACCTTGGACATTATCTGCATTTAAATAATTCTGCTTGCCTTCCAATACAGACTCTTTTTAAAAGTTCCTAATTAAAAACATTTGCAGATTAGGCTGTGTGTAATGAGAATTGATCCACTGTTAGACTGGCCCTGCCTAGTGTAGCTCCTCTCTAGAAAATGCACCCTGTTGCCTAAGCACAGTTTTCCTCTGATCCCACTCAGCTGGCTGCAAACTTGAATGGCTCTCAATGTACTATGTAGGCAAGCGTTCCAGGAAAGAACTAATTGGAATCAAGTGTGCAACCTGCCAACTGCTCCACATTTGAAGTTTTTGTACTCCAGAAATGGAAGGAGATTATAATTAGCTCCTCACGTTATCATTTCAGAAGCATTATTCCTTCTGTGTTGTTTCCCACCGTTTGTAATAAAACTGGATAAAGTATCACAAAAGAAAGGTAGTTTTAGGCTTCATGTTTTCCGTTTGGAAATTAGGTGCTTAAAACAGATACATTTAAGCAACATAAACGGTGATTTTCTTTCTTTCTTTTTTCATTGTTTTTCAAAGCACTCATGCCTGGCTTTTAAGTACCTCTTCTGGATGAATTGTTTAATTCTCTGCTTCAACTTCCTGTTCATTTAAAGATATTTCTGTTTGAAGAGGAACTCTCATACACTGTGGTGGGAATCTAAAATGAAACAATCACTTTGAAAAACAGTTTTTACAGTTTATTAAAAAATTAAACACACACCTACCATATCACCTGGCCATTCTACTTCTAGGTATTGTAATAATACAAGAGAGAAAAAAAATCAATGTCCAGACAAAGACTTCCATACAAATGTCTATAATAGCTCTATTTTATTAGCCAACAACTGTGAACAATTCAAATGTTTATCAGCAGGTAAATGGATAAAAAAATTGTAATTTATCCATACAATAAATAATACTCAGTAATAAAAAGGAATAGACTATCCATAAATCTCAGTATAATTATGGATGAGTCTTAAAATAATCATGCAGAGTAGAAGAAGTTAGACAAAAAAAAATTACTTACTGCGTGATTTCATTTACATAAAATCTTAGAAAATGAAACAAATCCATAACAACAGAGGGCCAATCAATGGTGGTGGGGAGCAGCAGGAGGGAGAAATTACAAAAGGACACATGGAAACTTTTGAGGGTGATAGATGTGGTCACTTTTTTACTTGTGGTATTGCCCAATGATTATAAACATATATGTCAAAATGTATTAAGCTATATACTTTATATGCAAGTTATTTACCTCACTAAAGCTGTTATAAATAAATAGCTATAAAATTTTTAAAGTTCTAGAATAATTTAGGCATCAGAAAGCATTTAATATACATTAGTCTGTATATTATATTTTAGATGTTACATTAAGCATCTAATAGAGGAGCAAATTCAAACTCACTTATGAGATGAAATATCATTATCAATAATTTTTCAGAAAAGTCTTGGGTGACCAGAGTAAATGGAGAATATACAGATGTGCCATTTCCAGATACAATGAACGATTGTCAGTCTTTGTTGAGGTCCTCTCAAAGTTATGTGTTCCACATTTCAAAAAAAAAAGGAAAAAGAAAAGGAGAGAACAGAATGAAATAAGTTTATCAAACTATTCGCTGACCTTAATTTTTTTTAATTGAGCTAAAATTCCCATATCTAAAATTTACCCTTGTAAAAAGTACAATTTGGTGGTTTTTAATATATTCACAAATGTGTACAACCATAACCACTCTCTCATTTCAGAATATTTTCATCGCCCAGAAAGAAAGTCAAAGCAGTCACTTCCTACTTACCCCTTTTTTGCAGCCGGGCAACCACCAACCTATTTTCTGTCTCTATGGCTTTGCTACTCTGGACTTTTCGCATGAATGGAATCATGCAACATATGGCCTTTTGTGCCTGGCTTCTTTCATTTAGTATAACGTCTACAAGATTCATCCATGTATTAGCATGTGTCAGAACTTGATAGCTTTTTATGAGTGAATAATATTCCATTGTCAGACTTCCATAGTGATCACGTTTGGACATTTGGTCTGTTTCCACTTTGGGCCTATGATGAATAATGCTACTCTAAACATATATGTACAAATTTTTACGTAGAACTACATTTTCAGTTTTCTTGGATATATATACCTAAGGGTGGAATTTCTGGGTCATAAGGTAATTCTGTGTTTAACTTTTTAAGGAACTACCAAACTATTTTACAAAGCAGCTATACTGTTTTACATTCCTACCAACAATGTATGAGGGCTCTAATTTTTTCACTAACACTTGTTATTGTCCATCCGTTTTATTATAGCTATTGTAACGAGTATGGAGTGATAGTTTATTGTGGTTTTGATTTGCCTTGCTCTAACAACTAATGATGTTGAACATCTTTTCATTCATTAGCCTTATTAATTCGCAGAAAATAAAAAGGATTAGATCTGACTGGTACCTGAAAAATGACCACTTTGTCCTTTTCTTTTATTCCCATTCTATACCAAGATGTCATTTATTTATTCATTCAATGAACTTATATTGAGACTGACTCAGCCTTGGGTCAGACACAGTCAAAATTTCTGAAGATTTAGAAATGATGGCCTCTATGATCAGGAAGCTTAAATTATAATCGAGAATAAATAAGAGAGACAAAAGAATTGTAATGAACGTATGTCTTAAAGATACTTTTAAAATATGTACCTTCAAAAGATTAGATCAAAGACCATTTTCAAGTAGAAATTCCTTCCTAAAGTCCTACAATTCCTAGCCACTTCTTGTAAGAGCTGTAACTCAACATGCAAATTGCGTAAAAACACTTAGCTGTACATATTTTGAAAGGTAGGGGTCAGGGCTTTGTGGATAAACGGAGTTAAATCGGTATGTCCTGGTTCTGGAGTGTCCTGGCTCTCCGCTGCTGGCTCATTCATCTGACGGATTTTGTTACATAACTGCAGCGTGTGAACAGCTGACGTTCTAGTTGGGCTGCCGAGTCAGATGTCTGGGCTCCTCTGGAAACCACATGTGCTCTCCGACAAGGAAAGGGCACCAGGCGCCTCCCCTCTGCTGTGCTTCCCACAGCATCGCTTCCTCCACCTTCTTCTCAGTCCTAGCGGGTAAAATTGTTTGGTTTCCACCGGTGCCACATCGTGGGTTCCTGCTGTCTTTCTTCCTAAACACCCTGAGGTCGGGCCAGGCTGACGTGTGGGCAGCCTCTTGTACGGAGGGCTCAGCAGCTGAACTGGTAATGCGAGAGCATGTTAGAGAAGGGACCTCAGCGTGCAGTCTGCATTTCCAGAGTCTTCTCTCCCTCCATCGAGCTTTGAGGAAATGAGACGTAGGCACAGAAGTGAGGCAGAAAACATTTTGAATCAGCAAAAGCATCTAACGGCAGATTTCTGGAGGTCTAGCATTCAAACTAAAAACGGAAATAGGTTTCTATAGGCTTAATCTGAGTAAATAAAATACACTAAGATACTTCCACGCTGTTGTTGAACCAACGACATCATCAGTCACATGCCAGGTGGACATCTAAAGAAAACCATTAAGTCCATCTTTTTAAACTTAGCAATTGTGTGTAAGCATCAACATGCATATAAAAAACCTTAATATTCATAGGACTTATGGTCCTGAAAGACCACGTGCCCATGACCTTAATTAATATACTTTAAAACCAAGGCAATGAATACTTGGATACAAGTTTTGCTGCTTAGCAATTACATGACCTTGGGCAAGTCAAATTCCTTATTGTTGAGGTCAAAATCTCAAATTCCTTATTGTTGAGGTCCATTATACTTGTAAAAAGCATTCTGTTCTAATTTGTACGCTTATGGCACACTCAGTGCCTCTGGGTTCTTTTACTTCGGTTTTGGTTTCTTGCTTCCCATTCAGCAAGATCCACTTTTCTGCAAAACGGACAAATCTGCCTAAAATAAAAATAAAATAAGCTTTGAAAAAACCCACAGTGTCCATCTCTAAATTAGTCATGTGTCATAAGACAGAGGATCCCTTTTAGCATAATGGTAAAGAGCATAGTGACTGAGTTCTAAGTGCGGGGCATTTGATGCCTGACGGACCTGGATTCCAGTTCTGATTCTGACAACTACGAGCCATGTGACCTTGGACAGGTTATTTAAACTCACAAAGCTCAGGTTTTTTCATTTGTACCTACCTGGGCTGTGGGCAGTTTTAAATGACATTAGACATATACAATGCTGAGCCAGGACCTGGCGCACAATGAGGGAACAATTAACATCAGCTATTATTTTCTTGACAAACATGATCTCTAAATTAGTTTCCCAGGAATTAAGGTGACCATACACTCATGATATTTATTAAGGTTTGAAAGAGTCCCATGTGCTAGTCCTCTAATTCCATTCTTCCTCCAACAAAAATCTCCACTTGGATAGCAATTTACAGTTGAAGATCCACTTTCACAAATACTGCATTTTTTTTTCCTCTGACTTTTTACTGATTTCTTTTTTTTTATATGCCACACGGCATTATCTCATGCCCCAGCTTTATACACAAAAGGATGAGAAAAGAAAGTAGAGCACTGACTATTAGTTACTAGCAAACTTAAGCAAATGTTCCTAAACATTTAACTAATGAATTGACAAGGGCTATTCCCAACCCCCCTTGGTAAGACTATTGTAAAGAACCATTATTTACTTTATAATGATTTTATTAAAGCATTAATTCAATATGCATCATTCCAACATGAAATTAATGTACAGGGCTAGAGAACTGGTGAGATATATTTTCTCTTCTATTCAGAGAGAGGTGAATACTAACTACAATAAAAGGGCCAACAGCATTTCAAACAGGTTAATGTTTGACAACTAGCTGCTGATAAGCAAGACTTTGATTTATTGCAAAGGACAATTATTCCCACATAACACTAGCTATTATTACTGTGTGCCCAGCAGACACAGGAGGGCCAAAGCCAGTAACAAACAATTTCCAACCTAAAGAAAAGTTTTTCTGGTTGTGGAAGGAAAGACAAAAGAATAACACCAGCCAGTACATAATCACATGCTACGTTGTTCAAAACAGAAGGGGAATGCCATAAGGCAGTGGTTTTCAAAAAATATTAGGCACCTTGAGCTCTAAAGAAATCCTTTTGGTGGCATTCTATATGTAAAAAAAATACATGAGAGTTGTTGAGTTGATTGAAGAAGTGGAGGGTCCCTCCCCTGTGGCCCTAGGATGCAGAGATCACAGTTTTTAAAACTGAGAGGACTTGAGACGTGGGTAAGATTTGAATGACAGAAAGAGGAGAGCATGACAGTCCAGGTCAGAGAAATAGCAAGAGCAAAGGCAAGAAGGTAGGAATTCAAAGTGAGAAGCTGTATGCCTGCCTAGTGGTCACCTAATGAGAAAGAGATGGGAAGTACGTGGCAAAAGACACCCACATGGTGGCTTTGGATTTCCAACCTGAACTAATTTTCAAATATTTTAAGCCTGGTGAAATAGTTAAATGCACTAAATCAGGGCAAATGGGAAACCTAAGTTTAATGGCCTGCAGTCAAATCACGTGTCTTGTCATTATTTGTTTCAGAATCATTTCAAGTAGTCGTGAGAGGGAACGGCTTCCGACATGCCCGCAACGTGGACAGGGTCCTCTGCAGCTTCAAGATCAACGAGTCAGTCACGCTCAGTAAGTTCTGGCAGCCTTTATGGCTTTCTTCAGCCTGCTCAGGGAGGGAATGGCCGCCCATCTTCGGGCAGGGTCACAACCAGGAAACCATACAGAGAGAGGTCTACCCTGCTGGAAGAGCCTCCAGCAAGGGCAAAGGCAGCAGGGTGCTCATTTCCTAGTCCACCAACATGTGTGCTAAGTTACGCCCTCTCAGGTGTTAGTGTCAGTGCTGGTTCGTGAAGACTTACAAAGTTTGACATTTCTCAACAAAGTATTAGGGACTCTCAAGCACAAGAGTGAAAAATAGACGGTCTAAACTTATTGATTCTGAATAAAGCAAAAGCCAAATTGTTAGGCTTACATGTGTAGATTCTCGAATTTTTTTTTAGTCTGGATGATTCTTTCTTGGAGTAGCCAAGAAACTCTCATCATGGTGAATACCTGACATGAAATACAGGAATATGAAAGTAAAACTAAGTGCATTTCATGCAAAAAAAAAAAAAAGGAATTATCATAACATTGGCACTCTCACAGGACATTTGTAGCAGGCAAGTTCTTAATTTAAAGACATGTGTGATTCATGTCTCTGTCCAGGAGACTTGGGGAAGTCTGATTATAAAAGGACAGATGGCCAAGAGCCCTGGTTATTATTTACATCTGGCATCCATCACACAGATAATTATTGATTCAGTATCTGCAGTGATGAAATAGTAATATACAGCATTTTCTACAGTGCTGTGTCCTTTTAAATGCTTCACATCTTTTTGCCACAACAGCCCTGGGAGATAGAAAGAGAAAGGAGGACACTCACAATGATTGACGAGCCACCTACAATAGTTTTGTCCTCCTGATAGTAGATACTACCCTATCTCTAAAAAGGAAGAATCAAAGGGTATGATTTTTTTCCTCCTTACCATCGTAAAACCCTCCTGAATATTTAAACAGAGATATGTAGTGGCTTCCTTACAAACATCTGGAATTCCTGGCCTTGGAATAATCGCAAACATTTGAAACCTTTAGTTAGTTTTCTTAGTACTTGGAAATATTTTCACGTCTCCAAAAAGTATTTGCTATTTGAAAACATTTTGAAATATCCCTGAGTAATCACACTGTGAAAGTTGGGTGTGTGCCCTCTACAGAGTTCTTTTTTTTCCCTTTCTATTGTGATGTCGCTCAAGTCCACCTTCCCTCTCTCCTTAACCAAAATCTCAAACCTAAGATCAGAAACTCTTGAGAGTTAAACTCAAAGACATCAACACCTTCCATAGAAGGCTTCCCGAATGAGCGAGCCTTCGGAGCAACCCCTCTCTGAAGATGGATGTAAATGGGGTGTAGTGTTACCATTGCTTCACTACAGAGATGCTGCATTGGGATAACGTGAAATGCAAATTCACTATGGATTTGTAGAATAACATTCTAAAAGCCTATTTTCCAGTTTCTCCATGAAAGTTTATTTCTTGGGAAGCAAGCCCATCCTTTCTCCCTCTTCTCTTAATATATACCTGCAAACACCTGCATGGCTCTCTACCTCATCCATGTACGTAAAGAAGTAAAGGCTGTTGGAGTAGGGATTTGGCACAAACTACAAACCTAAAGTGCTTCCAGTACAGTGCTGACAGTTTGGAGAAGTGGAAGGCAGTGACTCAACCATATTACGTACTGCAGGCAACACTTAAACGCAAACATGTGGTCATTAAAAAGAACTAAGGGTGAAATGTTGGAATTTGAAAAAAAATCCTTTATTTATTAATTCACCTGTTCATTTCCATTCAGCAAATAATATGAACAAGAAACTATGGAAGACAGTAAAGATAAATACATTTTTAAATGCAATATATTCAAACCTACATCCATCCTAACCTACAGCACTCCTACAGTCAACTTTATGCATGTAAAAGTCTCTACTGAGTTATCCCTGTAAAAGAAAATAAATTTATATTCCTTTACTTTTCCCATTCTCCTTTCCCATCTCTGCATCCCAAGTTTTAAAATGCTATCTATTTTCATTTTTACAGTACATATTTCCTCTTTCAAGATTTTTTCCTAAACACCGCCTTAAATTTTGTAACAAAAGAAAACATAAGTGCTATTATTAATCAGAAAAAGACTAATCGAAGGCCTAATAATGAAGCTAAGACTGTTGTAGCTCTCCAGCCTGTTCAAATGTGATACAGGACTCGGAGTTGTCAACAAATAACACAGTAGCAGGTTATATGAAACAAAAACTGTTAAATTTAAAAGAAAAAATTGAAAATGTATATTTATAGTGACTTTGAATGGATAATTAAAAATGAACACTATATAAACCTTTTTAAATGGCTATGAAAAGGTTTAAAAAGGTTTAAAAAGGTTTAAAAAGGTCTGCAGGTCGTGATCCTGATGCTGATGCAAATCCAGGACATTGGCCTATACAAGATAGTGAGCAAGCGCAGTAAAAAGGGCTGTACCACACTTTAAATGGGGACTGGAAAAGATGCTCAGTGACTCAAGGCAGGGGAATAAAGGTAAGATGTTATACCACCCAAAATGTGCCCGTGACCATCCTGATCCCTGTGGTCCTGGCAGAGACAATGAACATCCAACCCAACCTACAGCACACCTACAGTCAACAACCCTCTCTAAAAATGGGCTCATGGCACCAAGTGGCAAACCATGTGAAGATAGATGGAACAAACAGGAGAACAAGCAAGAAGAGAGGACTAGAGAACAATTTCAAAGAGAATGTATAATAAACACATTTAAAGTGTGTAAAGAAATCAAACATACCAGAGGGAAAGAACATTCAACAAAGGCAGATTTGCAGGATAACCTAGTTTGAATTCTAAATTTGAAAAAGTTTATTTGCTGGAATACAATTTAATAGACGGATTAAGCAGTGTGATTAGACACAGATGAAGATGAAATGTATGACCTGGAAGAGAGGTACGAAGATATCCCACCCCTACCAGACCCAGATGTTTTTCACTCAAGTTTTATCAGACTCGAAGGGACAAAGAGCTAGTATCTGATATGGGTCTAAGTATTTTCACCATAAGCATCTTTGCTGTTAACGTCTTTGCCAAAAGCATTTCACTGCAAACATTACACAATTAATTGGCAGTAAGGCAATTTTACCGTAAAAGAAAAACAACTGGTTGACCGTTTGGTGTACATTTGGCAGGCTTAATGTATTTAAGCTAGTTGTCAGTTGGTTTCATTTCTCCATTGACGAAGTTCTCGCAGTTATTCCCATGTAAATATATAAGATTTATATTATATGTAAATCTTAGCCCTCATAATGATCTAAACACTGAGGAGTAGACACGGTGGTCTTAAAATAGTGGATGACAACAACTGCTATGAAGCCAGCTCGCAAAGCTACGTGTAAAGCCAGATTACATACTATACTAGAAAATGATCACATATCAGTGTGCAAATTCTTTAGTAAACACAGTCATCCCTCCCACCCATCAAAACCCAAAGATTACCAAGCTATGGCACATAGAAAAGAGATGGCTACTAATTCACAATCTTCAAGAACATAAATTAGCGATTCTTTAATTGGAAACTCATATCTCTCTTAAGCAAAAAGAAATTGCAGCAAAAAAGAAAAAATTGTATGCCAGATGAGGAGACAAAACAAGCAAAAATTTTAAAAAAGTATAATTCTCTGAACAAAAGATTTCTAAGACAATGTATTTTCATTTTTCACAATAAAATCTTTTTTATTTTGTAAGTAATTTTTCATATTTCATTATGTTTTTTAATGTCCCTTTTCACTTTTTATTATTTTTATATTTTATGGTGAAATTGCCTTACAGCCAATTAGTTGTACAGTGAAAATGTTTGTGGTGAAGGTGCTCGCAGCAAAGATGTTACGGCAAACACGCTTATGGCGAAAATACCAGACGTGAGCACAGGCGCTGGAACAAACCACCCAGGAAAAGAATTCTGGCTTTGCCTTAAAGCTGTGTGACTGTGGCAGGTTATTGAACATCTCCATACCTTAACTTTTCTATCTGTAAAATGAGTGCAACAATAATAGCACCTCTACTGTAGATTATTATGAAGTTTAAATGTGGGAAGTGGACTTAGAACAGGACCTGACACAGTAAGCAATCAATCAATGTTGGCTGCTGGCATTAACTTATTACAATCATTATCACTATTATTAAATGGTGTAGCAACTATCATAAAAACATCAATTATCTTCAAATTAGTATTTACTTTTAATACAATCCCAGTGAAAATTCTGATGGGACTTTTTAAGTTAACAGAATAATTCTAAAGCGTATATGGAAGAATAAACATTTAAGAATAGCCAAGACAAATGTGGAAACTTACCTTAGCCAATTTTAAGATGTATAAAAAAGTAATTGAAATAATGTATGACTGGTGCCACAAAAGGAAAGCTGAGCATTGAAACAGGAAATACAAAGTCCATAAACAGAGCCAAACACTTATGTTAATTTAGTATAAAATAAAGTGACCTTTTTAAACAGTGGGGAAAGAGTGGATTTTTCAAAAATAGTGTAGAAACGACTGGCTAACCACTTGGAAAAACAATTAAGTTTGTTTTTATCTCACACCTTAACATCTAAACAAATTCCAGGTGAAAGATTTAAATGTGAACATAAAACTATAAAAATTCTAGAAGGAAACAAAAGTAAATATTTACATAATTTTTCAGTGGGGAAAGACTTTTTAAGCACAATACAGAAGGGAGATACCATAAAGGAAGGATTTGATAGTTTAAATACATATTTTTTAATTCTTCTGTTACCCTCACCATGAAATCTAAAGGAAAGCAGAAAAGTGGCAAAATTACTTATGAGACATATAACAAGCAAAGTGCCAATAACTTTGATTCATAGACATCTCTTAAAAATCAAAGAGAAAGGTGACCGTGTCAATGGATAAAAGATATTTAAAAGAAATTTACAATAAAAGTAATGGTCAATAACATATGAAAAATGCTCACTGTAACCAGGGAAAGGCAAATTGAAATAATTTATCAAACTAATGAAGATTAACAAAAATACAATGCCCAATATTGGCAAAGATACAGGGCAATAAGTATTTTCATTCATCCTTGGTGAGAGACCATTAAGTCTTTTGGAAGGCAACTACTTGTATACATTTTTGACCCAAAATTTCTACTTCAACTTCATCAAAAGGAAATGATTAGGAATGCTTACAAAGACTTGGCTACAATATGTTCATCATATTGCTTATGATAGCAAAAGATTGAGAGAGGGAGAGAGGGAAGAATGGAGAGAGAGGAGGAGGAAGAGAAAGAGAGAGCAAATCGAAACATCTAAAGGGTAACAACATAAATCTTTAACAGTAGATAATTCGTAACATAAATCATACTTCACCCCTAAATAATTACCTAATGTTGTAAGAAAGAAGAATAATTACTGACATGGGAAAATGTTAATGATGTCGCTTCACATGTTAAAAATAAGTTACAAAACAGTGCCTTGCACTGTTTCTGTTTTATACACATACATCAGAATGCAGGGAGAGAAAGAAACTTGAAAGACAACACATCAAAATGTTAACAGTAGTCATCTCTGAATGAGACCACTATTAATTTTTACTTTCTTCCTTCTACCTGCATTATCTAAGCTTTCTACAATCATGTGCCATCATGTCATAAGAAAAAAAAAAAAACCACAAGTTATTTAAAATTTCATTTAAAAATTCTTGTTAATTATTTAGGCCTAGCACACATCTTAAGTTAGCATTTGGTTGGCTCTCCAGTGACCAGGCCAAACTCACTCGCAGCCAAGAAAATATCTTGGAAATCTTCAGACAAACTTTGTTTATTCTGGCTGCACTTTTTCCTACTCCAGTATTCAGTGTATTGTGCCAAGAAAAGATCCACTTTCAATTGGAAATCCATTTGCAGAGAGATTAGAATACTAAAAAGTAGACACTGGAGTATGAGCTGAGAAATGATCCATTTTAATGAACAGTAAATTTTAAAAATGGACTTCGTACTAATGCGATAATGAAAAACATGCTAAACCATCCTGGTGTTGTAAAGAGACACATGAGGTATGACTATAAACAAGAGAAATTGATTTTTAATAAACTCACTGAAATTTAATTTATAAGGCATGTGAGAAATCAGTTTCCTGGTTTTATAGACACACTTCTTTTTTGATTCAAGATTTTATTTCCCAGCTTGATCTCCAACCTCATTCACTACTCATGGCTCTGGTTTACATTTTGTTCACTCTCAGAGGATGAAGCTTTGCTCTCTTTGAAGACAGTTTTTTCAAACTAAACATTAGTCATGAAGGCAATTCCAAGAGTTCCAAAGAGGGGCTCAGCTTCCCAGAGGGACGAGAGACAACACTCACGCAAATGTAGAAATCCCAGTGTGTCTGTTTTAAAAAAATCTGTCCAATTATCTTAGAAAGCATCTGGGCCCGGAGCTGCTGTGGGCACCCTGAGGAGATCATTGAAGTGCACCTAGGGTGGCAGATGGGGAGGGAGGGCAGAGGGAAGGAGAAGGTAAACTTCCCAAACAAAAGCCTATTGTTTCCTTTCTCACTGGTTAGAGTGTTGCATCTATTGGTCAAACATACTTAGTGCAGCCCTGGGGGCCTGATGTCATATGAAGATGATGGAATGTCACTTTGTGCAACTCAGAATGAAGGGACATAATGGAGCATCTCTCTCATAGTTCTCAGTTGGGCTGCACATCAGAATCACCCGGGAGCCTCGTCTCAGTGATAGCAGCTACTGATTGCTGAGCATCTACCCTGTGCCCTCCCCAAACTATCTCACTTCATCCTCCTAGCAGGCTAGTGAGGGAGAAGTTACTTGTATCCTCATTTCAAGTAACTCCATACAAGGGTACTGAAACTCACAGAGATGAAGCTCCCAAAGTCACCTAGATGGCTGGAAGTGGAAGCCGTTTGGACCCCAAGCAGTTTAATCTTGAGGCTTTTGACCTCTTCTGTATAATATTTCCAAAGCGTGGATCCCCACAGATCCCTAGCTGCCCTGACTCTGAATGCCCATGTCACTCTGAGCACTGATTCCCACTGCTCCCCATCATTTTGCAGACAGGAAATCTTAACTCAGAGAGATTTAGCTCCTTGCCCAGGTTCACAGAGTGATTAGAGAATAGAAACTTGAACCAGGGTTTAAGAAAAAGGCCCTAGACCAGGGAAGGAAGGGCCCCAGCCCACACTGACTTCATGTCAGTGTATGCAGCTGACTGCGTGAAAACAGGTAAGGTTCCTTTTCTGAGCGGCCCCTCTTTCTTGAACTTCAGAAGCTTTTTGTGTATCTGATGATGTTTCCCCTTTGCCCCTGTTTTCAGAGGGAGCTCGAGTTCTACGTAGTTGCTTCTGAAGTGGCTCCTGCAGAGATTGTATTAGGGCATGTTCCTATCCTTCAGGCCCAGACAAAAATATAGATAAGTGGAAATTTATTGCAGTTTTGCTTGGTCAGACAAAAGCCCCAGTAATCTGAGAAGGAGTGGGGATAAAAGGAGAGTTGTCACCAGTAGTAAGTAGGTGGTGAAGATTTTCAGTTGGGGCAAAAGACTTTATTCCAGGGGGTGAGTTTACACAGCCCAAAGTGAGCTGCACAGTCACCCTCACACTGCTCCCACTCTACCAAGCATGCAGTTTCCTCTAAGCGAACTCTAAGCCGTGTGTGCACCTGGCACACAATGCATTTTTTTGAAGCGTGGTTGGGGGAGAGATTTGCTTGTGAACTTCCCTGAAATTGCCATTACCCCAGCCCTGCTGTCCCAATAGGGGAAGTTGGACCCCCTCTGCTTCTGCACCACATGGCTGGACTTTCATGGATGGTACCCTTCCTCATGTAATACTGTTCTGTTGCCACTTCAGTAGGGTGATGGAAGAGAAGGTGATTAACACAGAGATGCACCAGCCCAGGCAGGCTAATAATCTATGCCCTCTTCAAACTGACATTCTTTAAAAATTTGCTCAACATTCATTGAGAAGAAAAGTTGGGTGCTGCCAAGGGAAAGGGAGAAAAAGAGTGCTAGCTGTATAACTCTGCTCCGTGCAATTCAGCTCTGGCCCCAAACATGCACACCAGCAGCTCAGTGGCATCCGCAGATACTCAAATGTGTACCTGGGGTCTCCTTCTCACCTCTCCTCTGAGTTTCTGTATAGGTTTGTATTCTTTAAGAGCAGTCAGTATTTGCCATAATTCATGGTCATGCTTGTGTGGAAGATTTAAGCCATTTTGGTAGACCCACCTCTCAATCCCAGTTCCAAAGGTAAAATCCTTCCAAACTTAATTGTGCACAGCTGCAAGAGTTTGTGTGTCAGGAGACACATAACTTGTGCATAAATCCTGAATTGTCTTCAACCAAGTAAAAACAAAGCTTTAAAAAATATATTTATTCTTAGCAAGTTGCAGCTGTCTTAAGTGCACCATTTATTCTGACCTCAAGCTACAAAATTTTTAAATATTGATGCTCTGCTTAGAAGACAATTTGTAAGTTTTATAAATGCCAACAGTCAAGAATTTTTTGGTGTAGATTTATTGAGAGGAGAAAATATTTTGCAAGAGCCCTGATCTTCATTACCCGCACTTAGTTTCCTTGCAATACCTAAAACTGCCCCTATTAACTTCAGATAGTGACGACTGCCAAATGACATATTACATGTAGTATAATTCCAATTATGTAAAAAAATAACATGCATAGAAAAAAAAAATGAATAGTGTACTATGTTTGTCATTGGAAGTTAGGATTGCCAAAGATTTTCATTTATTTTTGTGTACTTCTCTGTATTTCTCAGAGTTCTCACACTAAACATGTATTATTTTTATAATTAATTTTTAAAAAGAGTAAATATAAGCAGAAAGTAATTTGCATCCTGAGAAGCCAGACCAGCTGTGCTGAGGACCAGTTCTAAAAGCTGATGTGCCTAGAATCATGGCGGGGTGGGGAGTGCGATGTCACAACCCTGTGTGGGACTGGGGAATGTGTAAGCCCAAAAAAAGACAACCCGGAGGCCAGCAGGGCTGCAGGATTCCATCCCTGCACGCCTCTGGACTCATGGTCCTTCTCCTTCTGCTTTCTTCTCTCCGTCTGGGGCCGCGATATAATCTTGATGCTCATGTACACCGTGACCAAGGCAACCCACTTCATTTTCTTTTAAGACTGTGCAGCTGAGTCTTACATTGCTATTTATAGGTAAGGTGTTCTGACTCTACAGCCTTCCCACCACAGCAGCTCAGAACCTCAATAGCAATAAGCTCCACTCCTGGACTGCCCCATTTCAGATATAAAGCTCCACCAGCAGAGTGGCTCATGTGCTATGCTTACTATCTAGGAAAACCTGGACCCATCAAAGCCTGCATACAGGAATTCATCAAGAAACTCTCTTTCCTACTCCCTCCAGGTGTCTTCCAATGGCCCTCAAGCTGTTATTCCTTCTCCTTCCTCTACTCATCATCCTGTAACACCTCTGAACTTTCCTGGACATTCTACCAGTTCCCTGGGGGTTATGAACCACCCCATAATATCTGTAGGACCCTCTACAAGAGACCAAAGAAAGACAGAAAGCCATAATAGATATTATTCCAGAATTTCTTATTTTGGCACTATTGACATTTTGGGCTAGGTAATTCTTTGTTGAGGCACAGAGGGATGCCCTGTGCATTATAGGATCTTTAGCACTGTCTCTGGTCTTTATTCACTAAATGCTGATAGAACTCTTCCGCTAGTTTGACAACCACAACTATCTCAGACATTGCCAATTGTATCCTGAGGGACAAAAACCACCCTCGATTTAGAACCACTGCACTATATACATGTCCACAGATCCTTTTTCGATAGACGACTTTCTTCTTATCACACCTATGCCACATAGCCCTAACACAGAAGATAAGTTGCAAGACCTACACGGTGTGCACACACATTCACATCTTATGTTTTACAGGTGTCTCAGAAAATAAGCCCAGTAATACTCCACTTTAGTAATAGCAGTTGGCATACATCAAGTGCTTATTAGGTGTTGAGCATTTAATTATCTCATTAAAATGTACAACTATTTATGAACTGACTATCATTACCATCTTATAGTTGAGAATTCTGGGTTATGGGCAGAGTTACATAGGAAGCGGGCGGCAGAGCTGTGATGGCCCTCCAGAGCCCAGGCTCTTAATGTTCTCATTGTTTTCCATCCTATTCCAACCTGTCCTGGAGAACAGGGAGGGGAAGCAAGAGACGTATCCTGGATACCTGTGATGAATAGGAACTGGTTAAGTATAGGCCCACAGAACTTACCTGGATCCTGTTGGCCAAGCTCTTCACCTGATCTGATAGTAACTAACCAGTGAAGGCTTCCCATGAAACTACGCAACAACTCCAGGCCAGGAAAGGGGTAGGTAGGTATGAGTCATGTCTGAGGAAAAGCTAGGTGGTGGCCAACTTGGTTATGCCAAGTTATAGGCACCCCTCTGGCTTCAGCTGGGCATGAGAGGACATTACAGTGGACATATTGTGTTCTGAGGATTGTTCCCAACTTGGCACTTCTACTTTCAAAAGCAGAAGTTTTGAAAGTAGAGAGAGTTGCTTCTACTTGGAAAGGCTGAACAATGGTTCTGTGTTCAGGGCAATGAGAAACAAGGGTCAAAACAGAATGGGAAGAGATGGTAGTGAAGTGCAGGCGTGGCACTGTTTTGACCCTTATTTCTCATTGCCCTGACCACAGAACCATGGTTCAGCCTTTCCAAGTAGAAGCAACAATCTCTACTTTCAAAACTTCTGCTTTGTAGAGTTTAATGCTTTCTATCAAAAGAATCCGTAGACTTGGTATCTCACCCATCTATGAAAAACTTGCAGCCCACACAGTGCATGCCCAATAGATGTTAGTTTCTTTTGACTCTTAAGCAATGGCTCCCACTTAACTTTTCACTAAGAACTTCCACATTTGTGAATTATCATTGCAGGAGCCCCAGTAGGGCAATCAACTACCTCTTTTCTGGCTGAGGCTCCAGAAAGCTCAACCTAGGTCCTAATGAATATCACCAACTTGGAGTCCCGCTGAATATCACTTTATTTCAGGTTTTTGCACACTATTTTAAAAATCTAACTTTAAAAAAACTTGTTACTTTTGAAGTCCGTGAATTCCCTTAATTCAGAGACACATTCCCAAACCAGCTGATAATTTGGTGCTGAACAGTTGTACTTGGCTCAGGGATGCCATAAAAATGCTCCCTGGACCCAGGGGAGACTGGAAGAAAGAGCAGGGTGAGCTCATTTAGACCCTAACCTCCACTATTTTGTCACAGTAGGAATGTAAATTCTGCTTTGGAGATTACATCAGCTTTTGGATGGTTTCAGCAAGCTCCCCCAGATAAGACTAAGGGTTATTTTTCTTTTCTTTTTGGACAGAAATAAATATTTATATCAAGAAAAGATTGCCAAGATCTGGAAAGTATTTGAATTATTTAATTAGCCCTGTAAAAGGATTTGCTGTGATTAGTGTTTGAATTGGCTAATGGATTTTAATCCTGGTTTTATCCCAAATCCATTAGATAGTCTTCAACTACAAGGAAGACCTCTGGGAACTTATTCACCAGTCTATAAAGAAAATTCATTGATCCAAGGTCAAAACTTGCAAATGTACTCATTCGAGTATATGGTTCAGGAGCAGGGGTCCATTACAGTATATCAGTGTCTTGGATGGTGCCTGAACGTTATCACAGAGCTTTTCAACCCTGATCCTCTCTCATGGGAGACATGCCTCCTACTATTATCCCACTTGGCCCTTGGAGAGTCTTGACCATTTGCCTCTAAAACAGTCAGGTATAAAGAGACTCAGCTCTGGGATACTTCAGGCTACATCATAAAAAAAGCTGTGAGATTATGACAATATAAAATGGCTAACTAGTTTAAATTACATACATCTGTAAAAAAAGCTACCTGGGTTGACTTTGGTCAAGTCATTTCAACAAACCTGAGTTTGAATTCCAGCTCTGATACTTATTACTGATGCAGCACAAATTCAATTAACTAACCTCTCAAAGACTCAGTTTCCCAAATTGTTAATAATAAAAGATAGTAATGTCAAATGAGATCATGGATGTATAGTGTTAGACAAAATCACTATAAATATTGATACAGATACAGATATAGATATAAATATAGATATGGATATAGATATTTGTGTGGATTTATGGATGTGTGTATATATATATGTGCATGTGTGTACGTATATATGTATACACACATCAGCTAAAACTTTTCATTTTCCTAGGAATTCTTAATGCCTGAAAAGATGTTAATTTGATGGAACAATGTCATTAAACAAGCAGATATTTTAAAAATTTTAATCTCCAATTTCTCTGATTTTAAAACACACATTCATATGATCTATTTTAAAGGCATTAATACTAGTATAATGTAGAATAATGTTTACTAAATGTTTATTAAGTGCCAAGTAACTTGTTTTGTACTTTTATGCACTCTTATTTACTACCCACGCAACCCCGTGCAATGATGTCATCATCACCATTTACAGACAAGGAACTTGTCCTCAGTCACACACTAGTAAGAAAAGCTGGGATTTGAACCTGAATCTGTTTGACTTTAAAATCTACCCTGCCCCACTCTGTGCCCTACTCATTCCCAGGGATGCCCAGCTCTCAAGCTTGGGATGTTTGGCATGATGAAAGTCATGGATATGCACTGAATTCTGAATATCTTTGGTAAAAGGCAAAGAAATTTATATTTACAAATTATCTAAAAATTCCCTTAACTTCTGGTTTCAAACCCCCACCACTCCCTGATTTTCTCCCCAGTTGCAAACAAGCCAAGGGCTGGTCTTAGCTCCCGGTGCTCATTTCCCAGGCCTAACAAGCAGTGAAATGGCAGCCTGGTGGATAGAGGAACACAAGGCCTCAGTCGTTACTGGAGTGGATTATGGCCCCATAAATATCACAACACCACTAGTTTTGGCAGAGGTGGCGGTGAGGTTGGCATGGCCCCTGAGCCAAACGTGGCCCAGCGGAGGAAGAAGGCTTTGTGCCCTGCTCCCCAAATGGATGTTCCAGGAAGAAGTCAGATGATCTGAGTTATGGAAACCAAATGGTCCTCCTTTGTTTAGAGAGAGAGAGAGGAAAAAAGTCACTCATTTTTGTGGTAAAATAAAAACAGTCTCCAAACCAAACAACCCTTCTCAAAGCAGAAAATACCAGCTCCCCAGAGTGGGCCCACAGCCTTGGAGGCTGATAAACTGATGGAAGGCCGTGTCGAGCCTGTCTTACAGCCTCGGCAAAGTCCTCAGTCCTCCAGCCAGGTTTTCCTCCGCTTCGCTCCAAAAATAGTTGAACGCCCAGGCTGGAATGGAAAATGAGGGAGAAAGAGAAAGGTCTACTTGACTAGGCCAATCTTGTCCTTTTACTCTGTCCCACTGGGTTGGAGGGAAGGGAGAGGCACTGTGCAGAGAAAGCCCCGGAAGTGAACAATGGCACAGGGGCCTGCAGGCCGCTGGAGTCTCCCTGACGTGTCACTGCTGTGCACTGACTCGGAGGCCCTCCTCAGCGTGAGCCAGCTCTTCCCACAAAATGTAGCCAGGAGTCACGAGTCCTCCTGTGGCTGCTCTGTGGCTGCTCTGTGGCTGCTCTGTGGCTCAACGGGCAGCAGTCTGCACTCCCAGGTATTACTAGTGCTTGTACATCAGGGTAAGCCATGGCCGAGAGAAAATAAACGTAAGTTCTAGTCAGTCACGCCTGCCCAAAGTTTGCTTTATTCTCTAATACAAGCCTTTCCTAGAATGGAGAAGCTCTCCATGATGAAAGAATAATAAGGAATTCAGTTCTAGTCCTGGATTGACCTCTGACTTGCTGTGCAACCATGAGTCACTATCATCTCTCTGAGCCTCAATTTTGCATCTGGAAAATGAACCTAAGTATCCCCGCCTTAATTCACAAGGTCATTGTGAGAAAAAGATAAAGCATAGCTCATATCGAGAGATGGCAACCAGAATGCCTGGGTGTGGATCCAGGCTCCCCTATGTAAGGTTGGGCAAGTTTCTTCATCTCTGTATGTCTGTCCCTCACCTTTAAAATAAAGAAAATAATATCCTTCTCTGATAGCACTGCCAGAAACTTAACTTTAATTGTGTGATGTATGTAAGCACTTAGAGAGCACCTACACACTGCCTGCCCCCAGGAGTATCGCTGTCATTGTCATCACAGACGGGAAAACATCTTGAAAATAAGAACGCTCAGCTCAGGTACTGAGCGATCTGCCACGGTCATCATAAGCTTTATAATTTCACTCAACACACCCTCCCCTCACTTTTCCAGCATTCCATAATCTGCCAACACTAATTCTAAATCTTAGGGGAACCTCCAATAGCTTCTTGCTGCTTTTAGGAAAAATCCCAAAAGCCTCACCATGGCCTACAAGGCTTCAGTCACCAGGTCCTGCTGCCTTTTCTAACCTCATGTTGAGCCATCGTCTCACTCAAATCCAACAGCCTAAATGGCCTTCTAGCTCTCCAATGATCTGGGCTGCTTCCTGCACCAGGACCTTTGCAATGCTGCTTCTCCCCCATTCCATCTCCTCTTCACCCAACCTTCAGGTTTCAGCTTCCAGAGTCTTTCCTCAGGGAAGCAGTTCCTGACCTTCCAGATGAGAGCCCGCCCCCTCCTCCTTTGTGCTCACCACAATTATAATTACGTAGTAGCTACTAGCATGTCAGCTCCTTGAGTGAGGTGCTTCATCTGTTCTGTTCACTGCAAGGCTTAGCACAATGTCTGGCACGTAGTAGATATTCAAAAGAATATTTTTAAATAAAAACGAACATGTTCAATAACTATCTCCCCTGCAGCTTCTGTAAGATTCATGAAAACAGAGGTCGTTTCTCTTCTCAAAGCCTGTGTCTCTAGCACATAGTAGACCTTCTATAAATAGTCGTCGAGCAAATGAATGAACAAATAAATGACATGGAATAACCTCCCTAACTTTTCACCCCTTGAAGATTTCCCCAGACATCATGGGAGACTATAATTAACCATCCTCTTCCTCCTCCCTCCATGAGGACATAGGGCTTAGTTAGAGGACTCAGACGTGTCCCTTAACTCCCATCCCAGTTAGCTCTATTCCTTAATCCAGGCAAGGAGGGCACGGGGCTTCCTAATCTCCACTGGGGATAGTGTGTCATGTCAGCCACATTCGAATGTCATTAGAGACATCAGTTTCACAACAAATGCCAATAGCAGAATATTGTCCTTCAATTGCCTATGTATTCTTTCTATCTTCTAGCATAGGTATTTGTATTCACAGCTTGATATAAAGGACAGAAATTATTCATCTTTGTATCACCTACAAGTCCTACCACAGTCTTTTGTACAGAATATGCACCCAATAAATGTTAGAATATACTCTGTGCGTGTATATTATATAGTGTACATATACTATAGTCCAACATTCAAATACTCCATATAGTATAGGAAGGAACTGCTACTATGCAGTGAGTATTGTAACTCTTCGGCTCTGCTTCTGGCCTCAGAATCTGGGACACGAAGAAGTTCTTAAGGAGTTCTTGATTGAAGCTGCTTGAGCTTTCCCAGTCTCTTTTTCCCAGGATAAGAGCAAGAACTTCCTCACCTATGGGGTCCCCCTACTCTAATTCATCTTTCACAGGTACATCTGCTAAAACTTCTGAAACTCATCCTTTCAAGTTTTCCTCCAAAACTTCCAAAGTTCTTTTCATAGCTAATAGACCTATGTCCAAATCCCTCAGTCTAACTCAAAGAGCTTGGACCATCCTTCTTCTTATGCTGATCTTTTCAAATCCTACTTATGTCCTACCTATGGACATACCTTGCTCTGTCTTTGCTCATGCCATTCCTCCCACCACGAATGTATCTTCTTCATCTCTGCCCCGTAGCATAGCTCGTTTTGTGTTCCCTATGACATCACTGTATTACCTACTTAAAGGGAGCTCTCTGTCTTCTGAAGCCAAATGATATTTTGGTTTAGCCACTTCTTGTTTTTGTCAGTGAACTTTTTCCGTGAATGTGGCTTTTCTCTCAAACTAGACTTAGATCCGAAGCTCCCTGAGGACCAGTCTAATATTTTCTTACTTCCCCTTAGTTATGCCTAGTCTATATTTGCTCGCCAATTAACTCAGCTGCATGTATGGGGTCAGGGACTAGTACTCAGGCAAGGGAACTTGAGTTCACTCTAGTGAATTTTACAGCTCAAGATGAAAATCTATTTCAAATAGTTATTGCTTTTCGAGTGTCTCCCAGGACTTGGTTGATAGTCTCTAGGAGTCACTGAATTCAAAATTACAAATTCGCCTCACTCCTCTTAATCTGGTGACTTCCTTTTTGCAGATGAGAAGCCCTTTGCTGTGGAAGACACTTATTTGCTGTGTCCAGCACCTATCTTAAAAGAAGTTGGCATGTAAGTTTCCACCAGCATTGAACTTCACAGCCAAGGAGGAGAGGGGAGGTAGAGGGGACAAAGGGAAGAGAAAGAAGTATCTTTCTTTGTTGTTATAAGGGAGCCTTTCTCTAGACTCCTCCAGGTAATGATGATGATGTCAATGCTTACAGTGAGCCAGGCACCAAGATAAATGTTTTGCAAAGGGTATCTCACTTCATCCTCCGAAGTTCCCGACAAACCAGACACTCACATCATCCCAATTTTACGGATGTAGAATCTGTGGCTAAGAGAATTTAAGTAGCTTGCCCGAGGTCACACAGCAGTAAATGAAAGAGTTCGGGCTCAAACCAAGGTCTGTCTGGCTTAATCACAGCTACATTTCTAGAAAGTTCTCACACACATTACCTTGCCCTGGTAGATGATTATCTCCTCCTTAGAGATAATGAAGCTCAGAAAGGATAAATGGGTCCACAGCTGTTTCAAGATTCCGTGCTATTTCCTCTACGCCTCTGTGGAGTATCCGGTATTCACCCAGAATGTGCGAGTTTCTCCGAATTTATTTAAGGGAGGAAATCTCATGGTGGTGTAATTTTAATTGCTAATGAGTGGTGATCAACATATTCAACAGAATAAAAGAGAATTAGCACCCTGAGCAAGAAAAGAAATACGTGGGGAAACAGAAGCAATGTTTATGAGGGAACACAAACTAGCCTCTCTGTAAACATGTCTATAATGGGCTGAAGATAGAATGGTGGCTTTAAGGAAAAATGCTAAACGTATTCATCTGAATTCAACTTTCGATCACTTGTTCAATTGTAAAGCCTCCAATCTAGTTGCTTAATAGCGGCCTACAGTCCCACTGATTCCACACACTAGCCCTGGACCCATGCGGCAAAATACAAGCTCAAAATGTTCCAGTGAGTTTTGTATAGATGGGAGGACGTAGAAGGCAAATTACTTCATATATTGCTGTACCTCTCTTCGTTTGCTGGAGAGTAACAAAGCCGCCTCACCAGAATCAGATAATGACAACAGAACATTAAGTTTATAGCTTGACCACTTTAACCCCACTAATTTGGACCATTTTTAAAGAATACTTCATCTTACTACAATGTAACAAGTAAATTAAATGGAAGCAGGTTTTGCCCATTGGATGCAATTCACTGCAATGCAAGAAGAGCTGAGCGCGCTGCCTTGATACAGCAGCCGAGTGCATTCTGACGTCTCCCTAGAATGTTAGAGGTGGAGGGGACCTAAAGACTATGCACATTTTATGAAGGAGACAGCTCAGGCCCCCAAGGGAAGAGACTACAGTCCCAAGGGTAGTTAAGAGCAGAGCCCGCGGGGGATCTATGTGTCCAGCTCTCGGCCCCTTGCTCCTTGCACACCACGCTGAGCGTCCCCGGGTCCTTTGTTGTCATTGCAGGAAGGCTGCACTCCAGGTCAGCATGAACGATGGCCTCTCTTTCATCTCCAGTTCTGTCATCATCACCACTACACACTGCGTAAGTCGTCACCTTTCCTTTTACCGAAAGCTTCATTATCCTTCTCATCTCCCTGGAAAGTTTTCTGGTTCTGCATTCTGTTCACTGAACTTTAATCCCAGCACTGCTAGGCCAGCCACGGGCTGGGCCAGGGGTGTGCTGCACCCCAGAGTGTATCAGGAACGCCTGTGTTTAGCTTCTCTGGGTTTCCCACTTCTGCGACTGAGGGTGATACCTGAGCACATCGGCATGACCAAATGGTAAGACAGGCCAGCATCTGTGCAATAGTAAAGGGGGAGGCCTGAATGGAGTGGGTTTAGAAGAAAATGCCCAGAAAGAACTTGGACAGCATATTCTGAAAGCACATCTAAGGGAGTTTTTTCTCTAAAGTGAGCAGGAAAAATGGGGCAGTAACTAAAAGAAGATTTGGAGTAGAAAGAGTCTTTTATTTAGAATGGAGAAATTGTAGCTTGTTTATATGATTATGGAAACAATCCAAGAGAAAATGGAAAATTGATGCAGCAGGAGAGAGCAGGGGAAAGGGGTCCTAAGCCATAGGGATTGGGAGGCGGGAGCAGGGACTGCATCCCCCTTGCCAGCTCCTCAGACACCCCTTCTCTGGATCCTTCTGTCAGGTAGTTTTTGTTTCTGGCTATACATAAAATCACCTGGAAAGCTTTTAAAAAATATTGATGCCCGAACCTCTTGCCAGACCAATGGAAACACAGTGTCTTGGGTGGGCCCTAGCTTTGGCGGTTCCAAGACTACGGTTGAGAACACTTCCACCTCTGCGGTTGCTCCCGCCCACTGTCAGCGTCTCAGAGCTCAGCCCGTCAGAGGACAATCAGGGCTTGGTTAGCCTGTATACAGACCTCAGCTCCTGACATTTCCAAAATAACCTTTGTCTGAATATTCAGACTCTGCAGCCAAATGCACTTCTTCCATTAGATCATTCTAGAGACTGATGTGTTTGATTGACCTGATGGTCAGCTTAGGCAGATACTGTGGTCACTTCCTGGCCAGCCTTCGGAGGATATGTTGTTAGAACTCCTCAGAAACTGGACTGTGTGCCCTTAACACTGTCCCATGTGGACAACAGAGAACAAGCAGCACCGAAGCCAGACAAGATAAAAATGAGTTACTTCATGAGTGAGCAAGAAGCCGGGCCTCACGATGGACAGCAGTCCCTCCTAACTGACCCCACTCTCCACCCCTCCCGCACACTTTTTATCCCGTGTTAGGAGCAAACCAGGGTAAGGAGGGTAAGCCAGAGCAATGGGTCCAGATGTGCAGAAGTAGTGAAATTTCTTCAAGTGTACCCTGTCTGATTCTTTTAGAAATTGACCCTTTTGGAACCTGCCAACCTTCAGGAAATGATTAAAATACCCCAAACCTAACAACTCCATTCCAGATTCCTCCCTTCTCTGAATGATCCAAAACCTGGGGCCTGTATTTCTCATCTTGTCTTACCACACCAGAGAAACACCCATGACCTTGAGGCCATGAGGACAGGGAAATGAGAAGGGGAAACATCTCAGTACTTAACCTGTGGTATGGGAGAAACAGGACTGCAAATTTAAGTCCTGAGCCTGTAAGCTGAGAAGAAAGGGTGTCCTTACTGACATACTGTAAGTGAAAAGAACTCCCAGTAAAGAACTCCCTCTGTATCTTCCCGACTCTCTCTAACCTACACTTGACCCTTACATCTCCTTCATCTGAATCAATGTCACTAGGTTTTCTTTTCAATTGAATATTGATCAGCACCACCTCATAATATCTGCATTATTCCCCCATTTTTACCTGAGAATGCTGTATGTCTACAACAGTTATAGCCACCTCAAGATATATTCCACTTATTCCATTTACTCAAGAAATATTCACTGATTACACACAATGTGCTGAGCACTGTCTTCCATGCTTGGGGTACGTCAGAGAATACATCAGACAAAAATCTCTGTCTGTAGTGAGAGGAAGAGAGGAGAGAAGGCAGACTATAAACAACAAATGTAACAAATGAATTATACACTATGTTAAAAGATATTCTATAAGAAAAAAACAGCAGAGTAAGAGGATTTGGTACTACTTGAGTTAGTGTAATGTAGAGAGCTACGTTGAGAAGGAGGAGTTTGTGTAGAGACTTTGAAGTTGACTGTGAGGCTACTGGGGGAAAAACATACCAGAGAGCCCCAGTGCTTAGACCCCAAGACCAGACGCCTGGTGGTCAGTTGCTGGAAGAGAGTGAGTGAGGACAATGATGGCAGTTTGACTCAGAAGAGAGCAATGGGAATAAGAGAAGTGGCCAGGGTCAGATACATTTTGAAGACAAATCTAACAAATTTCCCGAAGCATTGGATGTAGGCTTGAAAGGAGAGGAATCAAGAATAGCCCCAGGGTTTCAGCCTCAGAAACTGAAAGGATGGAGTTGCCCTCAGCTGACGGGAAGAAGAACGAAGGAAGAGAAGATTTGGGGTTGAGGGTGAAAATCAGGAGATCGGTTTTGCTGTCAACTAGTTGTGCTACCTTGATCACGTTAGGTAGCCCCTTTGTGCCTCAATTTTCTAATCTGTAAAATTCAAATAATAATACTTTACATCTCATAGCGGTATTCTGAATATTACATGAAATGATATATGTAAAGTCTCTGGCAGAAGACCTGGCTGGTAGTAAGTGTTCGATAAACATTGGCTGTTATTACAGCGGAAGCTTAGGCAAAATTATTGAACTAATCGGAAGTTCTTCCCAGAGAGTTGGCTCCTCACTTCAGAGACCTGTTATAACAAAGGGACTCTTCTGAGACAAGATGTATCCTTAGGAGTCCATGTTTGTCACTCAAACAAGCCCAGATGATTAAAGAGGACAGATAGGATGGCCAAAATCATCTAGTGAAAGGGACCTATATTCAAATGTAAAACTCCTATCCCCAACAGAGCCCTACACAGAAGCTCAAAATAAAAAGACCGAAGCCATTGCTGGGCAGAATAGACATATGGGTGGGATGTGTGGTTGCCCAGAATATGAAGTAAGGTCTTGAACTTGCATTTGTTTCTTGGGCAGCTGGTTTGGATGACAAGGTTTTTAGATCAAAGATGATCCCCTGGGTCTGAGTAAAGGGTTAGTATTGTCAGTGCCAGTTACAGTCTGTCTAGTCCCATCACCTGGAACCAAAAATAATTTCAAAATATGTAGTTGAGACTTTTCTTTTCTCGCTTTATTTGGTGCCCATTTGGACAACTGTGTCACAAGTTTTTAAGAACCACAATGAATAACGGTTGCCCCTGCCAGGAGCAGAAATTCCATGAAGTTTTACAGGAAAGAGATTTTTCCATCCAAGAACTAAAAGATTCCTATACAAATGGTAAACTTTGTTGAGCTCCATGACTATAGAAAATGGTCAAACAGCCAAAGTCTTCTCTTACCAGCATATTTAAATACATCCATTCTCTGCAGTCTTAACTGGCCTCCCTGTTCTTCCTTAGCAAAAGGTGAAAAAAATCACTAATATGATACTGTTTTAAGGGAATTATCGAATAGAAGTTTGTCGTTTTGAGAACAGAGCAAGCTAATTCAGTGCTTTAAAGAACTTTTCATGAAAGATTTTCTGCTTTTAAATAAATACCTTAAAATTCTATAATTTCCCACCCAAAGGATACAAAAATCAGAGAATCATTCAGCGAGGATTTCTCAAACTTCAACTATATCTCCAGTGCTCTGTTTACAAGTCACTATTCTCAAGGAACTTATAATACAGTTGGAGAAACAAGTCCAACAAGCATATAAAAGAGCACATAATAAAGAACAAGATTATATGAGCCAGGTGCAAATGTTATAGGATTTCAAGGAGGGGAGGGAGGATTGAATCCATGAGGAATCACAAGGGTTTCACGGAAGAGATAAAACCCAAGCGGTGATTTGAAAAATGATAATTATAGGTGAAGAAGTGAGGAGAGGGCCTCCCCTGAAGAGAAACCTACCTGAGAGAAAACTAGACATGCTAAGAGCATTGTTTGTGCATCATCCCTCCCAAGATCCAGGAGTCTTTTTCTTTTCCTCTCAATTTCTGGCACTTTCTAATTTGAGGCCATTTCTCAGATTGGCAACTACTCTCCTAGGATGTACACTTCATACACTTGATTATCCCATATGCAACAGTGAGGCCCAGTTGACTCGTCTCCTTATTAAGTGTAATCAGGATTTGACTTGTATTGGTTTCCAGATTGGAGAATCACTATCTTTGAAGAAAGGAAAGAATCCTAAACTTTGATATAAGGGTTTAAGACCAACACTAAATCAATGGAAAACCTCCACTTCTCCCTATAATTTATATGGGAAAAAAATATATCCCAGCTACAAACAGTAGCAAGGTTTAGTAAATTTGAGTGGACCCATATCAAGTCACTATTCAGAGGTATTCTTTTTGAATAAAAGTAAAAACACAACAAACTCAGCCCTGGGTCCCCTAAACAAGTACAACAGCTCTATAATTGTAGCATAAAGGAGGAATTAAGAATATAGGATATTGAGTTGAACATCCTAATTTCAAATTTTAGCCCCTCCACTTTTCAGGGTGATCTTGGCCAACCTGAGCCTGTCTGAGAGCCTGTCTTGCATGGTGGTTGTAAAGATTAAAGGTAAAGTATACAAGAGGCTTGAGGTACTGGTAGTCTGTCAAAGAATGACAGCTGTTCACTGGCCTGTTGACATTCTCTCTTCTTGCCAAGTAAAAGTCTAATAGCCTGTCTCATTAAAAGATTTGCTGTTTACGCCTCTTAGATTATAAGCAGGCAGTGTTTCCCTGATTAAGAGGTATATGCTTCCTTTTGAGTCCATGATAAGCCTAGGAACAGGCTGGCAAAAACTTCAGAGATGTTGCCTGCAGGATAACAAGGGAAAACAAAACCAGTAAATTAGATCTGGTGATAAACCAAATGGGATTAGGCAGCAGTTACTTCACTATTTTGAAAAAAGTGTTTCTCGGTAAATGAATTAGGTAAAGAGTAACTTAAGGAGAATATTTAAACCATTTAGAAGAATAAATTTAAAAAAATATTTACTAAAGTTGACACATTATTACCACATATGAAATTCTTATTATTATTTAAATGGCGAGGCTGTTTGGAAGCATTTTATCAGAGGAGGTACCATTTCATGCAGATGAGATCTTCAGCCTCAGAAAGAATTGCACCACAGACTGGATCCTCCAGTGGCCCCTGAAGGAGCCACGACTCACTGTGGTTTTGGAGTATGATTTTATTTCTATGGGGATGAACATGGTGCCAACTTGTTTCTCAAGGATTTTGAAATCATTTTATCTTCTGACGTTCTTGAATTCAGACTGTTCTTTTTTCAAACTAGTGATATTTTTCTATAGATGTATGTGTGTGTGTGTGTGTGTGAGAGAGAGAGAGAGAGAGAGAGAGAGAGAGAGAGAGAGAGAGAGAGAGAGAGAGAGATTGAGAGAGAGAGAGAGAGAGAGTAGGAGGGAAGGAGGGAGAGAACACCACAACGCACAGGAGAGCTGCCACTCTGCCAACTACAAAGAATTATTCAGTCCAAAATGTCAACAGAACCAAAGTTGAGAAATCCTAAAAATCAGGACTTCAGGAGATGGGGAGCCCAGGATTCTTCATTTTAATAAGTTTGCCTGATACTAATTGTCCTCCAAAGTTTTAAAAAATTTATTACAATCTATTTAAGAAAAATGATTTACTCTCTTGATTCACTCCCAATCCCATTCATTTAAGAATCCTAAGATTTTAAAATCAGAACCCTCTCTTTTATGTTCCTCCTCTTGGACCATATTTTCTGGTATAAAAATAAGTTTTGGCCTAAAAGAATAACTTTAGCACATACAGCCAGTCTAGGGACCTTCTCCCTTTTGTATTGCCAGACAAAGACTGCAAAACTTTCCCTCCAAATGCCCTATTTCCATAGTCCAAGTTGTCCTTCATTTCCTCCTCTCACACTAAGGCCTGCTGAGCTACAGACTTGTTGCTCATTGTTTCAGGAAGAGAGAGCCCAGTCAACATCAGTATTGTTTTTAGCACTTCACGGCTCACAATATCTCACAAGAAAATGTGCTTCCAGCTGCTATACAGAGATAGGTTATGAGTTTGGAAACAACTGGAGACTTGGGGTAAAGACTTGGAGACTTTTTGCAGTCTCTGGAAAAAACAATTGTCTCTCATGCATGATGTAGCCCATATACTTCTTGAGGAAAAACAAAGACTGTGTCTTGTTCACCATTGCAACCCAGCACCTGGCACAATGCCTGTGCATAGTAGTTAGTAGATAGCTTGTGTCTGAGTGAATGAATGAATGGACTTAATCAAGAGTTGTACTGAGAGCATGAAGGCACCTACTGGTTGGAGAGGAAGAAGGCCAGAATGAGATAGGATTAGAACAGGGGACACTGAGGTTGAAGGATAAGCCTCCAGAGAGAATGGACAATAATCCAATATGCACATCCAAGGAGCATCAGGAGCTTGACCATGACTTAAGAGGAAAAAAATCTGCCAGCTGAGAAACTACAACCAGTGATCCCAGGCAGGGCAGTAGTCAAAGACCTCTTCAGAACAGCACCATCTCCACTAGGAACATACCCTTGTCAAGGGTACAGACCTGGAGAAGGGGTCTAGAAATAGCCCACTCAACTAAATCAAGATTCAGGGCAGGCTTCTCATTCATGAGGGTCTACAGCACAAGGCTGGACACTAGGCAGAACCATAAAGACTGATATAAAATCCAGATCACTAAATTTGCTAAATCCAAGGAATCCAAAAATAGAATACATGGAAAACAGACAAGTACTTCAAGGATTTTCAATTTAATGACAAATTAAATTTTCAATTTAATGAGCAATGCCCAGGGCTACCATGAAGTGGAGTGTCCGGGGAATCAAAGAAGTATTCACAAAAGAAGTGATAAGTCAACTGGGCTGTGAAGAAAGAGTGGGGATTTGCTAGGGCTTTAGCCTGGGTAAAGGCATGTTTTGGGCTAGCGTGGCTGTAATTGCTTGAGCTGGGCAGTAGAAGAGAAGGTCAGAGACATAACAGTTGGGACCAGTTGAAAAAGCCTTCGTTATCTGCCACATTTTGGGGTTTCTATTTCTAAGTTAATATTTAATTTAAACATAATACTGATGTAGTTTTGATAGTCACTTCCAATCTCTCCTCATTCAGGAAGTAAAATCTTTCATCTTAAAAAAAAAAAAACAATCTAGGTAACTACAGAAAAGCTATGACTTGGGAAACATGGGCATGGCCTGAGCTCACTCTGGAATGCCTGAAACTTAGGCTATGAAAGTTCAGCTAATCTGGACGTGGTCAGCTAAGGCTGAGGATGCATAAACTGCCTTGGTCAGAGCTGGTTCTGATGGGGGGCGGGGAGGGTTTCTGGAGCCCAGCAATGGAGGCTTCCATGGCTGCTGCCATGGAACATAAAAGACAGACTGCAAAGGGAGTACAGGAACCACATCTCAGAACTGTCTGCAGGGTTCTGTCATAGGCAACTTCCTGGGTCTGTTTTGTAAGTCAGTTCAATTCTGTTACTAATTGTTTTGAAATAACTTGGGAAAATACAAATCCAGACTTGTTTTATAGTCATATGGCTATTTAGGTAAACAGAAAGTTGGCATGGCTGCCCAAAATTTCTTGAATTTCACCAGCCTGGTAGGGAATCAATCCAGTAGCCTGTGCTGAGTGGCAGTGTTGAATTCCAACATAATAAAAAATTACTGTGCACTCTTCAGAAAAAGTAGAAGTCGGAAAAGACGTTTTTCTTTATTTCTTTTCCAAGGTCAGCAAAACAGTCCATCAATCAAAATAGGTAGCTATCTTTGGGACGGATAATTCATACCAGCAGCTATAAGTATGTGGGCCTCTTTATTAAGGAAAGTAGTACAGTGAGGAGGATGCTGGGGGCGAACTGGGTAAATGATCAGGACCAACATGTATTAAAATAGTACTATGAGCAAAATGTTAAGGAGTCAAAGAAGAATAGCCAGTCCTTGACCTCCAGAATCCTATAATGTACATGCCAAGTCAGGATGTACAGTCAGAGAGGTAAATATTATACACTTTGGGATATGAAAGGGAAATATCACACAGGCACCTAGAAATTCTTCCATCTGTTATAAATATTCTTGACCCTCCATGCAGACTTTTGGATAAGTAAATTGACATAAGCAGAACACACTCAGCCGTGTCCCCTTAATGAGTCTAGTGGATTACTTTTCACTTACCCCGCAAAAGTTCACCTTCCTGCAAAAGGAAGCTGGGCTAATCATTCTAGAAATTCAGGAGTAACATGTAGGCAGCTCATGATTTTCTCAGTCCAAAAAGTCTACCCCATAAATACCTTTTACAAAACAAGACCCTTCCTAAACCATTTCACAATTCTAAGAAACAACACCTTAGAGAAGACAAGTCCCTTCCCAACAACCAATCGAGGAAAGCAAGACCAGGGCCCACACCCTGACTTTACCCTGTAGATTTCTTCACCCTAACATGATTCTATTTCCTGATGTGGGATGTGCTCCCACATTCACTTGTCTCTCTCTTCACATAGCCTGGAAGAGTAAGGGGAGACTGGATTGGAAGGGAAATAGGAAAGTGACCAGAAAATTCGAATGACAGAAGATGGAGTTTGGACAATGAGAAGCCATTCAAAGGAAGCACAAAGCAAAATTATAGGAAGATTAATCCAGCACTTGTATGTCCCAAGTATGTTAACATAATAGCATTAACTTGGATACCACCGGTTTATAAATTTGGTCATTTGGGAAGGGAATAAGCTCCAATGTACTTTCACATTATTTGGGCTGAAAGGACCGTTGTACAAAAATTGACCAATCCACAGCCCTGGGGCTACAAGTGACTCATGAATGTTTCATGCTCAGCCCTTGAAAAAGGATGGCCTTTACTTTATTGTTGCTATAATTATAGATGTCCTTTGACATGGCTTAACAAAACACAGGGGATAGACAATTGGAGAAGACAAGTGGGAACAAGCATGTGCTTTGGGATCAGACCAATGTGGCTAAAATCTTGATCTTTAAATAGTTGGCAAAGGGCCTGGTACATAGTAGGTCTTCAATGTTAGTTTCCTTGCACTGATGTTGCAGGCTCTGTAAGAATCAGCACAGTGCTATGCTCTCCAAAGAGACTGACTTCTGGTCGAATTAACCAAAGAATGGTATCTAAGACTAAGAAAGTAAGGGAACTTTTCAATGTGGTCAAGGTAAAATCTCTACCCTACTATTGTATTAAATACTAAGGACACTTCAAGGGAGAGCCTGGAGAAACTGATTATATGAAAAATATTACCAAATACGGTAGATTATATAGAATAATTTATTGAATTGGACTTTTTATGCTGGAATCATGAAGAAAGATTTGATGGTTGTTTTCAATATTTGAAAGACTGTCTGAGACTATTGTGTCTGGTTTTACTGTATAGATCCAAGAAGTAGAATAGGCTGATAGACACAATTAATGGCTCAGTTTTTAAAAGGTCTTTTAAATTGACTGCTTCTGGCGGAAGTGAGTTCCCTGTTATGGTTGTATTCAAACACAGACAACCTGACAGCTTGGCAGAATTATGTAAATGCCATTCATGCATCAATGGGCAATTGAACTAGAAAAGCTTTCAGACTCCTTTCTACACTAAGTGTCTGTAATTCTAGAACTAAAAGTAGGCTAGTGAGGGAGTGAGGTAAACATTATCAGTCCTATACAGTATAACAAATGAGTTTGGCTTTTATATTTTGGAAATAAATATGAAAACTTGTTTTTGGTGACACTAGAAATGGCTTCTCTAAGTGAGATTCAGATTGGCCAATTGCCATCTAATACAAATGAGATTATATTTCAGACCAAAGGGTACTTAAAACTCCTCCTGAGAACAATTTGTTGTCAAGTAACCTCAAAACACACCCTTATGTTTACAAACAATTGATATACTAGTCACAAATCATTCACACCTATTTATCAGCTAGTCTCGGTAGAGCCATACATAATTCAAGGTCTTTTTTTACAATGTCCTAGTATTTCTTTTATTATTATTTTAACAAGATAACCTGTGGTTTCTTGTACTCTCATTAGAAAGCACAAAAGACCACAGGAATATCAGAATGCAGAACTCAGATCTCAAATGTTGTTTATGAACTGAAATAAAAACAGTTTGCCAACATCTCTATTTTGATAACCCTTGTCTGCATAAAAATATCTTTTCAAATATGTTTTGGAGGATTTGTGCTGATTTGTTATACTTGGATGCTTGAGCAATTGACTTTCAGTGTTTTTATCTCTAAGTATTTTTAAAAATGTTTGCCCTGAGTTTAAAATTTCCTTGTTTTGAGAGTAAATTGTTGGGGGAGGGGGGAGGGCGGTAATGATATTTCTGAATCTCTGCTCAAAAAACTCTGTGATAAACATATAGTGAGATGGTAATATTTATTTTTAGAAATGTTAAATTTAAATAATCCATAACCAAGATAAATGTAATGAACCAAACTCAGCAGTTAAAAAACATAAATTGATAGACTGTGTTTTAAAAAAAAAAAAAACCACTGTGTGCTATTTACAATAAAATATACATTCAAAAAATCATAAGGATGTAGAAAGGTTGAAAATAAAAGTGCAAGAAAAGTTATGTCAGGCAAATACCAAAAGAAAACTCGTGTAGCTATATTAATATCAGATAAAGTATATTTTATGGTGAAAAAAAACACATCAAGAGAACCATTACATAATGTTAAAAAGAATAGTTAACCTAGAAGGTATGATTCTAGTCTGCACTTAATGACATATCCTCAGTGTATATGAAGCAAAAATTGACAAAATTGTAAAGAGAAATTGATTAATCTACCGTCATAGGAGGAGATTTAAGTACATTTTTCTCAGTAATTAATAGATCAAGCAGGCAAAGGAATTAATAAAATATAAATTATTTGAATAATACAATTAAACCTGATCTAGTGGATGCACAATAAGTATACAGCAAAACATTCTAGGTAGTGTCTAAAAATTTGGGGCTGAGTAAAATAGGAATTATGCAATTTAAAATTAATGAAAAAATACCATTATTTCGTAAATTCTAAGGCACCCTTTTTTTTCATATTTTAACATCTCTGAAATTGGAATGTTTCAAGTTATCAATAATGTATTGTAATTTAATTGGCAGTGTTTTTCTCTAAAGGCTCATAAAATAATAAGACATTCTACAGTGGCTGCATCTTAAATTTAGTGAAATCTTTCCCATCAGTCTGTACTGTACCGAAAGTAAAGATAATGAAATATATGCTGAACATCACTGATCAGTCAGTTCCTCTCCATCACCCACCCCTATCTGCAGTAGAAAATAAGAACTCTGGCCCTTCTCCTTTGGAGAGTGTGAGATAGGCAGAGGGCAGCTCATGATCACCAACCACATTACAGCCAACTTCGTGATATGGCCAGCAGTGCTATTGCAGTACTTTACTGCATACAGGAAACCTGCATCCTACAGAGATGCCTATTTCTTTTCAAGAACACTTTGGACATTTATTAAAAAGTAGCCATATAGTAGGCCATTAAGCCAAGTCTCAAAAAATTTTTAAAAATTGATATTCTGCGATGAAAAAAGTCTGTTGAAATTCTATAGTAAATTAATTACAGATCATTTTGAAAATCTCACCTTTGGATATTTTGGACATACATCTAAATCTTTTACAAGTCAAAATAACACCATAATAGAAATTAGGAAATACTGAAAACTTGTCAATGACGACGATGTCACATAACAGAACTTGTGAAATGCAGCTAAAGTGGTTCTTGGAGGGAAATTTGTAGGCTTAAATGTTTATATTAAAAAAGAAGAAAAGTAGTAAGTCAATTAGCCAAGCATAGAACCCAAGACGTTAAAGAAGCAAGTAAACCTCTCAAAAAGGGGGGGGACAAAAATAATAAAGTAAAAACAATAAAAAACAAGATAAATACATAAAGAAAATTATTAGTTGGGTGGAAGGGAGGTGAAAAAGAGAAGTAGACATGTAGCTAAAGGACTGTGTTATCTCTGCTCAGTTCTAGACTGGAGGATGGGCTATCACTGTTGTCACAGGTTTGGAGCAGGCTGGAATGAGATCATGAACCATGAGAACCAAGAAAACACACGCAAATTGAGTTCATCCCTCACCTACTCCTAGGTCTTTCTTCCTACGAAACCTTTGTACACATTTATACTTCCTCAACTTGCAAATGAAGAAACTCAATAGAAAATGGATGTTATAAAATATTATACAATGTCTACATTTTACTCTCTGCCATTGTTATCATGAACTAAAATTTGTCAAATTACTATGAAACTTTCCATTTCTTAGGCTATTTGCCCCTACAATGGTCTTCTGATCACTATGTTTTTTTGAAGTTTATGATTCTGCTGTTTCTGGCCTCTCACTTCTTGGTATACATTTGTCTTCCATTCTCAATCCACTCCCACCTTTCTAATTTGACAGTTTAAGCTTCTGGGCATCCAGACAGCAGACAAGTAAGTTTATGTAATTCGTACATAAAATGAGAATTCTTGTCTCTGAGTAAGAACTTGAGAGAGTGTATATACCCTAAGCACACAAGCTTTAGTGAATGACCAATGTATTCATTACGCCTGCTCCTGGGTTAGTGGGGATGTTTCAAACAGTTGAATCTTTTGGGTTGAGCATTCTGGATTAGCGAATCCAGTTGAAAGAGACACAATTGCAGGAAGAAGTGCACAATTTAGAGGATACAAAAAGTGTGTGCATGGTGGAGGGGAGAAGAGGAGGAGGTAGAGAGGGAGAAAGAGTAGGAAAGGGAGAGATTAACAGTTTGGGAAACAGGACCATAAAGCAGAAAGCCTAAGAGGATCTCATTTCTGCCAACACTGAAATAATTGCCAACTCTTTAAATGGTCAAAAATTGGCAAAATCACAGAATTGGAGGCAACGGAAGCCTGCCCCAGACCGTATTGTCCTGGCTGGCACTTTACAGTCACATTGCACCAAATCACAATCTGCCCCAGGGTCCTTATATGTATCTTCTAATCACAATATTATTTGGAACTGGCATGATTTGTATTGTTTGCACTCCCAAAAAGCAGGCAAATTCTTCCCTCTGTCCCCTACAGAATGACAAAGTCCCAGGAAGGTATTATAAACACCTTTCCCTTTGCAAAGCAATCAGCTTCTCCCCTATTCATTAGGACATCAAGGAAATTTAGAAGTAAGAGATTTAATTTATATCTTCCCAAAAGAAAAGTCAGTGTCACAAGCAATGCGTAACTAGCATTCTTTTGCCACTGCTGTGGTTGCTAAAACAGATGTCAGTTTAGTCAGTGCCCAAAGCAGTAGGCTTAATGTTTTTTTCTTTCTTTTCTTTTCTTTTTCTTTTTTTTTTTTTTTTTTTTTT
>NW_024354499.1:2215732-2297485 GCF_902729225.1 Pteropus medius
TTTTTTTTTTTTTTTTTTTTTTTTTTTTTTTTTTTTTTTTTTTTTTGATTAAAAAGCACTTACATAAGTGACAACTAAAATATTTCTGGGTTTCTTTTACGCACTACCTAGCATCAAGAAAATTTCATTTGCAGACCAAGGAAGTATGAAAGATGAAGCTAAGATAATTTTATTTTCCCCACATGGTTGGAATTCACGGTCTTAACAAAGGTACCTATAAGGCCCAAAGTTCTTGAGATTGTATATAAAAGGTGCAAACTCAGCCAAAATTAATATCTAACAAATGCTTCATGATAGAGTCCGACCTGGCAGCCTTAGTTGACTGACCCGCTGGCCTTAAAATTTGTGAATCCCCTGATCCCTCACAGATAAAAATGTTTGCTGATGAACAAACATTTTTAGTTCACATTTCCTCACTCCAAGTAGAGTTATGCCCGTTCCTACTTCTGCGTCTTCGATCATATTTCGCCTTCCTTCTGGAATGCCCTCTCTTATTCTCTCCACCTACCCAAGGCATGCCCGAGGGTGCCTCACTGGCCTTGGCAAGCCTCCTGAACTTTCTCTGCTCTGAGCTCAAGCGCTGTGGTTCATAGCATCATTTTGAGTTGAACTGCACAGAACCTGTGCTGCTTCTAAACGAGCCCATGAGTCAGTCCTGACTTTCTAACTGGACTGTGATATCATCTTCCAAGACTGGAGGCTGACTTTCTTCACCTTTCTGTGTTTCCTTCTGCTAAGCATGTGTTGGAAACTCACTGTAAAATGATTTGTTGGTTCCTAATACCCTATTATGCAGTTTAGAGACATCGTTTTAAGGAATTGATCACCTATTAATCACTGGTAGCATCTATCTCTATGAGGCACCACCTAAATCATAGCTATGGCTTCTGCCTTTCTCATTTCATAATCTAAAGCAACAGCCAACAGTATTCAAAAGGTATGCTTACTTAACTGATAGTAGATAATACTAATGCTGACTAATACATGAGGGATGATCAACAAGACTAATTAAGCATATACGTTAGATAAATAGCTACATTAAAGGCAAATAAACAAATTCTTGTATCTAATGAAACAAAAAAACAAAAATGAGAAATTAGGCTTTCCTTCCAGTGTCATAGTATTTGAATATTACTAAGCAACTTTCTTTATAATCTTATTTCAACAGGAACTAAGAAATTCTGAGCACTAATGAGCTACATCTTGTCTGCATTATTCTCTAAAAACTGGTTTTGATTAATAAGCTCTATGCATTTTATGGAGAGTAAGGAAAGTGCTGAATGAATCCAAGATTAACTATTATTCTCACCATTATGAGTGACATGAAATGTCTCTACTAGGTCAGGGTGACAAGAGGACCAGATGATGCTGGGAAACCTTGATATAGAAGACCTCAAATCTTTCATTTGTAGGAGTGTGGCATCGATCTTCCCCCTTAATCACATACTCATGATGACTTATCTAAATTCTTCTTGTATTATTCGTATGAGGCATAAACTATTAAGATTAATAGCAAACTAGACTTTATGTCTAAATGATTGCTACTCTTTCAAAATATTTACTTAGAAGATCATACTCTTTCTCAAACAACCCTGTCACTATGCCAACTATTTCCTGAACTCTTGCTCTGAAATTGCAATTACTGTAAAGGCATGGTATTTGAATATCTTCAGTAAGGCAATAGGAGAACGTCCTCATCACTTGACTTCAAAACCACCCCAAAAGTTGTAGGAATCTGTTCTGATGAATGGTGGGTTATCAGTCTAGGAAGCTACTTGATGGAAAACAAATCATGACTAAAAAGGTATAAGACTTTCCTTTTTGCAGCCCATAGATTAGTTTCAGTTCCAAGGAAGGTGTTTCAGAATGCTCTGAGCAATGGCTACTCCATGGGAGCCTCCAGCATCCAAAGCCACTAGTTTGGAATTCGATTCAGTTGGATGTAGGAGTTTTGCCATGTGCATTATATGGACAGTCTCGTTACTTTATAGCTCTGTTTTTTTAAAAGAGTTCCATAGGGCTTAATCAAATATCTTTTTCTACATTGCCTACTTTATAGATTAAAAAAAAAAAATCCAACATCTTCAGTGTCTATCAATTTTATTCCCATTTCTCACCCGGATTACTTCTCAGGTAGCATGAATGAATCATAATATTTGACTATGTTTTGCCCTCATTAATGTCGTATCAACTTTAATGAAGGCTATTAAATTTACCATTGGAAACCCCACTTGGATTTCCCTTTCCTTGACACTAGGATGGCAATCTGAGGGCCTGTGGTTTCCCAAATATGTAAACTGGGATCACCCACCAATATCATAGCTCCAGTCAGAGTTAGCATGATGTTCACAGAAATCAAATTCATTTACCTAGGCCAAGCCTGGACACATCACCAGGAGCATGGCCTGAGCAGGGAAGCAAGGGGAGAATGGAAAAGGAAGTCACATTTACTGAAGGATGGCCATGTGCCATGATCTCTACACATACCTGATATCATGTTAGTATCAAATCAATTCTAGAAGTAGAAATGTCTCAATTTCATATACGTAGAGAAAAGGAGGTTAAGAGAGGTTGGCTAACTTATCCAAAGTCTATATATTAATAAGTGGAAAAATTAAGATTTAGATCATCCTTTCCCGATTCCAAAGCCCAAGCCCTTGGCAGTGAGAATGGCGGCAGTTTCCAGGGACGGGGCCATGTAGGGGGAGGTGAGCAGTCGTGGCAACACTGGCTCTAGTGCCATTCCTGCCACCCACCAGCTGTAGAAGGTGTTAGCTTGCTAAAGCCTCATTCCCCTCAATCTAATAGTTTGGTGACTATTTAGTCTTCCTATCTTTGAAACACTGCACTAGGGCTCAAAGTTACAAAGATAAGTAAAGTCAGACATAGTCCTCTAGGGGTTTACAGTTCAGTGAGATAGACTAGCAGATAATTATATAATTTCTATACAGTAGATACTAAGATAGAGACCGGGTACAATGGGAGCACAAACTCAGCATTCAGTGGTAGTATTTACTTGTATGTGTTCCACACCCAACTACAAGGTCTATGATTGCACAGACCATGTCCATCTGTAATGCTAGTGTTTGTAGAGGGCCCAGCAGATAGTAGGTATTCAAAAAATATGTAAGGTATGAATGAATCAGCTGGTGTCTGAGCTAAGACCTGAAAGAGGAGAAACAGTCACCCAAGCAAAGAAAGGAAGAAAGGGTGTTTCAGGGAGAAGAAAATGAGGACAGCGAAGTGTGTACGGGGGACTACATGCAATTTCGTCAAAGCACGAAGTATAAGGGGGGAGGTAGTCAGACTGGAGGTTGGAGAAATAAGAGAGGCCTGGTTATGAAGGGCCTTGTCTGGGCTAATGGCTCTTGTTCCTAGGGGTTCATAAATGGATTCTGGGGATTTGATGGACCCCTGAAACTGTAACTAAAGTTTGTGAGCTTGTGTGTAAATGTGAATGTGTACTTTTCTGAGGAAAAGTACATTAATCAAATTCTCAAATGTGAAAAACTTCTACAGACAATGAAGAGCTGTTAAAAAGTTCATGTATGGTCAGAGCTATCATAATAACATTTTAGAGAGATGACTCTAGATGCAGTTACAGAGGATGGAATTCGAGGTAGCAAGAATGGTGATGGGGAAACCAGTGAAGAGATAAATGCAACTATTCAGGAAAGAAGTAATAGGATTCTAAACCTAATCAATGGTACTGGAGATGGAGTGGATATGGACACATTCATGAGGTACTTAGGAATTCAGAGGAGTGTATGTACTGATAGAGAGGGTGACATCAGAGAAGAGAGCGAGAAAGAAAACTGACATTGACTTTTAGGTTTCCAACTCAGGTTGATAAGTCAGACCATTGAATGAGGAGAGGAGAACAAGCAGCTTTGAAAGGGAAAACAAGGAGCTCAGTTTTAACTCATGAGTTTGAGGTATCGATTGGACCTACCAGAATGACCTTGACTATGATCCTGAAGCATGAGGAGAGATCTAGGCTAGAGATCAAGTTTTAAGTCACCAATATCTAAATGAGAGTTTAAACTATGAAAGGAAATGGAAAATATTAGGAAGAAAAACCACAATGGACCAAGAGTGCATGCCTGAGTTGTACAACATCATAAACGCCACTGAATTGTATACTTAAAATTGGTTAAAATGGCAAATTTCGTGTTTATGTATATTTTTATCATAATTTTTTAAAGTCGGGGGGAGTATATACACTTCAAGGAAACTAAAAAGTATAAATTTTTCTTAAAAAAAAAAAAGATGGATCCATGGTTCATGCCACATTTAGAGGACTGAATACAAGGAGAAGCCCATGAGGGAGGTAGGTAAGAAATAATCAGAGATAGGATGAAGGAGACTCAGGAGAGTATTGTCACAGAAGCCAGGGGAATAGAATTCCAATAAAATGCAGGGTGGGGTGGGTGGAGAAGTTAGATAATCGCTACAGCTACTTCCAGAAATAACAGTCAGAATATATGAGCTCTGGGAGAGAGAGAATTTTGGTCTCTGGACTTGTCCATCCAGAACTCCTCAGCAGCAATAAAATGATTTAAATTTCATCTTTCAAAATAAAACTTGTCCATGCTCTGCCAGTTTTGTCTGGGCAGGAAACAGAACTCAGACCAGCTGCAGAGGAGGGTTCTAAATTCCACTTCAGAGCACTGGAATGACTCCCAAGTGCCAGCCTCTGCCCCAAGAGGGGAGAAAGCAGCCTGCAGCAGAGGGAGGCACAGCAGAGTCCTCCAGCCTTTCATCGAGGAGCTGACACTCCCATCTGCCTGGACAAGTCAACGTGTTCCTAGACCCTTTTCCTTCTTTGGTATTTAGACTGAGCAAGTTGCTAGGAAATTACAGGTTAAAGACCACAGCTACCTCTGGCTAGAGGGTCTCTTTCCCTTGAAGAACTTTCCAACAGTGCTTTAGAGACAACCGCATCAATACCAGAGAGAGAGAGGGACAGGAGCAGAGGTGGAAGAAGATAGAAGAACCACTGGGGAACCTCGAGCCATAGCATACTGGCGTTGCGGTGTCCCAGGGTGCCCCATGGCATCATCAGTTACCAACTGGATCCAGGAAAACAGCATTGCCAGTTTTTAAGCTCTATTGGATCATCAGCTATTTTCTTGTCATATTTTTGGCAGAGTTTGGCTAATATCTCTTCAATGTGGTAGAATAAACCTACTAATTCATTCCTTTATGTTAAATGTTTAAAAAGCAGTCTAACCATGTGAAAGAATCTGAGTATCTTCAGTAAGTCAGTGTTAATGCTCAGAAGATGCCAAACCGAGCATAGAACTGTGGCAAACCCACTGCCCATCACCGAGGGTTCTCGTAACACATTTGCTAATAATTTGTGTCTACTCTGCTGTCAAAGGGTAATTGTTACAGTTACCCAGACCCATCCTGGGGTAAGTTAAAATAAGAAATATTGAGGGATCACTGTTTTGGGGGGCAATAAAGCATGTGACAAATAGAAATGAGACCAAAAAAAATGATAGATGAAAGCTTCAGTATTGCCTTTATTATTGTGGGCTGGAGACTGCGGCTGAGTGTGGCAGTAAGTGGACTGGAACTGAAGCCCAGAATTAAATAGATTTAGCAGCCTTGTCGCGGGCATGGGGCCTGTCTGGGGAAAACTTAAAACTACAGAGTTACGGGGAAGCCAATGAAGCTTAAGCTTCATTGATGAAGCTTAATCTTCATCAAACGGGATCCCCGTTTGAAAGGGTCCTAACATGCTCAGTTTACTCCGGTCTTATTTAATGAACCGGTAAAGGGGAAGAGAAAGTCCTGGGGTAAACACACAGGTGCCCTCAACATGGAAGGACACACAGGAGTGGGGAGAGACGCGCTCCCTCCTTAGCTGAGACCGCCATTCAGGCTGAACCGAACCACAGACCCCACCCCGCGTTGGCTCCAAAAATGCCCCACGCCTGGGCATCAATCAGAATCCCAGTCCAAACCCAACTTTGGGATGGAGGATTTCACAAAGGTTTTTGAAGTTGGGCTTCTCTCTGTCTCCCACTAAGTCCTCCCCATTTTATCCTCTTCCCTTGACCCTGGCAACTCACAAACGAAACCGAAACAGCAGCAATGCTTGGTGCTCTGTTGTCCAGAGACCTGCCCCTCTCTTATCCCACTGCAGGAGGACCCAGACAGGAGCCCTCCCTTCCATGCCATGCATCAGAAATCCAAAATTACCTAGAAACCCAGCAAGTAAGAGATATTTTCATTATTCAAGTTTCCAAATCCATACCCTTGAACACAATGCCTCCTTCCGTGTCTTAAAAGAGATGCCCTCACTCGGTGAGCTGAGAACAGGAGAAATTAAAGAAAAAGCCGTGATGCAGATTTGGCCTTTCAAGCCAGGCAACCTTCAGGGCAGGTCATCCCAACAACAAAAGGTCCACTTGGAGGAAGGAGCAGGGCTGGGTGAGACCTGCCCTCATGTTGAATATTCCGTGTCTGCATGCTCACCTGCAGGCCTCTGTGACAGTGCATCATACTGCAGCCTTTGACGGGTGGGAAAGGCATAAAACTATTCATTGAAGAAAATGCCTGATCCCCCCCAGATAGAAGATGCTTGCTTTACCACCCGCTTCCTTTCAGCTCTAGTCACACACACCCCGGAACACCCCCATATCCTGCCAACATGTTTTTAAATTAAAGGGCCATGTTGATTTTTTAAACTTGGTTTTCTCTTTTCTAAATAAAATAAGAATTTAACTTGTGTTGATATTTAGGTTGTTGAAAAATAACGACGGTAGGAATCAACCTTGGCTATTTATCTGCTGCTTTCTTTTCCTCTGAAATCTCTTTCTAAAGTTTCCAGTGAATTGCATGCAGGGCCTGTCCAGCTCTCACTTTGTGTCATACAATCAGGTCCGTGCATGTTCCTGCTTCAGGCTCCTCCACCTCAGTGAGCACTCTCAGACAGAGAGCCTGGAGTAGAGCTGTGCTTCCAGGCTTGGGGGCAGGCTCATGCTGAACTTGTGAGTTCTCAGAAGCCCCTTCTACCCTTCCAGCTCACCCCCCGAGACAGGGCCTGAGTAGGCACAATTCCATAAGAGGGGTCACTGACCTCAGTGGTTTCACTCAGACTTATGGTAGTGACCATGGAGGTCTGGGGGTGTCTCTCCAGTCCTGGCCAGCCTTTGCCCTGGTGAAGGGAGGCAGCAGAGGCCTAGCCATACACAGGTCCTGAGGCACGCCCAGAGCTGCAGTGAGTCCATAACTCTCCTGGGCTCCGATCCAAGAAGCTTTTAGGAGCAGGTGGCAGTTAGCACAGGGTGTGCCAAAAACAGTGAGCCAGGACGTGAGAGGGCAAGTCAAAGGCAAGAGTCCAAGAGCAGGAAAACAGAACCCAGAGCAGAGGCAGATTCTGGGGTACCAGGCTATGCCGTGTGTGCTCTGGAACTCTGAACATGCCTCCCGGCCACTGGAGCCTACTACTCAGCACCCAGGGGGCTTCTTTATATGGGACTTGGTGAAGATGCAGAACAGTTTAGAATACTTGAACTAATTTCAAGAGTGAAGCAAATACCATTCACTAAACAGTGTGATGCGTATGTATTTCTACACTGCAAACTGATATATATTCAATGAGTAACAGAGCCATCCTTACAGTTGTCAGTTCCTCTTCACAAGGTTATTGGTTGAAGCTCCAGGCCAAGCTCATGTTTAAGGGGAAAGAAGGTTCTGTTCCTTCCCAACTTCACTCTGAGTACACTTTCTCCTATGTGACACGTGATCCACAGTGGGCCACGTAGGCGAAGTTTCTTCTATCAGAGCAGATACGGCAGTTACAAACACGGTTTTAATCTCTCATGCAGCTGCTTAAAGTTTAGTCTTTAAATTACAGATATTTTTTAAGTGAATTTTTATAAATCTGACAACATAGTGTAACAGTTAAGTGAGAGGGAGGCAAGATTCTAAAGTCAAACAATAAAATTTTGCAAAATTAAAATTGTGGGCATATAAATATATCTATAAGTGGTTTGTGGAGGTTCTTGGGTACATTTACATACCTTTGCTGAATCTCCATTTTCCTTACCTACGAAAGAGGGGAAAATAGTCCCTACAAAAGAGACATTAAAATTAGGCTCATTTAATTAAATGAGATGATGTGTATGTAGCACTTTGCATGGTGGCAGGTATGTAAATAGCGCACAATAATGATCAGCTATTGTAAGTAAAATCAGTGCTGATCACACCATGAAAATGCAAAAGTTTCAGAAGGAATGACCCCGAAAATGTCATCCTAAATGACTTGGGCAGATTAGCAGGCGCCCTTCACCTGGGCCTTTGACCCCCAATCTTTCCCTCTTCAGGCTTGTACTCTACAGCATCCAAGAAACAAATCTGATCACAGTGCCCCTGGGGCTAAATATGCCACGGTCACCTTTGCCCCAGGATAAGAGCCAGTCTCCTGGCTTGGCTTACATGGCCTCTCGCAGTGGGGACTCCACCTCCCTTTCACCCTCAATGCCGTGCACTTTGCGTTTGCCTTTCTGTACCAGAATGCCAACTTCTCGGCCCTGCAGGAGGGCCCGTGTCGCCTCCTCTATGAAGTGCTAGTTCGCAGGCACTCAGTTCTTAGCACTTGCTTAGAGCAATGACCTGCTGGTTAAACCCGTGAGCTGTGGAACCAAACTGCCCAGGTTTAAATTCTGGTTTGTCTCCGTGACCTTGGGCAAGTTTCTTCACCTGTCCTTGCCTCAGTAATTTATCTATAAGATGGGAAGAATAGTATTATTGAATTCATAAGGTCATTAGTGAGAATTAAATGAGCTAATATGGAGAGCATGTTAGTATATAGAATAGTCCTTGGTACATAGTAAACGCTCAATAAATATTAGCTGTACTAATACCAGTTATTATCATCATAATCATTATTTCTGTTCAACAAGAACAGAAGCTCTTTAAGCATTGAAACTGTCTATTTTATTTACTGCCTGGCACCTAAGAAGTGCTAGGTACACAGCTGTTGAACAACATACAGCCCCCTGCCTGTGGTTAACTACTTATACATCTCCCTCAGCAGATCGTGAGCGCTTTGGTTCTGTCTAACCAATGCAGTATCCCAGAGATCTGCTCTGTGGGCACAGAACAGACCCTCAATAAATGTTTGCTGAACGAATACATGAATGAACCTCTGAGGTTGTGTGTACCTGTTATCTCTTAGTAAAACATAAGCTTCAGGTCTAAGTTTATCAAAACTCCATGCCCTTTGTTCGGTGTTAACTATTGCACCACTTAAATAACAGTTCCTGAAAGATCATGAAAACCAGGCAGTGCGGTTGGGGGCTCTGTGTGGGGCTGTGTCTAGAGCAGGAGAAAGTTCTACCAGGAGTTCCTGCCCCTGGGCATATCCCCTCCCCCGGCGTCCCTCGTTGCACCTGCTCCTTCCTGAGTCCCATGCTGTCCTCCTCTGCTTCAGCCAGGGAGAACTGCGCCTCATAAGGGCACAATTCCAAGCCTAGCTGGAGAAAGGCCAGAGGTAACTTTGTCCTAATCCAGGAAGTCTTCTCTCAGCACAGAAGGCTCCTCTCTCTGCTTTTGAGCCAGGTCCTTCACCCTTCCCACTTCACAGGAAACCTTCTCTTTCTTCCAGAAGGGAATTTAAATATTTCCCCACACTCCTTAAGCCTTTCTGCTTCAGTTCCTCTACCTAAAGTGAAATATAAAATCAGGAGGGGGAGATTGTACATAATGTGAATAAATGTAGTCTGTAGTCTTCACTTAATTATAACTCAGTATAAAAGACTGCTGCTTTATAAGCCTCTCAGTAACCAAAACCATTTATGATTCCAAGTGCAAACAGATTTATGACCTGAAATACCCATCCTGTTTGCTGTCATGGGGAAATAGAGGGAGGGTGAGCTACAGCTCAATGTTTGACATGATAGCTTTCATCTCAATCGCCCAGCCACGTCTGCTTACATCTTATAGCTCATTTTATCCTCACGTCAGTGCAGTGAGGCAGGTAATGTTTAGTATCTCCATTTTATGGGCATGGAATGCAGAGACTGAGAGATCAAGAGGGTTGTCCTTAACTAACAATAAGTTTAGAAAACACACGTGATTTCTTTGTGTCATCACTGAGAGCATCACTCTGTGCTGTAGCTCATATATAAATGTTGCGGATCCAGAGACATCCTCTCTACCACGTCCATGTCCATCCACTGGCCCCTGTGCTCTAACCCCACCCACTGCCCACCCCTGCACTTGCACTTGTAAGGCTACAGCTCCCTCAGGGACAGTCTGGCATTCCCAAGCTTTGGCTTGGGAGGCGGGTTGTTAGTTCCTTGGCTTTTTGGTCAGAGACATTCCAGGAGTAATAGCTGCCTTTAAACAGCTTCCAGTAGCCCCTGCTGAGCACTGGGATGGGAGTGAGTCATGTCCTAGCTCTGCCATTAACCTGCTGTGTTACCCTGCACAGGCCACCCAACCTCCCTTCTCTGTAAATGGAGGCAGAGGGGCAGCTTTTAGAATCTGATCATTCTGTGAATGGTCTCCCAATTGCAAATTTTTAAAGTACAACTTCAGTAGTTTATTTCTTCATTATGCTATGTTAAAGAAAAAAAAAAGGAAAAAGAAAATAGAGATTAAAAAAAGAAGAAAATTACCATCAACTCACTACCAGCAAAACCACTATTAATATTTTAGTAAGTATCCCTCATTCTTTTGCTCTCACTCTTGACACACACACACACACACACACACACACACACACACATACACAAATCCATTCTTTAGACCAGGGATGTTTTCTTATGTCATTTGAATATTATTTGAAAGCATAATGTCTATATAATAATTGATTACATGGTATTTCTATAATGTATTATTTGGTTATTCTCTAATTGTTAAACATTTAGGTTTTCCTTCTATTATTTTCTTATTATTAATTATTATTATTTTTATCATCATCTGTGCAAATATACTTGATTATTTTCTTGGACTAAAAGTGGAACTTCCAGCTTTATTCAGAAGAAGAACCTATAACAATTAATACCTAGGACAGTTTGCCCCTCACCACCTCCCCTCCTGAAAGTTGTACCCCTTTTCGATCCCGGCAGCCAGGAGGGAAGGAGAGTAAAAGGGACTTAAATCTGCTTCGCGAACCAGCAGCCCAGAACACCAACACCAAGTAGGATCTCTGTTGGCTAGAAGTTCACAACCATCTCAGGCCACAGCAACCATGCCTATTTTCAGGACTAGCCTAGGCACATTCTGAAGTGAGTGTAATTCATCTTGGGTGCCTGCCTCACCCCCTGGCCACCACATAACCATGTGATGTGACTGCTGCGTTGACTCAGCCACCGCACCCCTCCCTCCCAGGTTCAGCAGCAGCTGCTCCAGCTTTCACTCCCTGGAATCCATCTGCCCTTTACTGCTTCTTCTTTTTTTTAAAATTAATTAATTTATTTTTTATGGCGACATTGGTTAACAAAATCCGAAAAGTTTCAGCTGTACATTTTAACAGTAAGGCATAGATATATTTACACTGTGTTTACCTCCCATAGTTAGATTTCTTTCTGTCATCACATATTTGACCTCTTTTTACCCCATCTACTACCCGCTTCCCTCTCCCCGCTACTCTATGGTTACCACGAGTCTATTGTCCATGTCCATGAGTCTCTGTTTGTGGCTCTGGACTTTCCATCCACAGCCTCGTGAATTGGTTACATGCATCTATGTGAACAAGTTCTGGGCAGCAGGCTGAATCCTGAGTAGAGCTGTCCTGAGTCCAGCCCAGTTGGCGGCAGATCCAAGATGTGGAAGGGTGTCACTAGGCAGAGGGCGATAGTCCAGAGGCAGATGAGCAGTGATCGGCCACCTCAATGCCCAGTTACATGGGCAGCCACCTGCGCTGTCTCTTGCAGGGTTGCTTCTTTAGAATGTTGCTCAAAGAGAAGATCCAGGCCTCACTGAAAGAAAAAAACATCTATTTCTCATGAGAATTGGCTACATAGAGCGAGTTGCCCAGAATGATGGGCAGAGTTTCAGCTATTTGCTTGGCAAACTGTGCTCTTCTCTGGGCCCTAGATCTGTGTATTGGTTATGGGAGGGGGAGACCACAGGAGTTGCCTTGCCCCACCCTGGGCTCACGTGCTAGTTGCACGCATGGCCTGCCCCATGGCTGACCGCCCTCTCTCTTGGCCCCACAGTCCGATGGCTCCATCCTGGCAATCGCCCTGCTGATCCTGTTCCTGCTCCTGGCCCTGGCTCTCCTGTGGTGGTTCTGGCCCCTCTGCTGCACTGTGGTAAGTGTCCCAAGCTGCTCCTCCTCCTCACCTCAAGCCTTGGGCCACTCAAAGCAGAAGGTGACACAAAGTGAACGGGTCCATGAGTAGGATAGGGTGACAGAAAAACATGTAAAGTTTGAGGACAAATCTTGCATTGTTTATATAATTTATACAAAACTGGCAAAAACTAACATTGTCCAATGGACTCACAAGTCATTAAGAGTCCATATGGCTTAGAGAAGTGAGGTGGCCAACGGGAACACATTTTAGGTAGGACAGCTGAGGTGGATGCTCTAGTTCCAGTACCTAGGAGGGATCCACAGAATACTGTAAATGATGAGTGTTATTTGACATTTAATAAATATTTACACGTGTGTAGAATGGTACGTGTGTGCACACACACACTCACACTTGTTGAGTTGTCCTAGCTGATACTCTTCCAAGACCACCTGGTCTTGGCAGCTAATCATAATCAGCCCATCCGAGAGACTGTCCTCTTTATTTTTAACAATTAAGAGTGGCACACATCTTTATTTCTTTACTTTTAGCTAGCATTTATAGGACGCAGCTGCTGTATGCCTAGCACTGGTCTAAGCACTTCTGCTACAAGATCAATAAAAGCCAGCCTCCTCCCTTTCCTCATCATCTGGAGCCAACACATAGCTCTGACCAGTGTCTCCATGAACAGCTTAGGGTTTGGAATAAGCCATCATCACCTGCCGTGCCCAAATGATAAGTGCCTCTTTATCAATTTTAATTCCCCGGCCCCTAGACTAGGAAAAGCTCAAACTAAGTAATAACTAAGTGAAGGCAAACACATGAACTCTCATATGTCTAGTTCTAGCAAGTGCCCTGCCTTTATACAGTGTCAGAGCATGCACTATAAAGCCCAGGTGAGTTTGAAGTGAGTGCTGCTCTGCTGCTATGGCATCTTCCATTTCCTTATATCTTAGTTCTTCCAGGGAGGGTCTTACAGGGCCAAAGAGACAGTGAGCCTGTCTAGCCAAGAGCTTGTCACATTTTATCTCTGCTATCTCTGAGTACTCCAGCACTCAGTATACAGTGTGAGTGACTCACATTCGCGTGTAGAACTGAGTTGAACAAAGACCATAAACTCATAGAGTGCTAGATTTGAAATGGAGGGGGAAAGGGCTGTGAATGACATTTTAAAGAGGTGGTAAATAAAAGAGATGAGAAACTCAGCCAGAGTGAGGATCCGTGTGGCAGGGACTTCTGGAAAGAAAGAGGCTCTTGCACCAACAGAAGCCTCTGGGTGAGGGGAAGAGACGACTTAGAGTAGACAAGAACATGTGTGTGCAGGGAGGCACCCACGACGGGTGTGAGTCTCGGGCAAATAGTGCAATCCAGACTGGACTGATTTCACCAAGATTTTAAACTGATTCTTACCACAGCAGCCCCAAGAGTTAATGTTGTTTTAAATACTTAAGGCCGTATAGCCATTTTATGTTGAGGATCAAAAAAACCCATGTCAGCCAGAGTGCTTTCTATAGTGACTCAAAAGAAAAAGAAAGCACATTTTTATTTTCAAGTCTGGAACTTGAAAAAACCTTGCAGTGGGCTCTTAAAGAAAGGGGTGGTTGGGGTGATGGTGATAGTTGTGGCGATGGCAGCAATGAACACCAGGGCTTCTGTTGTAGTAGGCATCGCCCTTGTTCACCTAGTCCCTCTGATTATTTAAAAAAAAAAAAATGGTTACATCTGAGTGAAGACAACTAGGAGCAATAAAACAGCCAAGCAGTGCTCCACCGCTTACTAACTGTGTGATGGTGGGCAAGTTACTTAACCTCTCTGTGCCCCAATTTCCTCATATGTGTAATGAGGACAATAAGCACCAACCTCATAGGTAGATGGTAAATATTAAAGAAGTTTATAAGTATACATTGCTTAGAAACAGCACCTTGCACATAGTAAGTGCTGTGTATTATTATTAATAATATTAAAACTATTTACAATAATGGGAATATATTACTGTACTGTAGGGCATTCAATTTATATTAATGGGAAATGTCTCTTTTTCTGGTTTATTGAGATATAATTCACAGATAAGATCGTATAAGTTAAAATGTACAACATAGTGATATATGTATATATTGCAAAATGATTACGATTACCACAATAAGTTTAGCTCCTATCCATCACCTCACATGGTTACAAATTTTTTCCTTGTGATGAAAATTTTTAAGATCTACTGTCTGCAACTGTCAAACAAACAATACAGTATTATTAACTAGTCATCATGTTGTACATTACATCCCCAGAACTCGTTTATTTTATAATTGGAAGGTTGTATCTTTTGACTACTTTTATCCAATTCCGCCACCCCTACTTCTGGCAACCACAAATCTGATCTCTGTTTCTGTTAAGTTTGGTTTTTTTAGATTCCACATGTAAATGAGATCAAATAGTATTTTTCTTTCTCTATCTGACTTATTTCACTTAACATAATATCCTCAGGGATTTTCCATGTTATTGCAAATGGAAGAATATCCTTCATTTTTATGATTGAATAATATTCCACTGTATATATATCTATCACATTTTTTTATCCACTCATCTGTTGATGGCACTTAGGTTGTTTCCACGTCTTGGCCATTGAAATAATGTTGCAGTGAACATGGGGGTGCAGATATTTCTTTAGGATAGAGATTTTGTTTCCTTTGGATAAATAACCAGAAGTGAAATTGATGGAACATATGATATTTCTATTTTTAATGTTATAAGGAACCTCCAAACTGTTTTCCATAGTGTCTGAACCAATTTACATCCCCACCAACAGGGCACAAGGCTTGCCTTTCCTCCACCTCCTCACCAGCATTTGTTATCTCTTGTCTTTTTGCTGACAGTCATACTAACAGGTGTGAGGTGATATTTCATTATGGTTTTTATTTGCAGGGAAATGTCCCTTAATTAATGTATTTCGGTATTGGAAGCAGCGTCGTCCGAGGCCAGGTTATTTTGCAATATTCAAAAGATTTTTCAATGAATTTATCTGGTTAATTTATTTATCACGTTGCTTTCGAAAGCAGCCAGAATGTCTTAAGTGCTGAAGGATTTCTTTACAAGGAAAGGTCTTGGAGATTAATTTTCCTGTTTATGATATCTATAAAAACTGCCCTCACCCTAATTTCTGAAAACTGGCCAGAGTTCTGATGCTCGGTGTGCCCCCAAACCAAGTTTATCACTCGTTTCCTTGATGAGTGGTGATGCTCTAAGGGAGACAGAATAAAGCCATGTGTTTTGTAGAGGGAGTATGCAGGAAAGAGGCTAAACAGTGCCTTCCTCCACCAGGATCCTGGTTCAGAGGGTCCAGGAAGTTTCTTTCTCCCAAGTCACCACAGTTCTGGGACTAGCAGAGAGTGTCCTTGTAAATGATGGACCTGAAACCTTCCTCTGTCACTCTCCCCACTCTGCCCCAAGTGTGAGAAATGCCCTATGACCTGGTACCAAAGCTGCATCTCGATGATGGGAACTAATCAGAAGGCAGAAAGGGCCTGCAAAATGTGAGGTACATGAGATGTATCTCTGCTGTGCCCCTTCCTTCCCCTTCTGCAAAGTTTTCTCCAGGAGCAATATTCAAAATATTTAGCAACCCAGTTGCAAGACCCCCCACCTCAATTGTGCCAAACATTAACCTTTTAATTGTTAGATATGGGATGGGGAAGGTCATAAAGTCCTGGAGGGTGGCCAGGGTAGAAGGGGAAGTACTCAGGTCTCTACTTACTAAGCATAAAGAACATTTTTAAATGTAATGACCAGCATGACAAGACTAGGCATAGTCGGCACTATTAGGCCTGCCCTCTGCCTCAGCATCCTCTTGCTTCCTGCTGGCCCTGTCTGGAAAAAGAAATCTGAAGGATGAGAGTGACCGGTGCTACCTATTGCATTTTGCCTTCCCTAAAGGACCCCACTCCCACCTGGGCTCTTATCTTCCTGATTGATGAAATCTGGGTTAATTTATTGCCCTCGTGGCAGGGTATAATCTATTATTAATGACTTGTGGAGAGAGAGAAAGAGAGAATTGGCCAGACCCTTGTTCAAATCCTCTTAGTGCTTCTCACCTTGGTCTTCAGTGTCATTAGGTAAAGCTTTGGTTCCTAAGATTCCTACATTTATTCATTGACACAAAGCACTCACATTGAAAGAGAGAGAGGCATTGGACTATGCACCCTGGGTTTATTTGCATTTTCAAAAAGGGAATTCGAGGAGTCAATCTTTTACCCTAAACAAACAAACAAATAAAGCCCTGCCTCAGTTCCACAAGGGGCATTGCCAGAACCCTCTAAGTCATGTTTTGGCCACTTCATCTACTCATAAGTTTGGTTCAGTATTCCTGAAATCCCTAAATAGAACTTTAAAAAGAAGAGGCCTAGTAAATCTGAATGAGAAGATCACGAAAAAAGAGCTGAAATATATTAGAAGAGTAAATGTATGAATGGCTGGAATGTATAGAGAAAAAACAACAACAGTGAATCAGTGATATTAGAGCACTAAACTGTTCTAGAAAATGCAGAGCCTACCATCATCCCAGCCAAGAAGCAGTGCCCTGACGTGAGCCTGCAGCCCAGCTAGGGTGGCGGCTTCATGTACACAAAGGCCAATGGAGACCGGCTCCTCCAAATGAAGAATCTAGGGGATAGAATAAATGCCTGCCTGTTCTCTTAATATATCGAACCCTCTTCTGAACACCCTCAGTTCCCTAATTCCCACCTCACTTACGTTGCCCATCCCTACACCTAGATCGAGCAATTTAATTGTATATAGTCTCCTCTCCTGCTCCCAAGGTGCTGGTCACTTCAGAAGAGAACAACACCAGCATGCACGTTTATGAGTACCGCGGCATGCTTAGCAAATGTTACCAGTCTCTCTCCCAAACTCTTACCATTCCCCTGCAGATCCCTGTTCTACCTCTGACCCTTTCACTCTCAATAGACAACCTGCCCTACTATCTCAGTGAAAAAGTAGAAGCTGTCCTGTTCGAAATGCTTCCACTCCAAGCGACACATATACTTATGACCTCCTCCAACATTCCTTCTCCTGAGAAGCAGCCTTGCCCCTTCACTCTCTCTTTCCACTGTGTTCTTTATTTTGTTCGCTCTCACTTCATCTTTGCCTGTGGTATCTTCATCCTTTCCACTGTCTTTCTCTCCTCTGCCTACTCAAGTATACCAGCCTCCTTCAACCTTTTAAAATGTCTCATACCTTATTTCTCCTTTGAGCTACTCTCTTATCCTTCCCTTCCTCTTATATGCAAACTTCTTCGCAGAGCAGACCCTCCACAATTCCTCCCATTCATTTCAGCCACTACCCCCAACCTCCATCAGCACGATTTCTCGAGTCCATCTCTTGCAAGCCTAAATTCCCTGGCCAGCAGTCTCTCTTCGTTTTTCATTCTATATTAGCTCTTTCATCTGTAGGCACTGTTGACCTCTCTCTCCTATAAACTTCCTCCTCTACTAGCTTGTGCAGAGTCTTGTCTTACTTCTCTGTTCAGGTTTTCTTTGTCTCCTTCACGAGCTCTTCTCCCTCTATCTTTCATTCTCCAGGTTTGCCTTGAGACTTCTCTGCATGTTGAGCCCAGGCAATATTGCAAAATCCCATTACTTCAACTATAATGGATATGCTGATGGCTACTTATATGTCCACCCCTCACTGGTCTTACCTACAGAGGACCAGGCCCATAGTATACAGACCCAGTGGACATCGCAAATGTAGGCATCTCACCCTTAATATGTCCCAGTCTAAATTCATCACATTATCCCCAAAACTGCTCTTCATCAATGGGTATGTCACCATTCTCTGAGCTGCCCACACTAGAGAACACAGAGCAGTTGTCGATACCTCCTTCTGTCCTTCCTTGTCTTATCACACTTCAGAGTTGTCTGCGGTGTAGCCTCTTCTGTCACACTCTGTCTTATCTGTCACTTTCATTTGTACCCTCTGCCCCAGCACAAGCCCAATACCTGGCACTCAATAGTTACTTAATAAATTGTTGTGGAATTAATGAATGAATGAATGTCATTGCCTTAGTCTAGGAGTCTGCATTTCTAACTGCTCTTTTAGTCTTTCTTATCTTCGCTAGAGAAAATTTTAATTTAAAAAAAAGTAATCAGGTCATAATCCTACGCATGTCCCTGCCTAGAATCCTCTACTATTCAGTGTCTCCAAAATGGACTTTAAAATCCTTGACATGACACACGTACACCTATGCCAACCTGGCCACCACCTACTTCTGCAGCCTTTTCCCTTCTCATCCCTATGCATAGACTCTCTTGGCACCTTGTGCCTGCTTCCTTCATCACACTGACCATGCTGTTATAATTGCTTGTTTGTCAGTCTTCCCCTGTAGGCACAAGCTGTTGGAAGCCAGGGCTGTAGTTCCCCAGAGCATAACTGTGCCTGGCTCAAAACTGTTACTCAATAAATCTCAAAGTTTGTTGCGCAGCTAAATGGATGGTGCGCCATCTCCAGGCACACTCTCTTCTTTGAGGATCCTTGAACATACCACGTACGTATTTACCTCCATTTCTTTGCTCACATTGTATCCTGAAATAGTTGCTGAAATAGTTTCATCTTCTTTGTCTATTCTGTCAACAATTCTTCTTTCTTCAAAGTCTGGCTCACTGATCTCTCCATCTCCATAGCTTCCCACACACTTTTCCCCACGTGGGGAGAATTTGCTGCAACATCACTTGGTTTCCATAGTACTTTTTTCACACATCTATTAGAGAATTTTCTCACGATGACAAGTATTTATTCATTCATAAGTATATTTCTCTCACTATACTGTGAACTCCTCCAGGGGAAGGAGAAACCAGTCTCAGAAACTAATCCCAAATAGGAGTATAGGGCCTAGCACCTAGTTTGTATGTTTCCAAGTTGAACTAAAAAGCTAAATCATCTTGGGGGATGGGGAATGGATACAGAAAGAACCTACAAACCAACAAACTATATTACTTGGTAATTTCATGGGTGTTTGTATTACTATGTTTTATAACTTACAAATATTACATAACAAAATACATTTATATCTACATTTATAGTTTCTTAAATAAAATTGTAGAAGTATGCCCATTTTATTGGGAAGTTAATGGTATACAGGAACCCTGAGTAAAAAGATTTTGCTATATTTCGCATGAAAAGTTCCAGAAATTGGTTGCATAACAATGTGAACATAGTACTTAAAAATGATTAAGATGTTAAATTTTATGTTATGTATTTTTTACCACAACTAAAAAGAAAAAAATTGTGCTATAAAGTTGCAATTCTCTGTAATCCAACTAATTAAACCACACTAGTCAGGTCAAATCAAATCATCATATTTTTGTTCAAATAATGGCAAATATTTTTATTCAGTTCGTGTGCATGTATTCGGAATTTCTCTCTATATAAACAGAAGTCTGTTCTCTGTTGTTTTGTTTGTAATGGCCTTGTAGGTCTCTTATGCACAGTTAGTGCTTAAAGAACTTATGTAAAAGATCATGTTTAACTTACATTATTGAATTTCAAGGACAGTTCAACAAATAAGCCCCTTGGACATCTCCAAAGACAAATTGCAAAGGACCACAATTAATCTAGAACTTAATATGCCTTAAATTGAAATAAAATAAAGTCTGCAAATAATGTTCTCCACACCTTTAAGCGTAACATTTACTTTGCAGGGCCAGACAACAAAGCCTAACATCACCGAAGGGACTTATTGACAGTTTATTTAAAAGAAACCTGACTAGTACAAGCAGCTCCTTAGCTAGGCTAGACCCATTGTGCTTTCTGGAGCCCTTTCCGGCCTCCGCCCATTCCCATCTGGACACTTTTCACTCTGCGGCCTACGACATTATTTTTCACTAACACATAGCACTCTGCCATGGCCTGCCCTCACCTCTGGAACTCTGCAGCTCTCGCCCCACACGGCCAGTCTGTTTCACCTTCACCTTGCCCTCCTGGCTTCCCTCATCCCTGTTGCACTGGCCTTGCAGCTTCCTGATGGTCCACCCACCACATCCTCAGTCCGCTGGGCGAACTGGAAAGGAGTGAGCTGTCATTAAAGGCAACTAGATTCCCATAGAGACCTTATATCAGATAAAGATAAATCTATTCATCTTAATTTCCTCACATAAAAAATTAGAAAATTGGAATCATATTGCCTCTAAGGGTGCTCCCTTATAGTCTTACCTTCTATAAGTGAGTCTGCTCCTCCACTTCAAGATTCCCTGGCCTCTGGTTCTCAAACCTGGTTACACATCAGAGACATCTGAGGATTATATGATACAAGTAATCAGGAACACCATTTACAAATTCTGTCCACAAAATAGTAGTACCTACAAGATGTGAATAGGTACTTCAGAACAAGGAGTATTTAAATAATAAGTTCAAAAGACACCATTCAACTAAATTTTTACTGCAAGACTTCTCAGAGCCTTTAGTAAATTAATTTGCATCGTGAATCCCTAAACTTATTTTGACCCTGGAACCCTTCTTTACCTCTTTACCATCATCCACTGACATACTGACACCTGGAAGGACACTAGTATTCTGCCAAAGCCTGTTTAGAAAACATAATCCTAGACAATGCTAAAGTAGCTGATTCTCGGGTTCTGATATGCAGCCTCTTTCATACCCTCCTCGAAGGCTGTGTCAGTGCCAACAAACTTGCACATACTGTGAACATTATCAACACATCCTGTTTCTTGTGTGCCCTACTTGAATCCCACAGGAACTGCCAGTGGCTGACATCACCTTGCCCTTAACCCGGGCAGACCAGATGCTCTTCCTCCAAGCCTCAGGGAATCCGAATTTATGGATTTTTTTTAATTGTCTCACATACGGTTTTATAGTGACTCTGACATATCATCTAATAGAAAATATGCATAGCTATTCTTTGAAATTACCGTGTAAATCACTTAGGTCTTATCGACTAATATTAAAATTCCTGCCAGTACTCTCACTTTAGTTATTGGTGAATTTAGCCTTTTAAATAGTCCCAGTCTTAAGAAATGAGATGAGAGGTCAAAAATTACTTGAAATTTAAGTTCTAAATGGCAAAAAAATTTTTAAAGGTGAGCTCATTTCTTTGAAACTTTCTTGTTCAACAACTTGGCACTAGCCTTTGATAAACTTTACAGTGTAAAATTATTAGATTCAGGCAGTTCTTGGCCAGCCTTAATGCACTGTAATCAGCTGTGAGGTTTCTATTATAATTATGCTGTTTGCATAGTGGTATGATTCATTTATCTGCCATCACCTAGCATCTCATATTTCCTGGACATTTTCCACATCAAGTTACCTATTTTTTTGTGGTTTCTTGATTTTAATTTGAAGGATATTTATTATAAGGCTTGGGAATCAGAATGAAAGTCTAAAATATAACAGCGTGAGAACAAGCATCCCCTTCTATCTGTGATATTAAAACCCTTGTTACATGGCTTTTCAGATCTCAATTGGCATTTCTTCTATACACAGTTCTGTTCTGATGGCTCCTCTTTACATAGAACCTAAGAGATCAGGGAGGCAGCAGAGGAGTTGGTGTCGAGAGATCAGCCTAGAAGTCTTAGGATGTGCAATGTTTTAAGTCAAAGGCTCCAGATATTTAGGCATCTAAATACATTCATTTGAGCTAACCCCTCTGAGCATGCAAGAGGTAAACATTTGTGAAAAATCAGTTACTCTTGACTGGTGATACAGTGGAATACATAACAAAACAAAATTTTTTTAAAACCCTCGAAAAAATATAAGAGAAGTTGTTTTAAATGCCTAGCCAAGTTCACAAGAAAATAGGAGATATTTCTAGGGCCAAAATAAAGAAGGACCTGGAAATATGATGGTTAGCTGACTCTAAAACAATGGCAGTCCTAGGAGAGATTTTCTGATCTTAATAACCTAGACATTTTATTTAATAGCCTTACATAGGCCCACAAAAGTTTGGGAATTGGAATTGAGCCTCCTGCCTAATGCTCGGACCTCGAGTGAAAGGATGAGTGGGGGAGCGGGGAGTGGGCAGGGAGGTGTCTGTATATGTGTCTGTATCCCTAAGAATTCAGACCCATAACCTCTCTGGTTTAGAGTTCAATATATAGTACTTGGGGTTCTGTATATTACAAGCTGAGAAGTGGTCACAGTTTGGAAGTGTTTAGGAATCTACAGAAAGAAACTTGAATCCTCTCTGCCAGGTTGGTGCCTCAACCCAATCTCCATAGGATTCCCACAAAAAAATGCAAACTACATATGAGCTCATGAGCTCACAATCTAAAATTACCAAAAACTCCAAAAATATTATTACTCAGATTCCTTGGGATTTTACTATACATGGAAAGCACAAAAGACCAGAGAGCAGATAAGAAGTTAGAGCCTGTCAACGGTCTCTCCTTTGCTCTCTCCAAAGTTAACAACAGTTGTTAAGTAGCATACTTCGAAAGTTCTCTAAATACCATCGTTTCTCATATCACATGAAGGCTGTTCTTAAAAATATTACTGCATATGGAATTTCAGCCCTGTGAAAACAAGACTAATGGGAGAAAGAGGTGCAGAGCAGAATATTCAAAACTTTGCAATCTTATAAAACAATAAATTTTTAAAAATTAAGAATAAACTCAAAAATTTCATCATTTTTAGCATCTTAAATTCTTAATTACAATAATTCTACTTTACCTTGATTTTATAAAATAAAGACATGAAGTTTCCTGGTGGATATCAATATGGTGCAGCACTGTGGCTTTGCGTTACAGAGACAGGATGGAAGGAAGGAAGAACATTCTTAGATTGAAGTGTCACGACAACAGAGGTAGATGGCTGTGACTCACTGTCTTGTTATTCCTCAGCACCAGCTTAAAATAGAAATTTAACTTTTGTTGTTTTGCCAAATTCCTTTTTTCATAACAAAAAAAAAAAAGCTACTTGCGTGGTTCCAAATAAGGCCGAATGCCATGAAAGTGCTGTTTTGCTGCTGTCAGCATTATCGCCTTTTCTTCGACTCATGGCATGTGCTTCTGATCCCCTTTAAAGCAAATGATGCCTCCTGCAAGTTCCATTCTCGTTTCTTTTGTCTCTTCATCGCGGTCTCTGATGAAGTTCAGCGTGGGTCCCTTTCCTCACCATGCCCCATTTATCTCACCTCTCTCCACAGGCTTTACCATGAGCTTTTTAAGGCTTTTCTCCTTCATTCAGTCCCTGCATACTTATAACCGGGGCACACGTTCATGCTGAGGATGCTGTGTTAAATGTTTTCATGAAGAAAAGTATATAGCTCAGGGAACGATATATATTTGCATTGCACGAGGGTAAAAAGAATTGAGAAAGCCGATGCGGTGTGTGAGGTTTTGTGTGTTCCTCCCAGGCTACTACTGGCAGCTGGGCGGCATCTTCACATTCACCTGATATTACTCAGTGACACCAAATAGAATCAGCTCATACTTTAAAACGGTAAATGTCAGATTATGTGAATTTTACCACAACCAAAAAACTGAAATATATATTACCTTCTACTGTACCTCATGAAAAAAATCAGATTTTGAGCTAATGTGATTTCATAGTTTAGCGATTTTATTATCCAATTTACCTACTTTCATATAAACAAATTCATATATTACATACCTGTGTTATAACAAAAGAGGCTGTACATGTCATCCATGTTTTCAAGAAGCCTTCATAGAAATTTAGTTTGAAACACAAAGCTGGAAAGTGGATTTTTGAACCACAAGGCAAATGAATTTACTTAGAGTATGGGGGTAGGAGATAGAATGGCGTATCAATTAAGTACTGTAATTAACCTTGAGTCTAACTCATGACTCTAATGAGATCCCCATGATGCGTCCAAGTGTCAGAATGCCCTCTAAGCAATTGGGGCTGTTAGCATATTAATTACTAAAGAAACATTTACATAGTGAGTAGAGAGACCATACATTTCATATCACTGAAGTGCTTTTTGAGAAGCAAGGAAGTTTAGAATAATCAGAAGTGCTTTCTTTATCTTTTCCTTTGCAAGAATGCACACATATTCATTCAAATAGTGCTGAATAACAAGCACTGACTATGTGTCAGGAGTTAAAAGCTGCCTATATCTTAGAGTCCAGTGCGGAAGAAAGACAAGCAAATACATTTCAGTGAGTTAACTGCCAAAGGTGCAGACAGTGAAAGATAAAATCTGTGTCCCTAACTCCCAGGCCACCATCCTCCTGGGATTGTTTCAGGGCTGGATCTGGGAGTCCAGGCCATGCCAGCTCTGCCCACGGATGAGCACCGACACTCACCATGGGAAGCAAGAGAGTGTCTGCAAGCAGAGCTAGAGTTTCCTCCAGAGATAGTTCTATGTTTCCTCCCAGATGGGGCGCATGAGCAATGGAGACCCCATAGTTTCTGACAATAGAGCAGGGACACCATAATTTTTAGACTGAAACATTTTTAAAGCTGGTGTTTCTAATCAGCCATAAGCAACTCTCAACAGAACACTCATAGGAACATCTGACTTGAGGCAAAACACCCCAACATATGCAACTGAGGTACAGAAAGAAGCTAATTCATCGTTCTCGAAGTGTGGCCCATGGACCAGCGGCATAAGCATCATTTGGGAACTTGTTAGAAATGTGAAGTCCCTGCTTCAGACCTACTAATGAAAAACTCAGAGATGCAGCCCATAAATCTGGTTTTAAAAGCCCTCCAGGCAATTTTGATAGTCGATAAAGTTTAAAACTACTGAACTCATTGAAATTAGAGGAGAAGTGCCTAATGTTAATAGAGTCATTATCTTAAGCAGTTTTCTTGGCCTTTGGGCAACAGAATTGGCTCTGTGTCAAGGAAGTATCTCCTTTGCCACAAGAGAACCACGCCTTCGATATTGAGTAGGAGATGCTTCTCATCCCGCTCAGGCAAAAAGAACAGTGAGACACTGAATACAATTTAAGAAGAAAAGGGGCCCAAAAAGAAGTCCTACTTTTCATGCTATAAGATAAGCATCTATCCAAAATGAGCTCCTGTACAGCTTAGCCTATAGTCAACTACTGTCACAGAGGAAGAGATAGGAAGGATAAGGAGGAGAAATGTGAAGTCGTGGGGATAGAGAGAGCAGGGGACCCCAGAGGAATAGCCAGGCCTGGCATCCTCCTGTTCCTCGTGCAGCATGTCGCCCTGACTCATGATTTTAAATGGAACATCTGGTGAGCCAGTGTGGCTAGCATCGAGGAGGAGGAAGAGATACCTGTGCTAAAAATTGGGTAGATTACAATTTGCATTCCATTGCACAGGACTATAGCAGCAGAGTTAGCAGGAGCAAACCGAGTGACAAGGATCAAAACATACAAATTAGAAATAGGACTTGGATACTTCCGGAGAAGAAGAAACAAGCAAAATAAACTCTCCAGGCGCTTTATTTCATCTTAAAATTTTATAAAATAAATTTTAAGAAAGAGTTTCACAGAGACTTAAACAGTTGAACTTGACTTGTAAAACCAGAGCAAAGTTCCCAAGTGTCAAACAGGACCTGGGCATGTGTGAACTTTCTACTGTATTCATGCCTTGCTAACTATATCTCCACACCTTCCATTGTTACCATTTCCAACCATTTATAGCATTTGTATAAGAGGTGTACATAAAAACGAGTTTGTTTTGACTCAGTGAGAAATTACCGGTAAGATTTCAATTTGATAAGATTCTACCTGGTCTTTTCCATCTTTTTCCTTTGTCAAACCTGGCCCCATCTCATGTCTACCTAAACAAAGATGGATAAAATCAGAGCTAAAAATCACTGATAAGTAGGCTGAAGAGGCATATCTCCCAATTCACAGAGGAGACAATTTCAAGAAATTCTCAGGTAGCAAAGAACCACTAATAGAATTCAGAAGTTCCATATTCTACCTCATTTTTCATATCCCCTTTTACCTCACTAGTCCAACCATAATGCAAAAGGAACTATAGGACAGCTATCTCAAGGAGGCAAATGGTCACTTTCTGCTCATCCAAAACATCCAACCTAAAAATGGTATTAAGTGGAGAAGTGATGTTGGTCTCTGAAAGAGAATATGAAAAATGTCTCCAGATTTGTCCTCAGTACTGCCATTCAGTTCTACCATGTTGTGCTTATAAGTATGTTTGTTGAGGAATTTTCCTTTTAAACGTTTTATTAAAGATCTCTTAAACTTTATTCATCTTTTATTTGTTCTAATGAGGAAGGATCTGACAAGCCCACCCACAACCAAAAGGAAGCTCCTGGCACCTTCTAAGAAAGGAATGGGACAAATCAAGCCTAAGCTCAGTAGTGTTCAATGGATTCGAGCTTTCATTCTTGTTGGAAATAAAAACTTTCTAGTCTTACTAGCTGGAAGTAAAGAATTATGCAATTAATCTTTTAATTGCAATTAAAAGTGCTAGAAAAAATACTGGGTTACCTGAGACCCCGTAAACGGGATCTTGCCTTCTCTGAGGTAACGGGAGACTTCCCAGGGAAGGAGTATTTATTTACAATGAATAGGTGTTAACCAAGGCATGTGCAGGTGTCAGACAAGCATTTAAGCAGAGGACATTACAAGCGAGAAACGGCAGGGTATATGGAAGGAAAAAGAAGGTGACCCAGAGGCGGAAGTGCAGAAAGTGAAGGAGAGAGTGGAGAAGAGTGAGATGGAGAGGTGATGGGGCCACATCGCGCAGGCCTGTGGGGGATAGAGTCAGCTGGCATTTTACCTCGTGAGCCATGGACCACTCTGCACAGAAGCTGCAGTGGTGTTCCAGGCTCAAAAGCAAAGCAGGCTGCTGCCCACCTGCTCTTGCGGGCAACGTGGGCGCTAGCCCTTCAGAATTGGGAGTAAGGTGGAGAGGGCTGACGTGTCCCTGTGCTTAGATCACTTCTTTGGGTAGCCTGTATGCTGTTCTTGGCAGGAGGGTTTGGCTCACTCGCAGACAGCCCATCCAGCTTCAAGGCTTGAAATAATTATCTCAGGATTTCCACTTAGCCCATCTAGATCGCACTTTGAAATGCTTTCCTGTCATCCTACGGTTTAGCTGCTCCTTGCTTCCAGGTGAAGGCTGGTGATGGGAGCGCTTGGAGCAAGAAGAATACTTCTTCCTCATTCCTGCTGAGTATAACCAGACATTCAACCAACGAGAGTAGATTGGAGGTGCCTAAATCCTGATTAAATGGTGGCATTTTCCCAGAAGCTCAGGTATCCAATTTGCCGTGTGTCAGCATAGAATGTGGATTACAAATTAGTCTACTTTTGATTTATACTCACTAAGTCGTGTATTTTGGCATTGTCTTTTGGGTTTCCTTTGAGGCATTGTTGGCTATAAAATTCACTAAATATTCAGTAAGTCACATTAAACGGTAACCCACAGATGGGTTCGTCTGAGTATTGGGTCTCTGGTGCTATACTTTCTGTCTGGCTGATGTCATATGCCTACACATTTGTGATGATACACACTGATGCCCACTCCCTCAAAACCTCTGGCTACTCTCAGGTCCCCTGGCCCCTGTCTGAACTCATTTTATGAAGCTCCATCTGGAAAGGACCATGCTTAGCCATTTAGTGTATACAGGGGGTTAAGTGAAAACTTTGTTAAAGATGTAATAAAAGCAAGACACGGAGACTGCAAGAAAGAGAAAGGAGAATAATAATAATAGTACACACCATCTCTTGAGCACCCACTCTATACCAGATGTCTTACAAATGTTATTGCTTATCATGACTCAGTTCCTACAAGGTTAATGTTATCGCTCCCATTTAACGGAAGAGGACAGTGGAGCTCAGGGAAGATCAAGAACTTGTCAAATCCTCACAGTCAGAAAAAGGCAGGTCAGGGTTCACAGCTGACAACTACACCGTGCTTCCATGCAGTGAGGGAGGAAGCTGGTAGCCCTGTGAAGACAAAAGCCCAGCTGTTTTATACCGAACCTCTGTATACCATGCGCACTGCCCACAGCACTCTTGTCAACGCCTGTCTTGTTCCTCAGTGTCTAACTCCCTCTCATCCCCGTCCCTAACCCTGCCCTAAGAGAAGAGACACATTCTAGATCAGTGTCTCCAGCCCCTCACCCCTCCCTCGCATTCCCAAGCATTTCCTGTTTTTAGAGCATCACTGCCTCTGGGATGATGGAGAATCATCACTGGACAGTGATGGTCCTCCCTAGAGATTTCCTTAAGGAATTCTGAGCCAGGGTGAGCAAAATCATGGCTTCATGCTTTCCAGAGACCTTCAGCAGGCTCTTCACAATGGTCAGAAAGTGGAGGCAGATGAAATGATAGTTTGAAACCCCTGGAGGTCTTAGCCTCTGCTTCTTAATTAATTGAATACTGTCTTTTTAGATGACTGGAGTCTTAATCCCCTGGCTGGTATTAACAGAACCTCAAGTCAGTAGCCTGTCTCAACGTACAGAGATGACATTACAGATTATGGTAGCATGGATTACAGCAGTAAGGATGACAGCCCAAGTGAGGTACCGGAATAATCATTAAGTCAAACAAGATATGTGCTTAGTAGGGTGGAGCTTGATGCCTAGTGAACAGCCTGCCCTGTAGCTGGGAGAGATCTCCAACTAGAAAGTTAAGAAACTGGTCCTCTGAGCAATCCCTGAGCACCCACCCACAGAGGTCCACGCCAGCCCCAACACTAAAACATCACAAGATAGGTAATGAGCTTTGTATTTACCAGAATCCTCTAAAGAAAAGGACTCTATGTAGGGGAGCCAAAATTCCAATAATAAGCTTGGGATGAGAGGAGGGAACCCCAAAAGGACATGGTGGAGTCACAGCAGATAATTGCCAAATTGCCTTGTAAAAGACTCAAAATCTAATGTACTGCAAGGACTTCCCTTTTGTGAATGGTGTGGGCAAGTTGGGGACAGAGTGAGGAGAGGTTGCTTACTGTCACTCAGCTGTCCTCCTTCTCTGCCCTTCTCCCATGTGTCACTCATCCTTTCATTGGTTGAAAGGGGCTCCCAGTCGCTGCCTGCCCGGAGTGTACACATGTCTCTCTTCAGCCTTAATGACAGGGCAGTTTCAGAATACAATCTTTTAATATTGTTATGTAAATTTTTGTATCCCTTAAAGTTCAGATCCATGAAAGAAATCCCTAACTACCTCTCCTTTTTTGTCCTCTGCCTGACCATCCCACCCTCCCACCATGGGTACCACTTGGGGCTAGTGACTGTTAACAAGACCACCAACAGCTTGAGCGTGGTCCATACCTGACTCGTCTCTGCTGCACCGTCTTAACCTCTGTCATGTACAATTCTTTGTTAAATGTGTAGCTGATTGGATGAATGAGTGAATGATTTGATGCATGAACCACTAGATGAATAAATGAGTGAATAAAATTGCCAGGTAGCTCCCTGAGGTAAGAGACAAAACTGTTACCTTGGAACATTTTTTTCTTTATACAAAACTACAACAGACTCAATTGAGAGTGGAACCTCAGCCCAGATCATGCTTTAACTAACTGAGCTGTTCTGCCCAGAAGGACACATCATAGCATTGACAAAGCCTGCCTTGCTTGGGCCTGTTACTATGGTAATTATGGCCACACTATCAAGGTACCTCTTGAGAGAAGAGCAGGCCTCCTGGAAGGCAATGGCTAGATATTTTTACTGACTTGTTCTTTTTTTTCTTTTCAGATTATCAAGGAGGTACCCCCACCCCCTGCTGAAGAAAGTGAGGTAAGTGACCAGAGCAGGGTGTAGCCAGGTGGACAGGGTGGCAGAGTGAGGTGGAGAGCCGATGGGCTGGCCTGAGACTCGGGTCCCTGTAAAGCAGAGCTAAGTCAGGCAGAGGCTCCTAATGCATTGAAGCAGCAAAGAGGAAGGTCTTTGGCTCTTTCTTAACCAAGGATGAACAGGAACTAAACTAAACTGGCAGCCATGGATAAGTGATTTTAGAAGTTTTTTCCTTGCAAAGATAGAATTTGAGATGCAAACATATGTATTTTTATCAATACAATTATTTGGAGTCCCAAGATACTGGTTTTTCCTCTAAAAGACACTTTAGGGATCTCTTTTCTCTATAGAGACTTAGGGAAAATTTGCCACATTCTCTAAACAATCAGTAATTCTAGGAACAGCCTGATGCTGAAGTCTTCCATTGTTTTTAATGTAAAACAGTGTTACCTAAAGATTTGCCAGGCACTAATGAAAATACACTGGAGAGTGAATATGCTAATATGCTGGCCTTGCTCTTGAATATTTATCATTTGCAGAAAGAGAAAATATCTTAGACTCCACCATAAATTGGCCAGTAAAGAGCTCTGGTGCAAGTGTAGCCTGGGTAGAATAGAGTGGAGGCCTTAAAGGCTGATGGTGAGAAGGAGCATCCAGGGCAGAAGTGCCTGGCCAGTGGCCCTCCTGATCTTTTGATCATTCCTGGGGGAGCTGGCCTCCCTGGATGTAACACTCACAGTTTAGAAGCCAGGGTATAGATCTGAAAACCTAGTGGGACCAGAAGATGTATTGATGAGGTTTCAAGTTCATTGTCCTCAATCTCTAAGGTCCGTTGTGTGCAAACCAGGCGCCACCCCCTCACCATCCCTTTTCTTAATGCCTTTGTCAAGTTTCCTACATACAGAAAGAATAATGATCAGATTTAAAATTCCATGTGGCTCTTATATCCTGAACCATATGCATGTAAGCCAAGGGATTTAATAGCTGCCATCAATTAAAGCACATCTTGTTGGAATGCTAACTTTCTGCCCAGAAATCAAGGGAGGAAATTACATTGCTGTGCTAAGAGGAGGGCGGGGGGACCCTCTTTACATCCACAAAAGCCTTTTCCTAATCCTTCAAGAAAAAGCACCATGGCTAGTTTCACAGGTTCCAGTTTGGCCGTGTTTCTGTTGTGTGCAGCTGTCTTTTATAATTCCAAAAGAAAAATAGGGCAAGAAGCTTTCTTGATGAGGTTGCTCTGTTTGCCCTGAGGGGAGGGTTCCCTCCCCTCATCATGTTCAATTAGAGGAGTCATTGCCCTTTCTTCTGCTGCTGGCTCTTCATTTGTATTTGGAAGGCGATGTGGCAGCCAGCCTTGCCAGAATACCCAGAGGACTTAGGTGCAAGACTGCGGGGTGTGGTTTACCCCAGGCCCCAGCATGTAGCAAAGGGCACCACACACAGAACAGCTCAATAGGTGTGTATAGAATGAAGTACTATACTCAACAACACAATTTTGGAGGGCGGAAAAAAAGCTCAAACCAGAAAACCACTAAGAAAGAAGAGCTAAAATCAAGAGAAGAGAAGCAGTTGAGTGTTCCCAGTTTTGTTTATTATTCTTAGAGAAGTCGTACTTTCACCTGAAGAAGGTAGACCTAGTTTCTGGAACAAAATGACAACTTCACGATACTTGAGATCTGAGGTGTCCTGTTAAATCTGAACCAGCTTCTGGGCTGACTAGGCAAGCTAGAGGTGGTGCTGATGACCTTAGCATGTGCCTTGGCCTTGAGAGTTCCTTGGCCCTAGGAGTTAAGCAGCCCTAATCAACTTCCTAATGTGCTTTGGCAGAAAAAAAAAATAAATTCCACAGAAATAGATAGTATAACTTACTTAACTCATACAGAGTATTTTACTCAATGCCCTGAAAATCATAGTCTGAATCTAGACAACTTTCTCCACTCCAGCTCCCTGTATTCAAATCCTACATTCTTTAAGCACAGCTCAATGTGTCCCAAACATATTGTAATTTCTACCATCAGAACTAGTTTCTCATTTCTCCCTTCTCTGCAGTCCCAGACTATTGACTCTTCCTTCTGCTTCAAAGTTTAGCTACTTTAAGATTTATATCTAATTAATCTTTAATTTATCCCCAAAGAGCTTAATACAGTGTCTAGCACTCAATTAATAACTATATAAAGTCAAACACTCTCTGTCATATATATCAAGTTAAATGTTAGTAATCTAAAATTTCATCAGATTTATAAGCATCATATCCCAACGGAAGGATATCTACTATTTAAATAACTAAACTTCAAGAACGAATACAACTTTATAATGAGCTCACAGTGACCCTCTTTAATAAGGACTATCAAAATGCATAAAGCTCTATTTTAACAACTCAGAAGGACATTTCCTGGTTTAAGAGTCTTCTCTAATTGGCAGCAGAGTAAAGATTCCTCACTAAGTCTCTAGTTATTCCAAATCGGCCTTTGAATTTATTTAAAATTTAATCGAATTTTAAATCGAAGTTTGTGGACAAATCCAATAATGGAGTACTTCCTCTGATGGTCCAATTCAAAATGAAATTGCCTTCCAAGACTGACGTTGAGGGTGACCTCTCCGGCTTATCCCCAGAGACTTTAGATGAAACAAACATCCAGCTCTACTTTGGGTTCAGCCTTCCAGGCCTGGGAGTTTCTGTGGCCTTAGTCCTTTAGTTCATGTCCCTTAGTTCACCCTCACAAAACTTACTCCTCTATAAATGTAAACGGTCTTGTTGATGCTGCGTTCTCTTTATTTTCTCAAAATATAGCACTTTGCTGGTGGAGCAGAGGGATGGTGGGGTGGGGCTCAGCTACAGCTGTTTGAGTGAGTGAATGAAAGAATAGACAAGTAAAGGGTCCTTGTTTGGTGCTATTAGGGCTGTCCATAGGGTTTAAGATGTGTTGATTCTATTAAATTTTAAATAAATTCAAAGGCTGATTTAAAACTATTTCCTTGGGCTCGATTCTGTTTCAGTTACGTTCTTCTTTCCATAATTTCCAGTGGTCCCTGTAGTGAGTTGGGGGTTGAGAACCTATTTGGGTCAAGCTGGCCATCTGGTTCGGCTAGCAAATGGATATCAGAGAAGCAAGAATGTTAAAACTTGTAGCTTGAGTCATATGCACAACTCCAGGGGGAGCTGTTCCTATCATACCTGTGGAGTTGTCCAGTGCACGGTCTATATGGAGGAGTGAGGCAGCCCTGGGGTCAGAGATCTCACCCTTATACACACTGCTTTGCCTAATAACTAATAGTTAAATGTTTGTTGAGTAGGGAAAAGTCACTACAAAGAGCTGTAGGAAAAACAAAAAGGGAGCATTGAATTCTCTGGGGAATCAGGGAGTTATGCATAAAATAGATTACATTTGAGTACAATCTTAAAATATGGGTAAAGGAAATGGGGGAAGGGTGTTCCAAGCATGTGGAGCGGTACAAAAGCCTGACATGATTGGAAAGATGGAAAAGTTCAGTGACTGAAGGCAGCACGGGACTAATCCAATTATAAGATAACCAAACGTGAGCAGGACTGTGACTGAGAACACCTTGATCTGCCTGAGCACAAGCAGATCAGAACTGGCCTCTACCATCTGAGTAATGTGCTGTCACTTGTGTGACCCAAACATCAGCCAATTGGACATCTGGGGCCACCACATCCTTTTAAATATAAATATAACTTCCCCTGATGGGAAACCAGCACTCCTCCCTAATCTCTGCGGTATCTCGAGGCACCACTGACTCCTACTTCTGGCTGCTTCTGTGATATGCCCTCTTCTTTGTTAGACTCCACGTAACAAACCCAGTTCCTACACTCCCTCAAAGGCATTGCTGGCACAAGGCCATCTGCATAGGGACTTTTACTGAAGGTTTAAAAGTACGGGTGGGTTACAACACAGTACAGCCAGTGAATAACTTCTGAGCAAATGTTAAACAGCCTCCTCTTTACCATCCCTGCCATTCCCACTGCTGGGAGGTTCTCAGAGCCCACTCCTCAGGTGGACCCTGGCCCTTTACTGGTAGCTCAGTCCCACTCTTTTCTGCTCATCTCCTGCTAGCTGACTACAAACTCCTGATTCCTACTACTTTGCTCACTCAAAGCACCTCAGTTTATCTCGTCTGTCCTCCAAAAATCATAGATGGTGTTTCTAACTTGGTGGTTTTCTCCCCTCTGCTCCATCCTTGAAGGTCAGTGTAAGGGGAACGTCCTAAGAGCACTCGTACTTAGATGTAGAGGTTCACCTCCAGTGCTGCCGCTTTTCTTAGTGGAATTGCTGGGGACTGACTTTACGCCATCAGTTTTTGGCCAAAGACACATCAAAGAGTCCCTTCTCTTCTGAAGATTGCAAAACCCTCGCCTCTCTAGAATGTGTAAACAGAGCCATGGTAACTGCAGGGAAATTCTGACTCTCGCGTTGGTCAAACCCTGGGCCTTTGTGTAGTCTCTTGCTGTCGTTTGAGTTTGGCAGGCAAGCCCAGGTCAGGGGATTAAACTGCAGCCTTGGTTGATCAGGAGCGTGTGGAGCCGATTTGAGTCCTGGCATTTCCTGTTGGTGGAACGCAGGCCTTTGCACATGCGCAGGAGGCTGGCCCGGCTTTCCCACCCAGGCACCGCCCAGAAATAGAGGCCACAGCAAGTCCTGAGCAAGAGGGAAGAATCGAGGGGAAGGGCAGCGGGGATGTGTGCGAGGATGGTGGGGAGATCCTGGAAAAAGGGATCAGAAAGCCAAACCAGAACTTCAAGTCCACTAGTCTCTTCATTACTCTGGATCCAAGTATCTTCCGGGCAATGAAAAGGCTCAGTTAGGTGGTTGCCGATGTTCGTCCTCCTGTCATTTAAAAAATTAGAAGACTCATGAGACCACTTCAGATCTACGTTGATTAACCAGCTTTATTCTTGGAGTCTCTCACATTTTCGGTGCTGCCGTGCCCCGTTTTGGGTGATACCACCTTTGGAAAATGACATAAGGCCAGGGAGGCCAGGCTTTTCAAAGCTGTTTCATAGATGACACACAGACACACACGCATCCGCCACTAGTGGTAAAGTTTAACCATATATGTGAAATACCAGAGGTTCCTGGTTTGACATCAGAAGCCTTCTGAAATTATCAGGCAAAATACTGTGAACTATTATATTATTGGGGATTTTCTTTGTTTCTATTTTATTATTTTGTCATGTTTCATGGTTATGTCTTCAAAATTAGCAGATAAAAGGAATGAAAAGTAGAAAACCCACATTTATTTGATTCCATCAAATGATTAGAAAAACACAATGCAAAGAGACAAAACCCAGAACTGCCAACACTGAGAAATAAACAAAAATAAGGCTGCCGGGACTCAAATCCAGCTCTGCCACATACACGCTGGGTGACCTAAGTCACTTAACCTCTTTGTTCCTCCTCCCTAAAATGGAAAGAATAGACCACCTACCTCACGGCTCATTGTGAGACTAAAAGGTTAATACATGTAAAGCACTTAGAAGAGTGTTGGCACGCACATGGTAGAAGCTACATAAATTCACCTGTGGTCATTGCAAATTCAGTATGTGTTTATTGAGCACCTGCTGTGCATCAGGCTTTGTACAAGATCTTCATAGAATACAGGGTCTACAGGATCCACTCTGCCTTTAGGACTCACAGTCCTATATGAACAAGGACAGATCTGTTTTAAAAAGAGAAAGAAAGAGAGATCAACCCAAGTGTCAGCTGCCAGAATGTTCTAAGTCCTCTGGTCTGCTGTTTTCACTGTCCTTTAAGATATATTAAATTTTTAAAAGAATTTTTAAAGAAACCTGCCCATCCCACGCACAGCAGGTCGGTCACCTAGGGAATCTCAGTGTATTAATGTGTTACTGTTTTGTTTGTCACCTCTGGCTCTGGTTTCTCTCCTGCCAACCACTCGCCCTGGCCATGTACCTTGCCTCCTTCATGAGACACCCCTTTCCACACAATGGTAGCCCTACATGGGACTCCACCCTGAGCTTTGACTCCCCAAATACCACCAGCACAAGACCGTGGGAAGCAGGCTTGTTCTGAGCGGTTTCATCTTCTTTGGCTCATTGCCCTGCTTTGCAGACCCCTTTTTCAGCTTCCTTTCTCCACCCTAAAAGCCTTCTCTGGCTGTAGATGGTGATCTTTTTCTCCCCACAACACGAATAATGACAGTGCTGAGATGAGGAGCAGTTTTGCTAATTATCCTTCCCTTTTTCATAAAGTTACAAGTTTTCTTGTTTTCCCCTTTCATCTTAAAAAATATCTAATAAATGCTAACTTCTTGTCACTGAGCTAAGTTGCAGACACTGAGTTAACGGCTTTGTTTTAATTTATTTGTAAATTCAACAGATAATCTTTGAGCACCTACTGCATACGAGGCGCTGTTCTAAAATTTGAGAACGCAATGGTAAACACAACAACTAAACAGAAGCTTCCATAGAACCTACATTCCAGCATGGAAAGACAGACAATAAATAAACATCAACTGATAATAAGATCTATAACTAAAAATAAAACAAATCAATAGGACGAAGGGACTGGAGCTGATTTAGAAGGATGTCAAGGGAAAGCCTCTCCAAGGAGTAGTAAGAAGGATTCAACCATGAAAAGACCAGAGGAAAAGCATCCCTGGACAAGGGGACAGCTTATGCACAGGCCTTGAGACAGGAATGTGCTCAGAGTATCTGAGGGACAGAAAGAGGACAAGCAGGCTGGAGTGCAGGGAGGAGGAAAGCGTGGTGAGGAAGAAGGCTGGAGAGGTGAGCAAAGGCCAGAGCTCGAAGGGCAGAGCTGGGGTTTGGATTTTATTCTGTTGCTTTGTGGAGAACGGATTGTAGGCAAATAAGAGGGCAGCTGAGAGGCCAGTTAGTCTGTTACAGTACCCAGGAGAAAGCTTATGAGGACTTAGAACCAGTGTGGTGGAGTGGTGATGAAGGTGAAGTTGGAGAAGTCACAGATTTGGGATCTTTTACAAGTGGGGTCAACAGAACTTGTTGACAAATTGGGATAGAGTGGGGGAGGAGCAGTGGAGGAGAAAGGGAATTCCAGAGTGACTTCCAGGGCAGTGGGGAGACTGTAGGGGCAGCATATTTAAGGTGAGGAAATCAGGACTTTTTTCTGACGTGCTATTGTTGAGATGTTGATTAGTCACCCAAGAGGAGAGGTCATCGTCAACAACTGGAGTTCAGAGGAGTCAGGGATGAAGAAGCAAATTAACAAATCATCAGCATGTAGATGGGATTAGGTGAGTTACCCTAAAACCAGTAGAATGCAGAAGAGAACAGGTCCCAGGATTGCGCCACAACCTTAGCAGATAGTACTGCTTTTATTCCTAATTTACAGAGAAGGAAAATAAGTTTAGATAGGATGAGTGACTTGCCGAAGGCCCTAGGAAGCAGCGACCCTGGGGTTTAACCCAGGCAGTCTACTCCTGTTCACATGACATAGCGGACACATACATACAACAATGGTGCTTTGCTTTCTTCATGTTCACAATGCAGGAAGAAGATGATGATGGTCTGCCTAAGAAAAAGTGGCCTACAGTCGATGCCTCTTACTATGGTGGGCGAGGTGTTGGAGGCATTAAAAGGATGGAGGTAAGAGGACAACTTCATGTAGTCCTATCTATGTGCTGACCACTCAGTGTTGGAAAACCCAAGCAAACTGGTGAACACTCATACTTGAGGTCTGGTGGGGATGTGGATTGTGAGGCATGAGATGGAGAGGTAGCGGGTACAGCTTTTTAAATATGTACCCTCATATCTTGCCCACCATGAGTCAGAGCCATTTGCTCATCTTCTCAAAATCCCCAAAGGTTCACTCTCTCACTGGACTAAAATCCAGAGTTCTTACCTGGGCCTGCAAGGCCTTTGCACATGCTGTCCCCATGGCCTGCACAATTCCTTTCCTAGATATTCACCCACATCGCTTGCTCTTTCTGCTCCCTCAGTCCTCCCCTTTTCCTTTCATCCACATCTACCTCTTCTCTGGCCCTCGAAGCCCAAAGGAATAGAGGATTAGAGAGCACTCCCACTGTATATCACACATATATGTGTGATCCCCATTATATTTTATTTTCTTATTTTGTCTTTTGTATGTTATTTAATTTAGGTTCGCTGGGGAGAAAAGGGCTCCACAGAAGAAGGTGCTAAGTTGGAAAAGGCAAAGAATGCAAGAGTCAAGATGCCAGAGCAGGAATATGAATTCCCTGAACCTCGAAATCTCAACAACAACATGCGTCGGTCTTCCTCTCCCCGGAAGTGGTACTCTCCGATCAAGGTGTGTCTCTTTCCACTCAAAAAACCATCCTCACTGCTGAGAAAACACTTACATAAAAAGAATTGGACCCCTTTGGCATGATAAAATTTCAAACCAAATTCCAGCTTGTCACAGTGGAACAAATTTCTAAAATCATGGACTTAAAAGTACTTCCTTTCTCCATTCCTGCATTAGCCAGGTTGAGAATTAGGCTTTTAAAAATCACCATGGCAAAGCAGTGGAATGAGAGTGGAATATGAGTCACATGACTTGGGTCATAACCCCAGAAAATCTTTATGAATTTCTGTAACATCTCATAACTTCATAGGTAGGCAATTCCATTAACTAACAAAAATGGCAGAATTCCGTTTGAAGCCTCGTCTCTGTTTTTCTTGCTCCCGGAACATAAGTCCACTATCCTTTATCCGAGCCTCCTGCCAGTGTATCAGGACAATTTGGTGGACTGCATCAGCCATGGATCTAGGACTCACTCTATCTGGCTATGAATAAAACCCTTTTATCTCTACCATCTCTCTTCCCCCACCCCCACTCCCCACCCCAAGCCCCAGAGCTTAAAACTCTTTAGCTTATTAGAAAGTTTAAGCCATAGGAGACAGTTCTTGCTTCCTGAAAACCTCTTTCCTCTTCCTCTGGGACATAAATGTCTTTGAATCCATGAGATTCATTCAACACCCTTGTTCTTCAGCCTTGCCCATGAGCAATTGTCAGACATAACTAGAAAGTTATAGCTGAAAGACTCTGAGAAAAATCTGTCCCCACTCTCATTTTTCCTACAGGAGAAAACTGAGATAAACAAAATCCTTGCTCTGCCCAGGTCTGGAATCCAAAACCCCAACTCAGGTCTACAGGCTCTAGTTCTGTGCTGCAAACAGAACTGGACCAATTCCAAGGCCTCAAGTGAAAGACTCAGTATAAGAGCCAGCTCTCATATAACCACACACACACAACACCACACACACACACACACACACACACACACACACACACACACACACAGCCTTATCCCTTGTCTAATGATTGGTAAATAACATTCATCATTCTCTGAGTTATTTGCTGATTTTAGAACAGCCCTTCTATGAAATCAAAAGAAATATTATTTTAAACAGTAGAATGAAACTTTATTGGTAGCTGCCTCTTCCCAGCTGAGCCAGCTCTTGCCTACACTAATTGTAATGTATCTTCATTTTGGTTTGCTGTGTCTAAAGCAGTGAGATTCTTTTTTAAGATAAGACCCCTGGGGCAATGCGTTGAACTCTGGAAAGATATGACCAAAATATAGCTTGCTTGACTAACAGCTGTTTGCTTCTAATTATTTTCTAATGTAGAACAAGAAGTGGCGTGCATGCATGCACAGAACAGGAAGGAGCCAAACAGTATCTCAGAGATGAAGAAGGGAGATTTTCTATGACGCTATTTGCAGCAATCTGTACCTTGTGACTAACACAACATATTTAGTTATAGCCAGGTTTTTATTTCTGTAATCTGGATGTTGGGGAACATTAATTCTGTTTGAAGAATCTAATTTCTGCTTGAAAGCATGCTATTCCTTTATTAACTGGTGGTTTAAGACTGTGTTTTATGAAAAAAAAATAGGGATATGGACAACTCGATTTAGCAATCTAAGGATATTCCCAACACCCACTTGGAATAAGTATCGATCCAATGAGTTTTTGTTGTACATCTGCTAGGTGCCCAGCGCTACCAGATACTGAGTACACAGAGGTTCTCAAACCTGGCTGAGTCTCAGAAGCACCTGGGAACGCTTTAAAAACACAGATTCCTAGGCCTAATGTCTCAAACCTAATGACCCAGAGTCTCACAAAATGCTTTCAAAGGCACACTGGCTCTCACGACTTGCTCACTTTTTTTTATTAAATGGAACTCCTTTTCCCCCATTGCCTCCCTTTTCAAATTTCACATCCAAACCCTGCTATTGCCCCAGTTACCACTCCCTCCAGAGTCCCTGCTCCTAGGCCTCCTCCTCCTCACATTCTCAGGCCCCAACCCAAATCTACTGAATCAGCAGTTTGTGCGGTAGGGGCCAGCGATGTGGGTTTTAACAAGCCCAGTTAAGAAATTGTAACCAAAGGTCCCAGCCAGCCTTCCATTGGATGTTCCCTGAGGGCGGGAACTGTGGTGCCTGGCAAAGAGGCCATGATCATACCTCAATGATTTGTCAGGAGTTTCAGGAGACCTATATTAGATTTCACAGTCCATTTTACCACAGACACAACTGCTGGATTAATGCTAAGTGGCTGAGTATCTGAATCTCAAGGAATCACCAAAACAGCTGGATAGGAAAGACCTATGATGCTGGTAGACTCACTAGGCACCTCAGAACTCCTTCATTAGGATATGAGAAAGCGTAAACGCCCCTCTTGCTGGTGGAGCAGCTCATGCCAACGCTTGCTCAGCCCACTTTAGGTGGGAGGCGTACAATGCCCTGGTGTGATTGCTCATGTTTATGAGTCTTCTCTCCACCAGGTTTGACCCCCTGGAGGCCCCAGTTATACTTAACTCACTTTGAATGCCAATAAACAGCATTGTACCTGGCACAGAGTGGAGAATCTACCACCTGTTATTAAAGAGATGAGGCATAAGATATAATTATGAAACCATTCCCAGAGCATCGTGCCAATTAGACTATCTCTTATCATCCACACAGATCGCTTTGGCACCCTCAGTTCAAGGAAGGTGACATTCTTCTTGCCATCTCTTTGAGGAAAGGAGATGGGCTGGGTGGGGTGACGGAAGGGTAGGAACAAGAAAGTTTGAAAACAAAAGCACAGAAAGGAACTCAAAAGTCATAATATATACTGTTTGTCCAGAAGGAGGGCAGACCTGCTACCAGAACTGCTGTTTAACATGAATGCATGTTCCGAAATGAGCCCCGTTCTAGCCATCATGCCTACAGACATCACTAGGCCTTGGAAAAAACATTTAGCCTCATGTAGTACCATAAATAAACTCTGCTTCCTCTTCCTGAAACATGTCACTGGAATTGTCACAGTCCTGACAGGAAACAGAAGGCACATTCAAAAGGGTCTAACTAGCATAGGTATGGGCGGGGCTAAGGGAAACTTCAGCAATGGTGAGGCACCCAGGGACCAGCAACAGTGAGCACTCTTACACCCTGAGGCCTGAAGAGCAAGGAGGGAAGACGGTGTCACTGGAACCAGCGCCCTAGAGAAAGAGGCCACCCAATGGGAGCTGTGGCCACAGAGAGGGAGTTAGCAATCTAAACCTGTCATGCCACCTGTTTTCATGTGGCCTACAACCTAAGAATGTTTTTTGGTTTTTTTTTAATTTTTAAATGGCTATATAAGTACCTACATAATATCCTTGAGTTTGCCTTTTGACCTATGAAGCCTAAAATATTTACTCTCTGGCCCTTTACAGGAAGTGTGTACAGACCCCTGCCTTATAAGAACGCAGTCACTGTTGGAGGCTGGGGGTCAGGGAGGGAGCAGAAGGAATAAATATCCCAACCTCTCCCTCATCTTGTCCTCTCATCTCCTTCTGATGACACCTGTTGGCTAAACCAAAGGGAAACTAATACTGCCATCGAAGACATGAAGCTTCCAAGGCATAGAGCCAGGAAGACAGAGAAATGCAGAAAGTAGATGGGGGCTGGCAGCTCATGGAGACTAATCAAGCTACTCACTGCCCTCACTATAAACTGGGAGAACGCCTCTCTCTACCCAGTGCAAAACTTGCAGGGGGTACTGGGAAGACACCTAGTTCCCTGGTGAAAGTGGTCAGAATCTTATACACCTTTTAATGTACTGCATTTAACTCACTTTTTTCACACATTCCATGAAATGGATTTCAGAAGCAGAGAAGCAGGTGAGCACGTTTGCTAAGCAAACCCAGTGGGAACTCACCTAGAGAAGGAGTCCACAGTGGGCTTCTCTCCACAGTTCCCCCAGTCTAATTCGAGGCACTGAGCACACTGACCACACTTCACCCTTTCCTCATCCAAGCTCATGACTATTTGGCCTGAATTTTCCTTTGCTTGGTTTTCACCCCCTGGATTTACAGCACCCCATGCTTCTCATTAAATTGGGACTGACCATTTCAGACAAATAATGCCCAGATATATGACCATCAGATAGATTAAAACCAGAATTGTTTCAGTTTTGCTGGAAGCCTTGCAGCCTTCAGAGAACCTATTTTTCTCCTCTTCCAGTAGCTTGTCCACAATAAATGACAGAAACGACAGCTGAAGGACAAAAGCCAGACCCTGGCAAGCCAGACAGACTGGCTGTTCTCTGCAAGAGAGCAAGACTAGCTTGTGCTACTAGGAAGGGGTGGTCTTCTGTTCATTTTCTGTCAGGCTCACCTACCGTTCTTGGCTTTATCACCTTGACCTTGTAATCAAGCAGCTTTTAGTCATGAAATTGTACTGGAAGAACCTGTATGTAGCTCAGTAAGACATGCTGAAGTTTTAAATGTTGTCAGATGTGCTGTTGATGTTGAATAGACTTTTTTTGTCCCTCTCTGGCTACTTGTTAGAAAGGTTCCAAACATTTTTTAAATAAAGACCAACAGAAAAAAGAACAAAACAAAAATTACCATGGGGGAGCAGGGGGGCAGTAGTTTCCTTTATACATTAATTTATTTCATTTGAGGGGAAGCATGAGGCACTATATTTACCATATATTTTACAGTATAAAAATTTCAATGTTAGTTTATAACAGCTCTGTAAGTAGAACTACCCTCAAAATTCTCAACCTCTGACTAACTTCCTCTTAGCTAAGGCAGACAAACCAGAAGAGAAGACACAGCTGCTGCCTGGTCAAAAAATAAATAAGTAAGTAAGTAAGTAAGTAAGTAAGTAGATAGATAGATAGATAGATAGATAGATAGATAGATAGATAGATAGATAGATAGAAAAGAAAAGGAAAGGAAACCCAGCTGAAATGGCCATGCACCAGGCTGCTTTGAATGATGGCAGCATAAACCTTCCCTGCACAATCTTATTGTTTAGGAAGAAACAAAAGCTAGAGTTTACATAGAACTTCCAGTTTGCCTGCTTTTATGGATCAGAGGTTTTTGTCTAAAAAAAAGAAAAATAAAATGAAAGTTTTTGTCTGAGGCTGAGATACGGTTTGGGAGCCTAGAATTCATAAATTTCTCATTCTGTAGTCAAAACATGTCAACTTCACATGAAAGAAAGTTATATTTTTAAGTGTCAGCTAATGTACTCAGGTGGAGGGTCCCCAGGTTGGTGGGAAACCTCTCAGTGTCACAGAAGTAATTGGCATTTCTCCTGGGGACTGAGGACCACTGTCTTGAAATCCTGTGGAGAAGCCTATGAATACCGGACACTCAAATCTAAGATAAGTAGTATAGTCAACTCAAAGGCTCCTCCCCAGGCTTTGGGTAAAGCCCAGGGACTAGCTGGAAGAAGCCCCTGAGGCTCCTCTGGCCCCAAAGGGATGTCATTAATAGGCCCATTATCTACTGTCTTAAAATGACAGGCTTCTGTCTACATTCAGAAATTCAAGGCCCCAAGAGCCTTTGTTATGCATTTCTCTTTGACTTTAAGAGTTATTTTTATCCTCTTCTTGATTAGAAACATACTCTAAAGCTTACTTCAGCTCTTGCACAAAAAAGCTCCCTGATATAGGAGTAGTAAGAGGTTAGGGATATATAGATGACCCAGATGGCTTTCTCTGCCACAGAGAGGGGACTTTGAGTTCATTTGTGGGATGGGTCAACCTCAGAATACTGAGGATATAACTGGAAGCAGCTAGTCTCACCTTGGCCAGGAGAGTTAAATAACAGCAGCTCACCTGGATGAAGTACGTACCACAAGGCAGGCACAAACCCAAGGCTCTCCAGGTACTCACTCCTTTATTTCTCACAACCACCCTCAAAAGTAGAAACTAGTATTTCTCCCATCTTACAAATGGAAAAACTAAGGCACAGAGAGGTTAGGTAACTTACTCCAATTCACACTACTAGTAAAATGTTTTTTGATGTATTTTTATTAAGTGCAATGCATTTTTCAGGCCAGCAATTAAATCTATTATTAATCAAGTTGAAGAGATGGCAGAGAGCGTAGAGGTAAAAGACCAGTCAGGAAACTTCACACAGTGAATGACAAGTGATAAGTGCCTGAGCCAAGGCAGTAGCCATGGAGACAGGAGGGGCAGGAGTGCACAGAAGAGGCGACTGGAGAGCTGTTAGAGAGAACACCCACAGGACGTGGTCGAAGTTGCATGTGAGGTGGTGGTGGAGGGAGACCAGGTGAAAATGATTCCGTGGTCCGGCTTACCCATCCGGTGGGATGGATGGTGGTGCCATGAACCAAAAAAAGGAGCAGGTTTGGAGAAAGACAATACAATTTATGATGTTTGTTTTTTCAATACCTATCATACATCTGTGTTACAACTAAGATTTGGTAGGTAATTGGATACCCAGATTCAGAGTGTAAGAGTAGACTAAACTGAAGATGGAATTTGTGAGGCATCAGCAGAAAGGGGGAAGTTTGGACCATGAGATTAGATGAGAGTACTCAGATGAGCACTTGGCCTCGGGGGAGACTAGGAGGGCTTGAGGGGAACACTGCTGTGTCAGATGCAGACAGAAGGGAGGAGCAAAAGAAGCTGAAGAGGACTCATCAGAGAAGTAGGGAGGATCGGTAGAGGCCAAGGGACAGTGTGCAGAAGGGAGAGGCCCCGCACATCAGATCTCTCAAAAGAATCAAATAAAATGAAGCCCAAATATGGCGCTTGGCACTCGGGATGCCATGGGTGGCCTTAGCAAGAACAGTTTAGGAGAGTGTTGGAGCCACCGAACACCGCCATGGAAGCCAGACTACGCCATGCTAAAAAAGAAGTGTGGCTTGAGGGAAAGGGAGAAATGGGGTTGGAAGAGAACAGGAGAAAGGACAGGCAGAGATATGTTTATAAAGTTCAAATTATTGGATTCTTATATTCTGCATTACATTCTTTTCCATCTTTCTATGGAGCCTCCCAAATGGCCATTTTAATGACTTTACTGTGATCGTAGATAATATTTAATGAATACTTTCCGTGAGACAAGTACCTATCTTCAGTATCTGATTGTAACCCTTACGCCAAGTCTATATAGAGTGTACAGTATTATTACCTCCATTTTAAAGATGAGAAAAGTAAATTTTAGGGAGATGAAAACCACGTGTTCAAGGCTGAACAACTGATGAGGAGTAGACCCAGAATAAAACCCTGTAGACAGTCTGAATTCAGTCATTTTGTACTCTAAGCATCTGTTGCCACCAAAACAACAACAACAACAATATAATATACGACCCATTCTCCTGGTGTTATATATCTTATCTGAGTTGAGAAGACTGACCCGGATTCCATTGAGACCGGGCTGGTGTCAACTACTATGTTGAAATATAAATGCTTATCCCAAAGAACTCCATGAAAACATTTCACTGATGATCAAATGAGCCGAATGGAAGAAAAACCATGTTGAACACAGCAACAGTTCATCCAAGTATTCTAAAGTCATTAAAATATTTTCAGAGGCTTTCATAAATACTCTGCCAAAAAAAAAAAAAAAAGAGAGAGAGAGAGAGAAACACTACACTTAGCCAGACAAAATTTAACCCACAAGAACTTGAGCAACAATTGATAAAGGTTCAAGATCATATTTTTTGTATCTGGTTACAACCCACCAAAAATTATTTCAGAACATGAAGTCTTCAAGATGATATTCATAAATTAACATTGCCACTATAAAAGCTTTGTGTCAAGGAACTTGAACTCCCTGGCCACTCCCAACCTTTCAAACCCTATCCTTCAAAGATTTCTTCCAGCTCAGTGTTCTCAAACATGCCTGAGTGAGACCTCAGTAGGAAATACACTGTGGCCCAGTATTTGCCTATGCGTGTACATGCGTGTACACATATACACACACTCATACACATACCATTCACATTTACCTGAAATAGATTTTTTACAAAATAATACTTATCCTCACCATGCGCAATTAACTTTAATATTTTCTTTTCTATCCTATTTCATTTCTTAAAAATGCTGGTCCTAACACACAAATTGTTTCATGAGGGCTTGAAGAGTTGCAACCTATAGTTTAGAAACTCTTTTTTTTTAAAGGATCTAAATTAAAACACTCCAACCAGGAGATCTGCATGAGGAAGAACCCATAGTCGGTATAATAGAACGTACAGGAGCTTCGGAATTAGATAGACATGGAGTCCAGTCACACCTCTTCAGTGAACAGGCTGTGTGCCTTTGGGCAAGCTAGTTGATCTCTCTGACCCTCCCTTTTCTCTCCATAGCCCTTTGGTACTGCTGGGAGAATGAATAGAGAAGACACATGTAAAAATACCTTGCCCAGCAATTAGTAGCACTAAATGCATTCATTCATCCAACAAATATTTATTGAGCATTAGATGCTGTCCTAGAGGCTGGGCATACAGCAGTTGACAAAACCAATGACACCTCTGCTTTCATGGAGCTGGCATTCCAGTTGGCAAAGACAAGCATAAGCAAATAAACACAGGCTATGTCAGGGAATAATAAGGGCTCTCTTCATTTCCTATTGCTGCTATAACAAGTTACCATAAACTCAGTGGCTTATAACAACACAAATTTATCACCCTACAGTTCTGGAGGCCAGAAACCTACAATGGGTCTCACTGGGATAAAATCAATGTGAGGCCAGGGCTGTTTTCCTTTTGGAGGCTCCAGAAGAGAATCCAACTCCTTTTCTTTTCCAGATTCTAGAGGTCGCCACACTCATTGGCTTATAGCCCCACTTCCACCTCCAAAGCCAGCAACAGTGGTTGAATCCTTTTAACCCGAATCACTTTGGCTCTGCTTCTGTGGGCACAACACCTTCTCTGACTCTGAGCTTCCTTCCTGGCTCTATTAAGGATCGGTGTGATTAGATTGGGTCCACCCAGGTAATTCAGAATAATCTCCCTATCTCAAGATCCTTCACTTAATCACTTCTACAAAGTCCTTTTTTGCCATGGAAGATAACATAGTCACAAGTTCCAAAGAACAAGATGTCATCTTTGATGGGGGGTGCGGGTGGGTGGCGGGGCGAGGGAATGCGGGGGCGGGATTCTGCCTACCACAAGAGCAATGAAGAAAAGTAAGATAAAGTAAAGGGGACTTCTGCCTGTTGATGGAGTCACCAACCGGGGTAATACTAAGAACAAAGCTAAGTAAATGTCATTTTTTTTCTTTTAGTATTTGCAATGGCAGAAACCAGCCTCCATGTCTAGGGAACTAGAATGGCCAGAGGCATGAGACTGCCTGAATCATATACTGTGAAGATACTCTTCTTAGATGCAGCCAATTACCTACAACTCCAAAGAGGTTATGATTTGGGATAATCTGTGATTTTTGGTATTTGTCTTCCCAGCCTTGGATTCCTGAGCAAGTTGTAGCTGCCAAGCGAGCCTAGGGGACAGCCAGGGATCTGTACCCCAGGCACTTTTCATTGGTCTTGCTCTGTAGACACTTCTGTTTAGTAATTTTTCTGGATCTGTCATCATTGTTTCATTTGTGAACTCTGGGCACCAAGTGGGGGCCAAAAACAAAATCTTAGTGAAAGTTGAAAAGATGGACTTGTGGTACCCTAGTATGCCCAGAAATGTGACAAGGGCAAAGCCAACAGCCTGAATGCATTCCCTGTTTGTAAATTTGAGGCTGCACTGAAGTTTCAGGTGTATCCTGCATAAGCATCAGGGTCCTCTGTGAGGTGTCTCTTCCCCTACGTATCTGAATATAGGGACCAGAAAGTCACTTATCCTATCACGACCACATTGCCGGTGCTGTGCTGTTCACATGAGCAAAGAGGCACAGGAAGTCCACATGTCTTTGTTGGCCACTGGTCTGCTTTCTTATTTAATCTTGGTACATTTGTTTTATTTCAGGGAAAACTCGATGCCTTGTGGGTCCTACTCAGGAAAGGATATGATCGTGTGTCTGTGATGCGTCCACAGCCAGGAGACACGGTAGGATTCATTAATGGTGGAACACACACCGAGTCTTTTCTCTCTCTCTCTCTCTCTCTCTATCTTCTCCTCTCTCTCTCTCTCTCTCTCTCTCTCTCTCTCTCTCTCTCTCTCTGTCTTTGTAGAGCTAGAATAACTCCAAATAGACAAATCTAGCATTATCTCATGTTGTGGCAAATCAGATACTAATTTTAAAAGTCCTGGTTTTTATAAGACTTTGAGTTTTCATTTGCTTTCCTGAAAAGGATTTCGACAGAAATAAGTTGAGTTTAACATCGTAGGACTTGCATTTAATTTATAGGTACGGTGAGTGAATAAAGAGGGGCTGGTTCTGATTTTGGGCAGTCCCAGGAGAAAGGCCTGCTGCTCCCCGGGCTCACTGGCCAGTAGTGACAAACTTGACACTATAACCACAAGAGTGGCAAGGGAATAAGGGCCACAGAAAACTCTTACCATCTTCCAGCAGGCGTTGGGCCCAAATGGTCCAGCACCAGACCTTCTATGCTGGTGAGAATTTGGCCTCAAAACTGCCAGGACCAAGATTTTACCTTCTTCAACTAAGGGCAGTTACAAAGGGAGGAGCCAGCAGGGACCTGAGAAACCATCACCCCATGTCTTTGTTTTGTAAATAAGGAAACTGAGGACAAGAGAAGCTCAATTCCTTGTTCTATTCAGACAGTATCAATGCTGGAAACAACCTCAGTTCTGCTGAAATCACACCATTGTTATGTCTTCCTGTAAGAGTGAGTCTCTCTTCCATGCATTTTACAGAGCAAAGCTTGGGATTAAATTCTTCCTTAACTATCAGCAACCTGCATCTTCCATCCACTTTTCAGGGAATTGGGCACTTTCACCCAAAAGCAGAATAAAGCCAACTTAGAGCTCCTTTCAAATCAGGTAGAGTTCGGTTTGAATCTCACTTCCTGGCTGGAAGTTAACTCCAGGCAAGACACTTCACCTCTCTGAGCTTCATCTTTATAAAGCAGTTGATGATAACTACTTCATCATGTGGCTGGTTGGAGAAGGTAAGGTTTGTAAAGCATCTGGCCCAACGATGAATACAAAGTCATGCTCAATCAATGGCAGGTATTATTATGATTATTTACTTTGTGCTTTTCTACTGCGAGGAGGTGATGCAAAATTCAAACCATATTGCAATCAGTGTGTATCAGATACACCCACATCTTCGCCCTGCCCACTCTTCAACATGACACAACTAGTGAAACACAAGAGCAGAGCCTGTTAGACAGGCCCTTCTCCTTTGCAAATTATGACAATGGGTGGTTTGTGGCTGAGGGGATTTGGTCTAAAGTGTCATCGTTTGTGCACGATACTGCCCAGTTAGCTGTTCCAACTCTAGGTTGTGGCCGGGGCAAGCACTGACGTGAAAGAAACCAAGTCATAGAAAAGCTAGCGCACCGCGGCCCTCGTGCCATGTGGAATTTGTGTTTGGTCTGTGAAAGTCAACAAGAACACGTTGCTATAGCAAACTTTAAAGTACAAACTCTACAGTGAACAGACATGAGCCTGGGCCATAAACTTTATACTCAGGGTGGTATTTAGCCTTCTAAGTTATACACTTGATTTTTGTGGAAAATTAAGAAATTTTGTAGCATGCACAAGACCCATCTTAACAGATTTTAAAAAGACAGCGAGATACCCGAATCCAGTAGTACTGTCTTTTGTGATAGGACGTGCTGGTCCAGTGTACAAGTCCATTTCTTTCAGAACAACTGAAAAGCATCTCCGCTAAAGCTGTTTACATTCCCTTCTCCACTGATCAGGCTGACCGAAACAAATTCATAAACTGAGAAAACCTGAAAACTGGGAGGGGTGCAGGAAAAAGGAAGGATGGAAAGAAATATTATCATACATAAAAGAACCAACGCTGTTTGGAGGCAAAATGCTGATGGGATACATCCAGCAACAATAGAATGAAAACGGATGGGATTTCCTTTAATGAATCACATCTAAATTGAATCTCTTATTTGCTGCTTTTGAGCGAAAGTTTATATTAACATTTGAAGGTGTTCTGTATGCTTTTGAGAAACCTTGAATTTTTATTCTCTAATCACAAAAAAAAATAATAGATTTGAAGTAAAGGAGGTCTAACAATTAGGATACAGTTGGCCCAGGGCTGTCATAAATTATGATTGTCCAGCCTCCTTTCAAATGGGTTTGACATATAGAAATCCTGCTAAAATTTTAAGACACATGGGAGAAATAGTTGCAGAGAATTGTGTCCTTGTAGTCATGAAGATAGCCACAAAAATGTTGATGTACACACAGAGTTACACAAGAAACCATCATAGATTAATTGGGAACAAGAATTGAAAGCTGCCTTATGGCAACTCAGGAAAGAATTCCAGGGAAGGAAGGACTATATTGTAGCTTTGTCTATATGCTTATCCTGTTTTGTTTGCATTCCCTTGGGCAATGCTCTACAGACCTATGTTACTTACACGGTGATGACTCTGTAAGAATTCCTCAACAGTGATTTATGGGGCTGACCACATTTTCCATAAACTCAAAATGACTACATCCAGCCATGTGCTCATGAACAAGAGTCACAGGTTCTGAATTTTTCCTTTAAAACAAAAACAAAAACAGAAATCACCTAATTACATTCTCAATTGCAGTCTCAATTCTTTCAAACGAATGTTGACCTCCCAGAAACCTGGTAATTCTTCCTCTTCTGTTCCTATCTGCCCCATCCACCCCTCCAGTTAACCCTCCCAGCCCTACAGAAGCAGACTGGGGCTCACCAACAGAGCCTCTGAGGCTGCTGAAAGGGCTGAGCTCCTACAGACCCCTTCACAGAGCACAGGGTTGAAGGAGGCCTGAGCCCAGAGCCACATCCTTCCCTGGGACGGGTGCCTACCTCCTCAGAGCTGTCCAAGCCTCAGGTCAGGGAAAACGGGAATGGAACAACAGCAGGAGACCTGAATGCTTTCTGTCTGCCACTACCCCTCTTCCTCTTTCTGCCTGGAGTAGGTTCACAGTCCTATTTTTTCTTGGAGCCCACCAGGAAATCCTGGGCCAACATAGAAGAGAAAGTGCCAGAAGAAACCACTTAAATAGCAAACCAGCAACACATCTGATCCTTAATTTCAAATAGTTCACTAAGCATAAACCATCCCCCCACATACATGCTTCTCATATGTAGCCACTGCTATGCTCTTTCTAAAACATGAATCTCAACATGCCATTCCAAGGCTTCAGACTTATAAAGATGTGGAAAAAGCACAGAACCCTTAGCTTGATTTAGAAAGGCCTCTCTTTCCATTTCATCTGCTACTTGCCCCAGGTTCCCGCATCACCCCTAATCACTCTGGCCTCCTAGAATTGCTCATCATTCCCTGAACATGCCAGTAGCTTTTGAGTCTCTTTGCCTTTGCATATTCTATTTTCTGCTTGGAATGCCTTTCCCATCATCTTTACCTAGTGAACGATCGTCTTGGCAGTGTTTTTCATTATCCGCATGATATTCTTGTAAACAAAATGTTGCTGTCCAGACCCACTGTAAAGGGGGCATTGCCAAAGCAGAGCGTATTCAGAGACTAAACAAAGTATGAAAATTAGAACCTGTGTCCCATTAGCATTTTCCACAATGGTCTCCAAGACTTCCTACACACCTGGGCCACTCTTTGAGGTCAGGTCAGAAGATTTGCTCACCTTTCAAGGACAAATGGTGGAAGGGATCGAGAATGTTTAATCTGAGAAAGACTTAAAGGCACCTGAGAGCTTTGAAACTTGCTCATCATGTTATGCATCCCATTTTGCAACCCTTTTTTAATCATTAAACTATATTCAAGGAATAATTTTTTCATGCTACTACATATCCTTGAATAATATCATCTTAATGGTCATGTCATAGTCTATTATCTGTGACATAACATTTCTGCCTGTCTCCTCTTTGGGGGCATTTCTTTCCATGTTTATCTTTATAAATGAAACTCTAATCAGTATCCTTGTTGCCAAATTAGTATGCACAGTCATGTATGTTTCCTTAGGATAAGAGTCCAGCTGCCTGCTACAACAAAGAGCGTGCCAAAATTTTAAAGCTTTGATACATATTGTCAAATTGCCCTCCCGAAACACTGGTGGATTCACCCTATGTCAGCATCTATGAAAAGCCCATATCCCCAGATGTTCACCAGTATTATTAAACTTAGCTATTTGGTAGGTGCTAATTTAATTTGTATTTTTTGTCCCTGAGGTAGAACAATTTTCAAATATTTATTTTTTCTTTTGTCAATTACCTGTACATGCTTTTGGCCCATTTTTCTATTAGATATTTTAGCATTGATTTTTATATATTCACTTGCTAAACCCATCTTTATTCATTTATTAATCAAACGTTTTGAGAACCTACTATGTGTCAGATTTTGTGCTATGCATTACCTTGCACTATGCATTTGGCTATACACATAGCCAAAGTTTTTCCTAGTTTTTCATTTACATTTTAATTTTTTAAATGTGTTGGAAGCTAGCTATAATTTTATAGCCAAACCTATAAATCTTTATAATTTCTGCCTTTGATGTCAAACTTAGAATGGCCTTCCCTACTCCAAGAGAACATAAATTTTCACAAAAATTTCCTTCTTCTACTTCTACCTCCTCAGTCTCAGTTTTTTGTGGTAATGTGAGTTGGCACCTTTTCTGTATCTTCTTGGGTGTTTTATTATAAATTTGAAGAAAGTGCTTTCAGGAGCAATCAGCCATATTAAATCAGAAGTCCTGGAACATTACCTTAAATTTTTTCAAGTGTGGAATGTGACTTGGATTTTCTCTGCGTCACGTCAAAGGACAGACTAGAGCCACAGGTAGAAGTTACAGTGAAGCAGATTTCATTTTAAAGAATTGAAGGATGAGAGTTTCAACAACAGAATGGCTGCCCCAAGATGACTGAGCTCCCTGTTATCAAACAGGGGTAAAACCAGTTAAACCCTGGACGTGGTTCCATAATGTAACAGTTAGAACATCTGCTTTACACACAGAAGGTCCTGAGTTCGCACCCCAGTTGAGCCACGATCCATGGTCTGTGGCCATGCCACCCTGAACAAGCCCGATGTCTGATCTTGAAAGCTAAACAGGGTTGGGCCTGGTTAGTACTTGGATGGGAGACCACCTAGGAAGACCAGGTGCTGTAGACATAAATCATAATAATAAATAATAATAATTTTTAAAAAAAGAAAACAGTTAAACCCTGAGGCTAGGACATAGCAGAGGATTCCTGCAGCAGGTTCTCAAACTTGAGCATGGAAAGGTTTGTTAAAACACAGATTGTTACACCCCACTCTCAGAGTTTCTGACCTGGTGGTTCTGGGGTTGGGCCTGGAGATTAGCATTTCAAACAGGCTCCCAGATGCTGCTGCTGTTGCTGTTGCTCTGGAAACCACACTTTAAGGACCAGTGAGATAAATAGAACTCGATGACCTTCAAGGTCCCTCTAAACCTGAGATCGTGGGATCCTTAGTCAACATTTCTATACCTATTTGACCACCAAGCCACTACTCCCCAGTATTTCTCCATGGAACACCTGTTGACACAATGGGGGAATAACTATTCTAGCTTAAATCTAAATATTAAGCCCCAATCAGTTGCAGAGAAATCCTTCTCATCTGCAGACATTTCTGTTTCTGGATTACTAATTTCAAATGCAGAAATATAAGGGAACTTCTCAATTCATGGAAGTTCATGGAATCCAGTGATTTTCAATCTGGTTGCACACTGTGGTCACCTGAGGAGCTTTAAAGCACTGATGCCAGGGTCCCACCCCAAAAGTTCTATTTAATTTATTTGAGATGAGGCCTGGACATTGGGGTTTTAAAATCTGCCCCAGGTGATTCTAATGAACAGCCAGTTTTTTGAATCAGGGACCTGGTTCAATTTTCTATTTTTCAGCCAGGGCAGCATCTACTCTTTCCTTCTGGAAACAATTTGAAGGCAACTCTCCACACTCCTTAGAAACCTCATGCCCATGTCTCATACGCATAAGGAAAATAAATGAATGATTACATCCTTTATGTCTTGCAACAGTCTCTTTACCAAGAAGATGGTTAACATAGCTTCCGGCTGCGGTGTTATTGCTACTCCTTGGGTAAAGAGGATGGGAAAGGGAAAATATAACTCTGCCTTATATGTCTTTGCTAGATTTAATTCAGTCAATGTATCGACCAGTCCAAACCCTCTCCAGTCATTTTTACCCCAACTTAAACTCTGACCCCATCACGAGATCTGGGAGAAACCCAATGAGGTTGGATGTCTTCTTTGTTTTCAGTTTCTTGGTTTCTCCCAGATCTGGCAGTAGGAGGCTGGTACATTCCATTACTGTCAGCATGAACAAAATACTAAGAAACAGTGGGCTTGTTTTGCATCACTGGGCCTCCTAGCAATCAGAAGAGACCCAGGAAACACACACATAAATGTACATAAACAATGTTTGAAACTCATCTGAAGCGCAGAGGTTGTGAAATCCTCTTCCGGAGATCCAGCCCCAGGGCTGCTGCCGTCTGCACAGCTGTTTCCAATAAGGGAGCTGCCGGTCACATGGGCACCAAGTCTCCCTACTGTCACAGAGGTGAGAGTGATCTGGGCAAGTTATCTCCAGGGAGAGAGAGCATCCTCAGCCCAGTCCTTTGAAAGCAAAGGAGCCTCTTGTCACATATGCAGACTCGGAGAATGTGCACCCTGTTCCTTCCCCTTTTCTCCCTCCTTCACATTTCCTGCATTAGCCCTTTCTTCTTCCCCCTTCAGTTTGGCTGCCTTCCCTCAAACATGCTTCCATCAAATATCTATTGTGCTCCCACTAAGAGCCCATCACTGGGCCAGCCGCTAAGGACACCAGTTAGAACTGGCCTTAATTTTGGCTTCCTGCAGTTCAGCATATGATCTGAAATAGAAGAGAGGGTCAAGCGTTGTCTTGCCTGCAGATGGTTACAGAAGCACAAACCCATTCGCAATAACTATGGGCATTACTATGATCTCCATTTTACAGAGCATAAGCTGAGGCTCAGGGGAGGTTGTTAACATTCCCAAGGGCACACAGCTGGTAAGAGGTAGAGCTGAGGCTTGAATTCGGGACTATCAAATTTGCAAGTCCATTAAGTGCTCTGTGGAAAAAACAGACAAGAGGAGGTCCTGACATCAAAGTATGGACAGAGTGGTCGAGAAGATAGAATGAATGGCAGTCGAGGTAGCTCCCTGAACAGATCAAGAGAGAACTGAAGGAAATGAGAATAACAGAGGAAGGACAATTGCTGGTAGTCCAAGAGGACAGGAGGTTTCCTCAGGGACCAGTAGGATTTGAATTGGTCTTTGAAGGAAAGTTGAGACGTAGTTGAGCAGGCAGGATGTAGAAGGGCCAAGACAGCAGGTTTCTGGGACCAAGTTGCAGCCCGTCAGTGCCCATGGCCAGTCTGCAGAGCAACAAAGAGATACCTCAGGCTGGAGTGGAGGTACCCCATAAGCTGGAAGGTGAACATGGATGAAAGTTTATCACCCTGATGGTTGGAATAAAACGTTGAGACTTAATTCTGTAATCATTTGTGAACTAATCTTCATCTGGGATAAATGGTATGGTACCAAATTCAGTTGTATTTTAAGAAATTTAATCTAATACAAAGTTTCTCAAAAGTTTTACACAGCTCCAGTTTGACTAGATAGTAATAGAGTTTTTGTTGTTGAATGTATATGTAAAATTTGGCCACAAACATCTTGTGAACAGCTAGATTAAAGTCATTCTACCAAAGCTTAGAAATAATGGATCTAATGTATTGGTAACTAGTTAATAGGCTACTGTAATAGTCCAAGCAAGGATCATGAGGCTTGAATTTAATGGTGACACAGGGAATGAAAAGATGTAGATGAAGGTAGCACTATCTGAAACTGGTTGCAGCATGGCATGGAGAAAGAGAGCAATAGTTTTAGTACCAGAGGACCCAAATTAAATCTCAGTTAAAGCTAAATCCCTGCCTCACTGAGCTTCAACTTCCTTATACATAAAAATGATCTTATAATCCCTACTTCTTTGGGTATTGTCAGGGTTAGATAAAATGACAAGTTGTAAATAATTTAAATAGACTTTCTTCCCTTCTTTCCTCCTGAACACTGTAATTGATTTCAGAGAAGTTCAGTTACATCTCAACGTGTGTGGAAAACTTCTCAAAATTAGTCTTATGTTTAAAACAACAGTGACTAAGAAAATCGAATTATCTTCAAATTGAAGTCTTTATGTGAAGGTCAATCTTTTCTTGCACAATAGACAATAAGTTTACACTGGCTTTTTACACTGAGGAAACAGAAGTCTTCAAAATTTCTGTCAGTATCTGACATCAGCCTGTTAGTCCCCGAAAAATCTGGAGAGAAAGTCCAATTTGCTGGCCACTGACTCCTGACCTTTTATAAACTTTTGTAAGAGTAGATCATTTTTTTAAAAAAGGAGAGGGGAAAAGCAAATTATAGGAAATGTTCCTAGAGGGTGTGATTTATTTTGGCACAGAAACTTCCTTGGATGTTTAAATTCCCAGTAGGATTTACTCAGTTCTCACCCTTGGAAATCTTTCCTTCAATGTCCCATTGAAGAGGGACATGAGTACTTAGAATTCTTGGCTTACTTCTCTGAATTTAAAAAATAAAAAGTTCAAGGCACCCTCTGTCACAGCAAAAACCAAAGTGCACCCAAAACCTGCCAAGTAAACTTTTTTCAGAGAAGCCAAACCTAAAGTCGATGCTGCAAAATATACCATCTTGAGATATTTTTATTGCAACAACTTCCTTCCCGCACAGTAGAAGGTCTCTCTAAATGAATAGATTTGGAGGCAATAGATGTGGTTGAGGGTTCTCCCTCTTTCTCCTTTTTCTCTCTCTTCCAATCTAAACCCCTTTTTCTACACGCACACTGATCATCATCATCGCCGTCATCATTTTATAGCTTCTCTTAGGACTTTCACTTTTGAGTTGCCTCATCTCCCAAACAGCTGCAGCAACAGAAGTTCAAGTCCTGGTATCGAGCTGCAAATAGCAAACAGAGAAGTAAATACAGAGGCTGAACATGACAGGGGTGGGTAATAAAGACACCCCTGTTCAAATTCTCTGACCTCATTTTTTCCTTCCAAACAGAATCAGGGTTGAAGGAGGTAGGGCTTGGTTCTAGGGTCAAAGTTTCACCCAAGTATGTAACATTTTAAGAAGTTTGTTCAAACTTTGTTCAAACATGATGTTTATGTCTAGCCACTTGGCTGCCATGGGCCTATTCCTCCAGCTGAGGGCATTGAAAGATCATCTCTAGGGACAGTATGACTCTGCAATAAGCCTCCATCGAGAACCATCCCGAACCAGGCTGATAAGGAGTTCTGTTCTGGCCTGAAATTGTTGGGTTGAATCATAGATGGCAAAATCTGACCTAAGCGATAGCCTTCCAGAATTCACAGTGTAGAGAGTCAACTCGCTATAGAACATTCACACTTGCCCCCATCTTTTCTCAGCATCTCCATGACCATATCACCTCGACCTGACCCTCAATGTCAGGAATGCATCTGGGATTCCACATAATCCCAATCCCTTTGTTTTAGAGATAAGGACATTGAGGTCTGGAAAAGTGATGAAGAGACTTCCAAGCACTTCCTAGCTCATTTTTCCTTTTCTCCCCAATCGCCACCTTTTACCTTTTTTGCATATTAGGAAGATGAGGCTCAGATAATAAGTTCTTGTTCTGTTCAAGGTCACGAAGAAAATCAGTGGAAGTGGCAAGACCAGAAACCAGCAGCCATACACTGCCTGGCTCTCCCTGAGTCTTCACCTCAGGCCAGGAGAAGAGGGTGGGGATTATGACTGGGCTTGATCTCTTGAGGAGAAAGTAGAACCAGACCCAACTTTGGAAGGCAGAGGTAGTCCCTGCCACCCAACCTTTCTGTCCTTTCAACTCCTTTCCATTTTTATATCCTGCCCAAGATATAACCACTGATGCCCTCCTGCACAATGTGCTATGCTCCCAAATTACCTCATGTTTTTGGCACTCCCTGATTCCTGCCTTCCCCTTAACCACCGACACTGTATCTAGGACAGGGTACACCCTCTCTTTTAAAAATTTGGTCCTGAGCACCTATTCTATAGCAGGCACCAATCTAGGCAGGCAGTGGGGGTTTAGCATGAATGAGGCAAGTTTTCCTCCCTTGTGGAGTGTACTTTAGAGTACTCGGAAAAGCACTAATTGCCACTCGATGTGATAAGTGGTATGGGGTGGGGCAGGTTGGAGTTTCATGGGAATATAGAGCAAGGTGTAACCCAGACTAGGGCATCAGGGAAAACTTCCAAAAAGAAGAGACTATTCAACCAAGACCTAAAGGATAAGCTCTGCCTAGTGCAGTAAGAGAAAGGGCCTTCGGGTCGGAAGGAATGGCATGCGTGAAAGTCCAGATGGGAGAGGGACTGAAGGGGAGGAGGCCCAGGCTGACGGTGGAGAGAAGGAAGGGAGAGCCACCACATCCTACCTCTGGCTCTGCCTTCTCCACCCTTTAGTCTACTCACATCCTTCCTCTGGGCTCTCAGCACTCCGCTCAGTCCCACTCACTCCAAGGCCCTCCCCTGTACCCTGTTCATTATCTGGCTCCTCCTTTTTCCTGTGCTTACAGCTGCTGCCACAAAGTTTAGCTCCATTTTTGTTTAAACTCAATACTTACTTCTCGCTCCCCGAATAAGCTGTAAATGATGTCAGGAAAGGGACCTTAGCGCTTACATTTTTCACTCACAGCTGAGGATGAGGCTGAATCTGTTTCCTTGTCCCAGGGATTATGACTTTTTCTGCAACCCCCAGGTTCTGCGGCTGTTTGCAAACTTATAATGTCTCCTTTTTAGGCAACCGCATGTTAGTAGTGAGCAAAGATGTCTCAATAAACTCTCTGCCTTTTAATAAAGAGGGAGAGTTCACAAGTCTTCCAGGGGCCCCTCCAGGTAAAATGAGGCTGAGCAAGGGTTATTCAAACACTACACGTTGTTACAATTGCTATTCACACCTTTTATCTTTGTCATTTATTAAATTGTTTGAAAATAGAAAGTATAATAGAAAAACAACTCTCTAAGACTTTACTAGTCCCATTTTACAAATTCATTATTATGACATTTGTTTAATGTTTTAGTGTTTCTTTTCATTTTTTTCTTTTTAGCTAATATGACCAAGACCAAAGTTTCATTCATAACGCAGAGCGATGGCAGAGTTAACTTTGAGGTGGCTCACTCCTCTGGTCTTCAGCACCTCTGTGCATTCCTGTGTTTCCCCCAACATCTGGATTGGGTTGCCCCCATTGAATCATGTGGACATAGCAGCTGACACTGAGGCATTGGCCTCAGTCACTGGCATTCCTACTTTTCAAGGACTCTGTGGCTCTGACTTGAATACAAGCTGTAAATGTGGGTAAATCATGCTTAAGCTTTTCCGTATTCTCTACTGCTTGCTAAAAGTGATTTGTAATGGGAAACTCTTAAATGTCAGAGTCTGGAAAACTGAACATCATAACAGACATCTCTTCCCCTGAGTGGCATAACTAATAAAAGTAGGCCCCCTGGAAAGCCCACTGTGGAATCATCCCTGTGGCTGTACAAGACGGACAGTGTTCCCCTTCTTTCTCTTTCTAGCAAAGGAAGTAGTTCTGATCAAGCAAAGTTGGGTTTCTTAGGCATGGAGGTGGAGAGAAATGGAAACGAGAGTGATTTTCCCTTTGGTGACAGGAGCAAGCCATTGCCCAATGCCCCACCACATCTATAAGTCTAGGAGATGCCACGCAGTCTTCCAGAGATGGCCAAGGCAGCTGCAGAACTGAGGCTACCTTCTGTGCTTGTAAACAGTAAGCACCTCTCCAAACCAGGGATAAGCGCATGAGAATTCCACTGGTCTCCACTGCACCCCATCAGCTGCACTAGCTTGTTCTGTACTAGATCCTCTTTTGGTGGCCTACGGTTGCAAATATGTTTGCTAATGGATCAAAACAATCTCCTAGCAAAAACTGGACCTTAGAAGTAATTAGCACCAAGCCAACAATCCACATGTCTACATCCCACAGCAGGGCTCTGATAAGCAACATGAATGGAGGTTTCCAAAAGATTTCACCTGCCCATGTGAAAACTCCAGTTTCATCCAGCAATGTTGCTCAGCTTTCAGACTGCTGTAGACTGTAATGCTGGAATGATGCCCCTGAGTGTCATCCACAGCCAGATTCTGATGCCTGCCCCTTTATAAAACTCACCCAATCCAAGTAAGTCCAATACGTCCCAGGCTATGTAATGAATTTATGTCATTGGAGAATGATAGCTAATTTTACTCGGTAATGATTTTCTTGCTCTCTCAACTCTGTTCCATTGATAACATGTTTAGTTCTAATACATTTTTAAGTTTGATTTTTTTTTATGGCAACAATTTAATTATTAAAATTCTCAAAACTGTCCCTTCCTGAAGAAACACAGTTTCTCATAAATATCCCCCAGAAACAACAGGGTTAGAGAAACATGATTTTATTTAAATGAGTAATCTTCCTATCACTTCCAGAAAGGAGATGATAGATAATAGATGGTAGAAGATAGATAGACAGACAGACAGACAGACAGGTAGATACATAGATAGATAGATAGAAAGATAGATAGATAGATAGATAGATAGATAGATAGATAGATAGATAGATAGATAGATAGATAGATGGATGGATGGATGGATGGATGGATGGATGGATGGATGGATGGATGGATGCAGTTTCAGATACAGTTTTACATGTCTTTGAAAGTCTGTGAAATCAGAAGATGAAAATACTTTCATGACAGAAATTTCAATTCTTAAAAGAATTTTTTTTGGTCTCTTCACTGGCCAATAGAAGAGTCGACCAGGGTTTTCCTCCAAGTGTAGAATAACACCAGGCAACTTGGCAGATGGAGTCACATTTTAAAAAATTATTTGTGACCTCTTCTTTTTTACCCCACAAGTAACAAAAGAAAGTTTAGATCTTAAACACCGCAAAAGTAGAATCTAAAGCTGCACTGTCCAACAAAGTGGCCACTAGCCACATGTGACTACTGAGCACTTAAACTGTGGCTGGTCAGACATGTACTGTAAGTGTAAAATATACTCTAGATTTTCAAAGATGAAGTATGAAAAAAGAATGAAATATCTCTAATAATTTTTGTACTGGGTACATGTTAAAATGATAATACTCTGGATATATTGGGTTAAATTTGATATATGATTAAAATTAATTTCACCTGTTTCTTTTTACATTTACAAATGTGGCTATTAGAAAACTAAAAGTTACCTGTGTGGTTATATTTCTATTGACTGCGCTGGTCTGGAGGACTAGCCTGAAAGACACTTGTGAGAATGGGGACAATGTGATTTCATACAGGTCCTGAGTCCTCCCATGATTTCTATTTTGTGGACACAATGAGAATTTAAGATATTATGGGTCTCTATCAGCCCTTCTTGGTTTTCTATTAGGTTAGCTGTGACTTTGCCTTTCTGGGTCAATTCCTATCCCAAACTTTGTGTTCTTTACTAGAAGTCTTGCATGCTCCAAACCAGCATGTTAAGGGTTTTGTTTTTTTATTATTTCTTCTTCTTTTAGCAAACAAGCATTTATGGAGGTCTCTCTACTGCCTCTTCCATCCACTATCATCATAGGGAAGAAAGGACTTGCGGGATTTAAAACTTTGCTCTAAGTTTTTGTACATGTATTAGATTTTATACTCTATCTACTTTATCTTTGAAAAATTCCTAGAAAGTATATATTATCCTCCATTTTATCAAAAAGAAAACTGACTTGACTTGAGCAATAATGATAACTAGTATCTGCCAAGAGTCTTGTAATTTGCAATTATTTTTTTAATGCATTTCCTCCAATAACCCTTTGACGTAGGTGTTCTCATTCTCATTTTAAGAATGAGGAAGTTCTCTTTTCAGAGGGCGAAGAGCTTAGGCTGCACAGCTGATAAGTGGAAAGGCTAACATTTACTTATTCGTGACATTTATTTGTTATGCTAAGCCCTGGTGAACCGGGAGGCCATGGTCCTTTCATGGAGTTTGCCCTCTAGCACCCATGTATCAAGTGCTATACCAAGATTTTTAAATGGAGGTTGGGATAGAAAGAGAATGGCTATCTAGCCTGTGTAGTCAGAAGGCCCTCTCTTTGGAGAGGTTGACGTTGAAGAGGTGGCATTGAAGGTGAGATCTGAATGACAAGAAGGAACTGATCACATCAAGATCTGAGAACAAACAACTAGTACAAAATCCCGCAAAGCTAGAGAGAGCTTGACATAGTGGAGGAAGTAGCAATTGCCAGGCAAGTGTACTGGGAGATGGGAGGGCAATGAGGCCAGAGAGGAAGGCGGGGGCTATGGCTGGCAGGGCTTCGAACCAGGGACTGGTTTTACTCTAAGTGTAACATGAAGGTTTCCTGGGATGTGGGGGAGGGGGATAGAGAGGAGGAATATTCTTAGAGCAAGGACTGCTCTCGATGCGGTGGAAGGAATCAGCTGTAGGGAGGCCAGGAGATCAATGAGGTGGTTGTCGAGAGAGTCCTGGGTGAGAGGCAGTGGTGGAGGCCTGGCAAGGACAGAGCGGAAATGGCAAGGAGTGGACAGATTCTGGAACTATTGGAGATAGATAGCCCTTGAGACTTGCTCATGGATGCCTTTGCCCTCTTTTGACCTGATTGTCCCTCCAGCCCGCTTCATTCCTTGCAGTGTCCTTCCCAACATGAGGAAACCTAATCCCAATTGACCCGAAGTCAGTTGTCAGTAATGTCCAGAAAGCAGAGTGAAATTCCAGCAGATGCCACTGTCTGATTCCATTGTTTCACTTTGTTAATCCATTGCCCTGCCTAGCTGTTAGCCTCTTGATGCTGACCTTTAGAAATACATCCATGATGAATAACAAGCCTCACTATACTCCAGATCACTTCAGTGAAAATAAAAGTGAAATGACTCTATGTTTTCCCTTTTGGGGCTCATTTTGGGGCTGGCAGGAAGGTGAGTCGTTTGCACGTGCATTTACCCTGAAAAAGCAAAAGAATATAATGTCCTATATGCCAGTCATCAGCAGAGGTACCACGTACCCTAGGTCACAGCATGGGGCAGGCATTCCTGAGTAGGGGACAGAAGGGATGGGGAAAGAAAATTGTATTCAAGAACCAGATGATGTGTCATAAGTAATGGTTTGCTGCTGACAATAAAATGAAGAAGAGAGGGATCATGGGCGGAGAAGGCGAGTCTCCAGAGAGGAGCTATGACTTAAGCTTCTCCTTAGAGGACGTTCAGGCTCTAGATAAACAAAAGCAGGGAGGATATGAGATCCAAACGGGCTGTCAGCAGAAGTTTACATGTGCATGCATATGGATATGCAGCTCCTTCCCCAGCCAGTGAAAACAATTTCTTGGCATGTGCGTCGAGCCTTTGTTAATACCCAAGGGCAATAAATGCTCTCAGTGCTTAGGAATGAGAACTCGCCCTTCTTCACCTACCAACACAGCCAGTCTCTTCCCAGGAAAACAGAGGGGGATCAACCTCGGAGCAGGTGTTTGGCACGCCTGCATACACTCCACACCCACCTCTCAGACGTGAGGGAGTTTTGACTCCTTCACAGCCGTGAACTACGCCCCCTCGGAATCTTTCACTGGCTCCCGCTGCCTGCCCACACAAGGTGTGTTTTGCAGAACGCTTATCCCACAGCTGCTCATAGGCCTCATAAGTTTGGAAAATACTACGCTTAACAATGTTTAACAGGGTTTTTTCCCTCCGTGGAACTAAAAAGATAATTTAATAGGCCTGTGGGCCTTTAGAGAAAGGGGGATATATTATGCAGCATTTCCCAAGCCTGTAAATTACTGACCTGTTTTTATAGAGCATCGCTTGGTACTAATGCTTTATAAAGGCACTTATGAAATGCTGGGCTAAGCAGGATTTCTCCCACCACGCCACACAGTCAGACCCTCCCTGGGTCTCCACGAGTCCTATGCAAAGCAGCCCTTCAAGGTGTTGTTTCAGCAGACGTGCCTTATGTATTCCAGCCTCTAGACCTCCGCTCACACCATGCCCTGGCCCAGATTGTTTTGGCCTTTCCTCTCCTCCTTCTGTAACTCAACCCAAGTCCTATCTTCTCTAGAAGCTTTGGAGATGCCTTCTGCCTCTGAACCATCATCACATGCTTCTTGTCCCCCTCATTTAGCATTTTATAGCTGGTTTCTACCCCTTTCTGCCTCTAGCACCTCACATGTGGTAGGTATTAAAGAAGATGAGAGTCGAGAAGGAGGTAATGAAGGAGTAGAGCATAATGAAAGAGGCAGGGGAGGAGGACAGGAAGAAGGAGGGAGAGGATGGGGAGAGAGAGCACGGAGGTGACAAAGGGAAAGAGAATCCCCCAGGATCTGAGACATGGTACCTTCGTTGAGTGAGGTGGGCAGCAAAGCCCAGGGAAGGCACTTTGACTTTTCTGTGAAAAAGATGAGTGAGGTTCTACCTGGGGAAGCAGACCTGGGCCTGGGCACACTTTGCTGAAGGCCAGTGCGCAGTTGTAGGGCATCGGCTCCAGCTGGAGCTACCATATCTGAGAATGGGCACCCACTGCGACCCCTTAACCTAACCTGTGTTTTGTAATAATTATTGATATAATAAATAATTATGTATGTAATACTACTAAGAAAACAACGTATGTATCCATTTTTGTTGTTTTCGTAAACAACATAATATAATATACAATATACAGTTAGTACAAAATAAATCACAGAGTACAAATTAAATAACCCTACAGCCATTGCTGTGAGAGGCCTTCACTAAAGCCAGTGCCTTCCTTTTATACAGGAGGGGCTGAAACCCACAGAGCAGCTTGAGCTGAGGCTGAAACCTTGAACTTGCATCCCAGTTTACTCACTACCTAGACTGTTTTAAGCTCTGCTTCTCGTGGCTAAGCAGCCTGCAGTCTTTATCTCAGCCAAATGGCCAACTGCCTGAGATAGAGACACAAGAAACATTCCCACGTCTGCCTCAGGCTTCTAACTCACACAAAAAGGGCCACCCTCTTTAACAAACCTGTTTTCCTAAAGAGACCAGAGACCAGACCTTTTTTTTTTTCCCCTGTATATTTTTAAAATGCCAAAGTGGTGTATGTTGTCAACAACATTAAACAGACATCTTCCAAAAGAGCCCACCCTTTGTAAGATGTCAGTCCATTTCCACTGACTTAGTTATTACCTTCTGCAAAGGCCAGTGGTCTTGCCAGAGTTCCACCCTCAGAAGCTCATCCTATGGAAGCAAAGTCTGGCAGGTCCGCCAGACCCCATCTCTAACACTCCGTTAAATGCCCAGATGTATTTCTTTCATGCTTGTGCATAAATTCCATTTCAGAGTGTCAGGGCAACACCTAGATCAGTCTCCTGAATGTGGTTCATGGAAAGAGCCTGAATGCCAAGCGGCCTGGGTTCCCGTCAACGTCTCCTCTGACTTTTACAAGTCGCAAACAGATGACTGTGCCCCAGGTGCCAGCAGCCATGGGAAATGGGCCGGGGCACTGAACACCGAGCATAGTGGGCTGAGGCGGGGAGTGGGAGAGAGATTAGCCCGGCTGCTCTGGTCCCTCTACCAGCCCCCAGAGGACCCTGGTCAGGCAGGGCTCAGCCTGGGCAGGACTGAGGCCAGAGTGAGGGCAGCCTTCACACCAAGTCACAACCAGCCCTATAGCAGACAAAGCATTAGGAACTGAGTGCCTGTGAGATCCAGGAGATCCCGGAGAGCATTTCTGGGGCCTGTGAGGAGGAAGGAGAGAAAACAATGCTGGTGTTCCCTGCCCTGCGGGCTACATTAGTTCCTTTGTTAACAGCTCCCACAAAAACGGGTTTCTCTCCCTCTGAACTGGTACCTGGTATGTGGAACAAGATGACTGGGGCATGATCAAAATAACACTTTGGTTTGTGTTTTCCACCAAAGCTTGTAAACTCTATTCTTTGAGCGAGGTTTTTCTCCTGCCACCACGTACAGACTTGTCAGGCCCCTTGAATGTTCCGCCCACTCTTAGATTATAGGTAGGTTTGCAATCAAAATATTCAGGTGTTAGGAAATCCAATCTACGAGATGATTTAAAACCTCAAACCTGATCTGGTATTAAATCTTCCCTCCTTCCCAAGCTGGGCTGGACTCACATGAAAAGGAGGGGTGTGGTTGTCGCCCCTCTGTTCCTCCACCTGTTCCTTCTCCTCCCCAGCCCCCACTCTAGCTTGTTAGACAATTTCCTGTGTCTCCTAGGCAGGGACAGGTGAGCAGCGGAAGAAGAAAAAGTAGATCCTTCCTGAGCTGGGACCATTAAGCTGGCTTTGTGCTCTGCGAGTCCGGCACCAGTTTAATGCTAACTCTTTTTTCCCGTGGGGTGTTCTTCCGGATACTCTTTCCTGCCGTTTCTTGACATGAGTGATGTCTCTTTATTCTCAGTGTTTGCTTGTGGCTGTTTCTACAACCGCTGGGCCTAGCATTCACCTCCGGCTTCTTGCCGCTGAAATCCGTCTGTCCCATTAGTTGGCCTTGGACAGGATCCAAGATGACCCCCCCACACACACACTGGACTTCCTTCCAAATGGCTACCCCTGCTCCACAGGAGACAGTCAAACAGCACATGTTTTGGCCAACCCCATCACAGTCACCTCTATCCTGCTGCCACAGGCTGCTCCCGCTTTTTCAGACATGAGAACTCTGTGTTCACCATTTTCAGAGAACTCATTGCCAAGCTCTCCAAGTGGCCTCATTCACCTCATTAAGTCTGAAGGGAAGCCCACAGAAGCCTACCTCCCCTCTACCCGCCCCCGCTCGCCCCCCGTGGGAGGGCCACTGGGCACTCACAGCACAGCAACAGGTCTCTCCAAGAAATAACCCTACAAATCCTTCTCCCAGCCATGATCCCTTTTGTTATCTTTCATCTGCCTGAGGGGTCCAAGCGTCATGGATCCAGTTTATAGATGTTTCCTTAGAAATCTAGACTGGATGATTAGAAACCTCATCAGAATCTCTTGTACCTAGGAGCCTAGTCAAAATTTCTATTTTAATATTCATTACGTACATCTCAGATCTTAATTATGTACCATTTAAATATAAGCCCTGGGGGCATGAACTCCATGGGTTTATTCACTGCTCTATCTCAGCCTATAATAGGTACTCAGTGAATAATTGTTTAATTAATGAATTAATTTTTAAGCAAAGGTAGGCACCTCTTTCTAGTCTGTAAGCTTTATGAGAGTAGGATCTGAGATTATTTTTACTCAATATTTAGCCCCAGTGTCTAGTAGAGTGCTGGCCCATTGCAGGTACTTAAAAAAATAGTTTTGAATGAACTAATGAACCTGGGCAAAAAGCCACCTTTCTCTAGGCAGGATTGTGAAGGCTCCGCTGACCCAAAGTATCTCTCCCTCCCTCCCTAAAATTCTTTACTTGGCCACATTGCTGAAAACTCTACCAATCAGAGATATTCTCTCTCGGTTCGAGTTTTTAACAATGCAAATACCTGCAGCAGGTAATGGAAGCCATCAGTCATTTATACTTCAGAAGGCAATTCGATATAAGAAACTTACAGGAAGACTATTTGTCAGGGAACTTGAGAGGGTGCTAGGAAGGAGCACTTAGAAGAAAGGAGACGGCGGCCCTAGAGGCGAGGATGCTTTTTGCCAGGAAGACTGAGCATACCAAGAGGTAAAAGGGAAATGGGAAAAAAGCCAATATTTTGTAGAGCTTGCCTTAGCACTCCCTCCTCCAACACAATTTTTAAGAACCACTTAATTTTTAGAGCTAGAAGGAATCTTAGATTTCATCAGAGTCTGTGTGTTTTGAGTCCAAAAGAGAACTCTTTCTTTAAATGAAATCTTACCAGAAGCCCAATATGAAAAACAGATAAGTGGAGTTGATCTGGGTCTGGATGGGCAGTGGTCCAGGAGGCCAAACACACGCACGCAGTTTTCCCACAGTAGTCTCTAAACCTCCCTCTCAGAATTCCTAAGTGCTCATGAAATACAGTGTGTCCAAACACCACGAAAGACCCATGGTTGTCCTCGATCATCACCATATCTGAGGGCTGGGCTCCAGAGGTCAGAAGAAAATGGACAGCACTAGACCCTTCTCCCACCCTCCACCAAGGATCAGACCTTGTTCCCTCCATTTCCCAAACTCCTCGTCTATTCTGTAAATGTTTGCTAAATCAAAGAAAGAGCCCTTTCATGGGGCCGTGAAAACTTCCCCATGAGTTTAATACGACCAACAAATATTTACTAAGTGCTTGCTATGTCCCTGACCCCGTGTTTGGCGCTAGGAACAAATGACCATTGTCCTTGCTACGTTAATTAACACTCTTTGGATGCTGTTTGTTCAACCTTCTCTGAACCATCTAAATTGCAACTGAGCATCTAACCTACACCCGCATCTGTCCATCTTTTCTCTAAATGTACTGTGAGATGCTGCGTGAAGTGATTTGCTGAAATGCAGATAAACTACATCTGTCAGCCCCCATCTATGAATCTAGTAAGACTTGCAAAAAAAATGAGGTTTGGCACAACTTGTTTTCTGCAAACCTTTGCTCACAGGGGTGACCACTGTTTCCTGTCTTTGGAACTTATAAACCATCTGTTTAATAATCTGTTCAAGCTTCCTGCCAAGGACTGACGTCCACCTCACCAGTCAGCAGTTCCCACCAAAAGTGCTTAGAGCCTCAGAGCCTCCCACCCCTGCCGCTGGCCGATGTTCAGGTCACAGAAATGGCTCCCTTGTCCTTAGTCTCTCTAGGTTTTATTGGAGGGGATGGACTACTTGCACATTACAAGAGCACAGTGGGAAGTATAAAGAGATAAATTTGGTGTAATTATTTCCATATCAGCAACACCGATTCAGGGCTCAGGATCACTTTGCTGAGAGATTAATAACAGACTTTACAATGAAGCGCAGCTAGGTTTGAAACCCAGTTCTACCATACACGGTGTAGTCTTGATTAATTACCCTCTCTGAACCTCCAAAATGAGCTCATAGGAAAGTCGTGAGGATTAAACACAATATTGTACTTGAAGCGCTTAGCGCAGTGGCTGGCGCATAGCATCGTTATTGTTATTAAAAGAAAATGAATTTATTGATCAACTGCTGCAGTTCAGAGGTAGGGACAGGGCAAGGAACTAGCCTAGAGGGACGGCCTGTGTGAGGGGCATATTTATAGTTCATAATACATTTATTTTTCTAGGCATTAGGAGGTATACAGAAGAGACTCTCTTCCCTGTAAAGTTTAGATTCTTATAGAGAGGAAATCATGAAAAAATATCTGTCCCCTTTAAGTCACATGTTTTCTGAATTTTCTGAAGTCCTAAAGGACTGACCCCAGGCGACTTCCTGGAGCTACTTTTCCAAGGCTCATACAGGCAAGTTCTTCAGGGTGACTTCTAAATTCCCAGAGAATTCAGTACGAGGAACCTAGTCTCTTTAAGCACTCGGAAGGGGACAAGGAGGACCCAGGTGGGAAATCCCTCAAAAGAACAATGTCGACCCAGGAGGAAGAGGTTACTATATAGTCTGTGCTCCCGGCCCTCATGAGAAAATTGCAGAAAAGTCACCCCATGACTTTGTCGATTAAAATTAACCTGACAAGATTTAGCTACAGTGCATTTTAGAAGTCCTGGGTCACTTTCTAAAGCTAATTTACTATAAAAGTACTTGAGCTAAAGGCATTAGTAATAAACGACAACTGGGAATTTTAACTTTTATTTTCGGCTCTGAAAAAAATTAGGGAGTTGGGTGTCCTTATATATTTTCACACTAAGGATAAGTCAATAGGAAGATTTCATTGTGTTTGTCAGTCTAAAAGTCACCAATTCAATGTGCCATAGTCATGGATTCAAACTGCTTAGAAAATTCAGGCTGATTGAGCCCTCCCTGCTGAATGATAGAAAAGTGAGGGGTAGGTTAAGATCCTCTGAGAGCAAAAGGGTGCCTGCCAGCTTCCTTTTTCAGAAAGCGCCTACTCCAGTCTGTCTTAGGTAGCCTGGAGCTCCTCTAAAAGGGGTAGTACTTCCAGCCTTGACTTTGACTAACTTTCATCAGGAGTCAGAAATCATAGTGGGAACAAAACCACGAGAGCCGGGTGCCCAGCACCAGAAGGTGAAACCCAGCTGAGAGCATCTGGTCACTGTTACAAACAGCATTAATAAAAAGCTAACAAAAAACCAAAGGTCTATTAAATAGCCCAACCCCACCTAGATTCACCACTTAATTGGGGTGGGGGCCCTGAAAGCAAAAGGAATAAATGGTTCCAAAAGCTGGAGAGATGTTGGTCTGAAGGGCCCATGTCCAATTAAAACAAGCCAGGAGCCTTAATAGCTACCTTATTTTGACATCAGGAAACCCATTCTTAGTTCTGCTAATGGTTATGTACAGATTTTTTTTTTTTTTATTCCATGGACTTGTGTAATGTTTAAAAGAATTAAACCAGTAAGACCCAAGATCAGAACTTCCTCATTCAGCACGAATGGGCTGCTTTTCCCAAATCCAACCTCTTAGTGCAAAGAAGTCCTCAGATTCCTTATCAGGATTCTGGTGGTCCTATTATTAGATTTGGGACTTAGTCAGAGCACACAATGGGCTGTAGGACCCTATGGTGATGAGAACACTTCTCTGTGCATATGTATCTCCCCATCCTACCAACCAGAAATTCTTCAAAAGGAAAATGATTGATCTCTTTGCTTTAAGGACATTGAACCTAGTTGACATTCCAATGTCTATGAGCACACACACACCATTGATGAAAATTAGGATATCGGCCTCCCTTAACCAACTGACTAGAGTAGATCTTGTTCTTTTATTCATTTACCATTTTTGGTATTCCTAGCAATTAGGTCCTTTACCATGAGACAGGCACTATGCTAGATGCTTAACAAATTCATTATCTTCATGTATCGCAAAACTTTCTGATTATAACTACTTTCAAAGTATGTTCGGAAATGACAGATTCCCTTGGCAACCCTGATGCGGTGGGTCCATGGCAGGGTTTTGGCATCTGTGTTTTTAATAAGGTGCCCAGGTGATGCTTAGGATCAAGTAGCTCTCCTGGGAGACTTCCAGCTTTTCCCAAAGCCCTCTGGACTTAGGTGCCCCCAATTTCCCAGTACGTGTGACCTCAGAATGGAGTAGGGTGGTCACCTGAGAGATGCATGAGGACCTCCCCATGTGGCTTGAGAATCCATCTGCTTTTCTTGGACAGTCACACAGCTGCCTCATGTTGACCAGTCTGAACCCTCCACCCCCAATCTTCTTCACCCAGACTGTGACTGGGCCACAGGTCCCCTGTTACAGAGTCGATTTTCTCTACTTAAGTGCTAGACCTGGCTTTTAATCCTAAATACTACCTTATTTAATTTAACCTATTGTTCCAGCTTGTCCAGTTTCTCTAGTACCCTGACTCCCCTCTCCCAAGCCCCAGGCATCCCTTTCAGCCAGGAGTCATGAGCACATGCCATGGAAAGTTTCTCTGTACCCTGTTGTCCATCTGAGGAAAGAGCTGCCATGGGCTCCTCCACCACCAGGAAGGTCCCCTCTCTTGCTATGATAATCCCTTCCAGAAGCATCTCTAGGCTTCCTTTGTGTTTTTTAAACAGGATTTTAGCTATTGAGAACCAAAGTAGTACAGTGTAAGGAAATTTTTATTGGAGAGAAACCATCTCTCTGTACTGAGCACAGTACCTTTTTGCATTTATTAAATCCTCAGAATTAGAGTCATGATTTAAAGAAATGGGAGGCAAACTAACTCAAAGTCGATTTTGGTTAATATTTATATTGTTGATGGTTCCACTTATTGAACAGGCAAAAATATTTAACAGAAATAGCCACCTAGGGAGCCAAGGCAGTCTCATGGCTACAGAGAAAACTTGGAGCTGTGCCCGAACCTTCCTCTTTGTGGTTCAGTTTTTCCAGCCATATAAGGGAGTGATGATTCCTCCTGCCTCCACTCAGAGCTACTGAAGGGACTCATAGACAACACTGTGACTTTGAGTTTCTGGGGCAAAATTAAACAGTTGCAGTTGAACATTGTTCTCTGAAACTAGGTTTTCTCATCCACCACATACATGTCCCCACTAGTGCCTGGAATGATGAGAAACACTTAAATGTAGGTAGACAATTAACTGAGAGTTTTTCCATGTACTGTTGATAAAACAACAATTTATTGCTTTGAAATCTCTGGGTCTGTGACATGAGGAAAATTACAGCTTGCATATATCACATAAAAGGTCTCTTTGTACTATATAATAATTAGAACTGATAATATTGCTCTTAAAACAGGAACACGTATTGTTCTTTATTTCTTTAAAACAATTTCTCAAAACGTGTACTCTATGTCTTAGCTTCAGTTGAATGTACTTCTTAGAATAGATTTATAGAGCAATTGGTTGGCTCTCCTCTGGTGGATTGCAAAGACAAGGTCGATTGTAATCTTGCTGAGCGAAAATTGCCGGGGGCCAGTCCTAAGTAACTATGAAACTAAAGAACAGAGCCTTTGACCCCTGAAAGTCCCCGTGCTCCAATGATTCCTCTCCCATGTATCAAATTAGTTTTGAGACTCTTAAAGAGATCACCATTACCTCAAAAACAAAGGGTGATTTTATTTGGTATGTCCTGGGAATACAGCTCATGGGAACCGTCATAATAAAATGAAGGTCTGTTAAATAAAACATCATTTACAAAACAGCAGAGATATATGGAATACCACAGAAAAGATTTACGCAATATTCATTTCTACACTGAGAAGTAGAAACATATGGAAAGGCTTTTTTTTCTTATTTTTTTCAATAGCGTGGGGCTTTTAAATGATGCTATACATTTATAACAGCTGGCTGCTGACCAGGGAATATAGAGACCTTCCAATTACAGAAGACTGGAACCCAGTAGACACTTTTCTCCACAACATTCATGTCCCAGTGAGACTTACTTAAAGACACCTTTCAAAAAGTACCTATACAATTTTATGTGTCTAAAATGCAATAAAATCCCACCTGTGATATTAGAGATTGGGGGTTTTATTAGCCCTTATACCAACATGAAAGATTATTTTAAAATTTCTCCAGATAAAGCTCCATCTTGTCCCTGTATCATAATTCAACCTTTAAAGTGAGTGAGAATAAAAAAGGGACCTAAAAATAAAATAAAAAGGATTCAGTGCGGTCTCCATTCTAATCATGGGACAGCTCATCAAAGAGACTGTCAGTGAGTCTATTAAATTTTGCCTGGATATTTTCCTCTCTAGGAAAAAAAAAAAAAGGAAGAAGATTTCAAGTTCCTGTTGTGTCACCCCAAATTAGGAAATTCATCATAATGCGAAATGGTGAAACGTAGAAACAAACATATAGGTCCCAAATGTAACATTGGTCACGCTGGGATAGTGAGCCTGAGGGAGTTTTTTTCTCTTCCATGAAATTTTTAATGCCGTTAATTGCTTTTATTTAATGAAAGAAGTGGTCGTTTAGAAAAAAAAGAGAGAAAGAAGCAGACATGAGCTTTAAAGGTTGATTGCAAAACTGGATCTGTGATAGCTAGACTTCCTGGTGGCTGGAGAAATGTTCCAGCCCATTACATCAAAGCCCAAGTGAGGAGGTGTGAGTAGTTGGTCACATTGAGACACAGTGGTTCTCTACCATGGCCACCTTTGCTTACATTACATCTGGCACCACCTTTGCTTCTGTGGCCGAGGTCTCCCAGTGTGCTTGTTTGCAAGATCACCATCATTAAAAACCATTCTCTGGTCTTCTTGTCATTCTGTTTGTCTAGTGGTCCCCCAAGGTTTTGGACTCAGAGCTTTGGTATGAAATTCAATCTTCATTTAGTTCATAATTTTTTTCTTTACTCAATGACAGAGTATGATGAGGTAATGCTTTCTGGCAGGCCGGCCCAAGATTTGAACCCTTAAAAGTGAAAAACATCGAGAGCTTAAAAAGTCAGTGTCTAATATTCTTTCACTGGTCTTGAGTGGACAGTGATATTTTCCTGGTATTAATTTCAGAGTGACAATACTGTCATTGTCCCCACTGCAAAAATTATAATTAATCATTCTCTGTAACAGTAGTAATGAATTCTAGTAATGAAAAGACAAAGAAAACTGTCTTTTTTCCCAGGGACTATTTAGTGGGCTAAATATCAGTCAGAACAACAGGCTAGAAAGAGGAAGGGAAGGACCCCAGAATCACTGAACGGTGAGGAAGGGGCTGGAGAGTGAAAGGTGCTGGAGGAGGAGGCTTCTTTATCTATATTTCCTTAGACTAAAGCAGAACGGGATCAGCGATCCAGCCCCAGCACATCAAGATGATAAACTTTTCAAAGGATTCTCCTGATTCACAAGAAGGGCTGTGTTCTAAAGTGGTGAGACTCTGACATTTATGGCCAATAAACCACTTACTTCTGGCCCAGAACCTTTTCTGGGGTTTATCTTACGTAAATTATAGTTTTATAATCACTTTCTAAAATGTCTGCTTTTTGCAAACTTTAAGGCACTTTCAGATATAAAGGAGACATGGCATTCTTCTATTTCTTTAAAGAATATATACGTTTCTGATTTGCCTTCTGAAAGAGCCCCTACACTATCATATTCCACACTTTGGGGGTCCCTGTGGATCCTAGAGAAGCAAGGAAAGAAAGAGTTCTCGTCCAGCTCAGAGAACCTCTGAGCTGGCATCAGGTCACCTCTACTCAGAAGGCCCCTGGAGGCCCGCGCTGATGGGACAATGATGCACAGCTTAAGATCCCTTCTGGGGTACATGGATAGGGAGGAAAGTTGTACAGACTAGAGTGACTCAGTGGTCAATAACTTGGACACTGACAGACCAGAGGAAAGGTCATGTCCTTCTCAGACATCTCCTCTTCTTAGATGATATGTCACTCAATCTCATATGTCCCTCTCACCCAAATACTGTATGTGACTCTCCAGCTGGCATCTGGCTGATTTCCCTTTTGAAATACCTTACGCCTTCCCTTCTCAATGTTTTCTCTCCATGCTTTGGTAAGTTTTCCCATTACCGATTCACCAACCTGGAGAGTGAAAGTTCTGAGCTTTCTCCCTTTACTGTTGCACAGTGGAACTATAAGGAAAGCTATCAATGGAAGCATAACCCTCTACATGAGCAAAATTACTCAAGATTGTCTCCTTTAGCTCCAAGAAGGCCGATTCGAACTGGGAGGTCATCGTTGAAACTTAGTTCAGACGAGGGCCAACACATGGAAAACATCATTACCATCATCATGATCAAAATGACCAAAAAAAGTTTTAATTTTTTAGGAGGTTTGCCTAAAGTGGAAAAAAAGTATAATTTTTCATTGCCTGTTGGATTTGTTTAGTCAGAGTAATCAAACGGAGGTGTTAGAGGAAAGAGTATCTGAACATCAGGCAGGACCACTCCTACAGAAACAAATAATGAATTGCCTAAAGGAGGAAATGTCTAAAAATTAGAGTATTAGTGATAATTTGTTTAATCTCAAATGTAGATGTATACTCAATTTCAGTTAACTATTGAGTTACTGAAGGTGAGCGAAAAGTACAACTCCCTTCCCTTTTGAATTTTAAACTCTGGTGCATAAACTATGTCCTTATCTCCACCTGGTCCTGCCAACAGCCAGGCTGGATGCCATCTTCTGTAACAACATGCCCAGGGCCCTTGCCATTGGAGTAGCATTTAAGGTAAATAAATAAATAAATAAATAAATAAATAAATAAATAAATAGATAGATAAATATAAATAAAAATAAAAAACTACTGTCATTAGCCTTTGAAAGATGACCTATATCAATAAAAATTCCAGGTATCGACTGGCATGAGCAAGTCAGGAAATACAAAGAGGATCTTCCTTTTTAAGCATATGAACTTCAGGGTTTTCCTTTTGTTCCTGTAAAAGATATTGCCCTTTGGGGCAGGTCGTGTATGATAATTTTATTAGAAGCTCAAAAAAGAAGTAATGTATATGACTAACAATCTCCTTGAGAAAAGTAGATTTAAATCATTGTTGCTTTTTGTTGACTGAAGATGAAGTCAACGCAGTTTGAAAACTGATTGAAGTAATCCAGACGGTAATTGGCCTCTGGTTTAGGCTACAGCTCCTCGTATAATTGTTCTGTTCATGAGAGGAACAAAAGTACGTCCCTTTGCTGCTCTCCTCACTTTAGCTTTATCACCTTTTTCCCTCTCTGTTCCTCTCTTCTGCTCCCAAATCCGTACCTAGGCCAGTGCCTTACTTTAAAGTTTCAGAAAATGGGCTTGCATTCCATTCTCTGTAAAGTGCCTGCAGTGCCCCAGCATTAGCTCAAGGACTCTCGTCACACGAATGTAAAGGATCATCCACCGTCCTGGCACGATCCTGCAGAGCAGTCCTCAGACGCACGCACTTCTTGGCTCAGATCCTGCTCTTCCTTCTCAAAACAAGTAAATCTGACAGTTTTGCAAATGTCATTTTCCTCCGATAATGACTCAAGGAACAGAAGAGTTCAACCCCAATCCCTTTTATGAAAGTATTCCTAAAATATTAAAACCCTGTGACTAGTCCACAATTTACCCTGTGACTAATATATGAAAGAAATCTCCTTGGAAATTAAACCAGTCTTTCTTGGGCTCCTTCTTTTCATTTGGAAAGGGAAGCCCTAAGTCAAGACACATAGACATATCTTTAGTGCCACCTTCCCTCTTTTTCCCGTGGTTCTCCCAGCCAAGGTGGGTGAGCTCGTGTGCTAACATCCTGGCCAGCTCCTCACATCCCTTCTCTTTCGGGCTCTGCACACTTTTATCCTATTGCCTTCCCATTCGCACCAAAATTTGACCTTCCTGTGTCCCTTTCTCCAGACCACCACCTCCCCAAATTGAACAATCCTGGGCATCCTTTCCCTGGCCTCAAAGGGATAGATAATTATGCCAATAAACCCACATGGGGCTGGGGCCAAGTCTAAGGGGATTTCCTTCCCAAGTAGCAATCTGGCATTTTAAGAGGAATCTCCTTGCGATGCTCGCAGGGGCCCCCTAATGGTGAGAATGGTAGGCTAGATATTCCCGGGATGTAGGAAGTAGGAAGAGGATGCCTCTGAGGTAGAGTAGTTTTAGAGTTCCACTCAGGTCACTCTCAAAGGCATTAACATCACCGGGAGGGGAGATACAAAAAGGAGACAGGACGCAGGAGAGAGCTGAGCTGAGAAAGAATAACGGAGTTTAGAGAGACCGACGATGCAAAACTCCCCAGCTCCCTCTCAACAGTGTGATTCTTCAATCCTTCAGATAGCTTATTTATTGAACATCTGTCAAGTGTCTGATGTTATTCCAGACGCTTCTTTTAGACCAAGTAATATGACAACGTCCTGGCCCTCAAAGAAAGAAGGCTGAAAAACATGGAAGGGCCAGGTAGAAACTGCAATGGCCAGAAAGAGGACAAGGAGCATTGCTATTGCTATTGGGCATTTTGCTTATTCATTATTATACCATTTCACAGCTGAAGTTCCCAAAAAAAACAGAGCGAACCATTCAGAATTGTGGTGTACCCCCACACTGCCTCACCATTGCATTCCTCTGTCTCGGTCTCAGACAGATCTCTCAGCCTCAAGAATCTTCTTCCTCGGTGAAGTAGGAGGGGATTGGTGGCTGTGGCACCAATGGGGGGAGTGGGCCAAACCACTAGTACCCCCACACCCACCGCAGGGTCTTCAGACAAAGAACAAAGATTGCTCTTACTAAGCATGAGGTCACCTTTCTTTATGCTGGACTGTCTGGACTCACAGGGTTTATCTAGGTTCTCTGGCTGAATTCATTCCAGAGTCAGATCCAGGACCAGGGACCCAGGTCTGTCTCTCTCTCTCTTCTCTCTCTCTCTCTCTCTCACACACACACACACACACACACACACACACACACACACACACAGAGCCTGTATTGCCTGGAGCCTGGAAAAATACCAGTGGACACAATTCAGAGGTGGCAGTGTGGAGGGAAAAGCACATCAACTTCAAAGTCAGACCAAACTAGGTTTGACCCTGCCATTTCCTATTTGGCTCTAAAGAAGAGTTTCAGCATTCAAAAAATTTCATTTCTTTATCTCTAAACTGAGGATGGTAATACCTACTTGACAAAGTTATGGTGAGGTTTTAGAATAACATATGTGAAGTTTGGATCAATTGTGGCTATTATAGTTATAACAGTGACCACCTGTGCCTATTAGATGGGCTTTTAAGCTAATTCCCAGGATACAAATAGGATCATAATGTTCACACAGCTTAATGCGGTATTCGACAAATGTTTCACCACCTTCCTAGAAAGCAGAGTCTGCTTCTTCATTTCTTTATTTTACAAATACTTTGTCAGCCTTTCTGTGTGCCAGCTCTGGGTGGTAAAGGGAATACAGTGGTCAATGAAGACCTTGCTGTATAGCGACAAACACTTACGCAAACAATTAATGACAAAGTTTGATCAGAAAAAGGGCAGGAAACCATGAAAGAGTTTGGCAGGAGGGCTTAATTGAGTTTGGGCGTGGGCAGGGAAAAACCTGTCTGACACGTGACCTTGAGCCGAGGCATGAGGCGTGAATAGAGTTTAGTCGAGGAAGCTTTGGGAGGAAAGCATGTTCCAGGCAGAACACATGCAAAGGTCATGAAACAGAGATGACCATGGGTTTGAAAGGAGGCTGCCACTTCTAGTCTTTCCAAATGGAGGTCTCTACTGAGTCTACTTTTACTGAACATATAAAATTCACTGGTCACTAGCAACATCCTTTATTTGTAATTAAGGTGCTGAAATTTCCCAAAAGTTTTGCTATATTTTATATCCTGTCTCTCTCCAAAGGATTTAAGGTGTATTTTTTTCCCCTTAAAGCTTCCTCCCATACTCTGATTAAATATCACTGTAACAAATCATTTCTTCCCAGGTCTTACAGAACATGCTTAGCCCAGCTTGGGGAGAATTATCACAAATATTTGATTAATGCAGCCTGAATTAGTGAGATGTTTCCAAACCTTGGAAATGAGGCATTTTGATATTAGGTCATGGTCTCATTTCAGATCCAACTCTACATGGTCTCATAATTAGGAAGAGTATTGGGGCCCAGTAGAGGTCTGAAACCAATTTTGAGGTTGGATAATTTAAATTAACACTTTTTACTTCTAAATGAATCCCAGACTTTGTGTGCTATAAATTTTCCATTTCTGCGTCTGGTTGATCGCTGACATCAGCCATGATTTTTCAGGGCTTTCACTATGTCTTCCTTTGGTTTTGAGAGGCATGTCGGCAGGATCATAGCAGCTTTACCTGAAAAGTAGAAGAGTCCATTAAAATTTAGGAGGCTCCTTAGAACCAGTTGTGTACATTTGGAGAGGATGGACAAGTGCATGGTCAAAACTTAAGAGGCATCCTAAAGCTGAGTCAACTCTCAGGAGATCAGCACAATAGTCCGCCCCCTTACTCCAAATGCCCAACATTGAAGAAACTCCTTTAGAATAAAACACGACCTTCAGGAATTTCCTTTTAGGAGTTATGTTACTTAGGTTAGAGGTTTAGCAGATCTAGCAAAATCCTAAAATAATAGTCTTAACCCTAAGAGAACTTTTTTCCTCACATGTAACACTCTATGGATAAGCCATCTAGGGTCAGTATAGTGGCTCCAGTCTATCAGAGTCCCAGGTTCCTTCTGTCTTGTTTCTCCACCATCCCTAGAGTGTGGTTCTCATCTGCATAGTCCAAGAAAGGAAAAGGGGAGGGTGTACCCCTTCCTTTTAAGGCACAATCTAGAATTTGTAAGTATCACTTCTGCTCCCACCCACCTGGTCAGAATACAGGTTACACACCACGTCTTGATGCAAAGGAAGCCACACTAGGTCATGGACCACACTAGGTCAGGTGTTTCAGCATTTCTTACTGCCCCTTGAACTGACTTGTGCAAGGGAGGCCAGGAAATGAAGTGAAACTTCATTTTAAGCTAAGATGGGGAGGTTTAGTTTGTAAAACAATTTTATTATGTCAACATACATGGTTTGGTCTTTATTGGCTGCAGTGGCATATTGACCTTCCTCAGGGGCCATCAGATTGAGTCTTTCTCCACTCCGACTTACTAATTCATTCATCTGTGTGAGAAGTAATTAATTGTAACTTTAGGCATAGGTCAGACATGGACACTTAGCAGCCTTTCATGTAACCTTAGGACAGAGTGTATTCATCCCCATTTAGGTGGCAAGACTAATTTATCTTATTGTGTTTCTCTGTCAGGGTACTTATTAAAATATTTTTAAAGACTTTCAGGTTGGAATGCCAATTGGAGCATATTTGTTTCACTTGACTGAAGAAACAGGGGAGACTTTTTAACCTTAGCTATCCACTGGCAGCATGGGATTGGGCAACAGGATGTCTCAGGCCCAGCCCACATGAGTGATTTGCACAAGTACATAAACAGGCAAAACCCTTTCAATATTACAGCATCTTTCCCCATCCTCTCTAGTTCAGCCTCTTCTCATCACCATCATAGCCTACGTTTAACAATGGATAGTGCAGGGTTATACCAAGTGAACAGAAAGGGCAATTTGTGATGGTTACCTTTAGGGTTATATCTTTCTCTCACCTAGTGATCTTATCTTTCTCCTGGGGGCCCTTGGACTCTAGCGATGTGAAGGCAGTGAGTAGAAGACAGACATGGATTCTTACCAACACCTTTGGGAAGGGTGCCAAGTTCAGAATCCAAAAAAAAAGAAACCCACAAATACTCCTATACTCAGCTCCATAAACCAGGAGTGACCCCACTAGGCAAAGAGATGAGTTGCCACGTGTTCCAGTATTGTTCTATAACAAACCACTCTAAAACACAGTGGCTTAAAACAACAATTTGCTACTTTCTCTCCCAGTTCTGTGGGTGACCTGGCTCAGCTGTGTAATTCTCACTTGGGGTCTCTGATGATGCTGCAGTCAGACAGTGGAAGGTTGATTGGGCTAGACGTCCAAGGGGACTTGTTAACTCATTTTTCCTCTGCATGGCCTCTCCCTACAGTAAAGAAGCCTAGACTTCTTACCTGGAGACTCAGGGCACCAAAAACAGGAAGCAGAAACTTCCAGGCCTCTCTCTTAATGTCGGGCTCAAAGCTAGTATGACAGCACTTCCATCATATTCCACTATTCAAAACCATCATAAGCCAACTCAGATTAGAGGGAGTGGAGGAATAAACTCTTCCTCACCACAAAGGAGAGGCTCATGCATGCAGGCGAAAAGGAAATGACGGCAGCCATCTTTTAGACAAGCTACTACCAAACAGGAAAACAGCATTCTCTGGAACAGAAAAAATTCTGTCTGCCCAGACTGCTCCGAGAAAGATCCCCTCCCTGCTATTCTTGGGTGGCCCAATGACTAACGTAGAAAAGTCAAGTTTGAGGGAATATAATTGTTTAAAATATGGGGGTGGGGGGGGCGAGGTTGAAGTTAATAAACCCCGGAGTTAATATAACCCTTAGACTTTAGTAGATCAAGCAGTTGAAAAAAATAAATAAAATATAGAGGCTTTAACTAATCTAATAAAAAATGGTTAATAGATATTTATTTAACAGTGCAC